>NC_079513.1:9141343-9210661 GCF_000801105.2 Raphanus sativus | reverse complement strand
GCAAACAAAACTCCTTCTTCTGCTCCAGGATTTCGAAGAACCCATAAGACGTCAACGGACAGAAAGACTTCGTATAAAACGGCGATGGTTATCTTAAAACACCATTCGCCTCGGCAATGGATCGAAGATCTTCCGAAAGACTCGACATCCAAGTAGGAGCATTCTTTCAAAGAAATCGTAGAAAACAGCGGAAGTCCGGAAGACGGCCCGAAAGGGACCAAACCCGATTGGACGACCCATTTACGATTTTCTAAAAGGATAGATACGACGGTTTACAATTATCTTCGCCTGACAAGATAAATGTTAAACTTCCGAAAAGATAAATGTCAACTTTCCGAAAAGATAAATGTCAACTTTCCCGATAAACGCGAAAGCCGACGAAAATGGAAAAAGTCCAGCCCGCGGCAGACTCAGCCCATCAAGAATAGACCGTCATATGGGAGTATATAAGCAAAGCTAGGAGCAGAGGAAGGGGGATCCGAAATCAGAAGAAAGAAACCACTCCAGAGCAACTTAGAACTTAGGCGCTTATTTCCTTTTTTAGCGAGCTGCGACTCAGCTAGGTTAGATCTAGGTTTTGAGACTAGCGACGATCGACAGCTCTTGCGGCCGAGATCTCGACCTGTTGTCCAACGCTCTCCGCAGATTCGGAAATAAGATTCTTTCTTTTTGCTCTCTTTATTTTACGCATTTATTCCCAAACTAGATTCGTATTAACTTTGTCGTGCGTGGCCCAGCAGATAGCCGGGATCCTCGGGGAAAACTAGGTCAACTTAGTTTTCCTACGTTTTAACTTAACTAAAATCGACAGTGCGAATTTCGGTTCCCACACAATTCAAAAAAAAAAAAAGAAGTGCCACCTCAAATCCTTTGCCATTTGCTCAGACCAGAACATCATCTTCAATCTTGGTATGATGGGAAAGTAACATAATACTTTCTGTGGGACGTCTTTCTTCTTCTCACCATTGTGTATATTGGTCTTCCATCTTGAAGTCTTGCATTTTGGACACTTCTCAAGCTTTTTGTACCTATTTAGGAATAGACAGCAGTCATTGACGCATGCGTGAATCTTCTCGTAACCCATATCAAAGGATTTCAGAAATTTCTTCACCTCATACAGAGAAGTGTGGAGCACATTTGATGTGGCCATCAAATCAGTGGTTGAACCAGAGGTCCACCAACCTGTCCAAACAAACCACCTTGGAGGTACCAGCGACAGAGGTCCAGTCCCAGGTGAATATCTCAACATCCAGAAGGTCTTTTGTCATGAATCCAATTTTCCTAGAGGGCCAAATCATCAAGGATTCACTGAGGCTTGGAATTACAAGAAAATCTTCACGGAAAAAGAATTAATGAATTTTACAAACCGGAGGTTTTCCAGCCCGTCCATCTTCGAGTACCAGAATTTAGAAGAATATTTCAGCCCAAACATGAAGCGGCCATCTCCAGAATCAATCATGTTCTTCAAGAGGGATTTAATAGCTATCCAGAGAGTGCAAAATAAGGCGAATTGGTTCAGGAAATACCAAGATACAATCAATTTCCTAAAACCGGTCAAAACCGACATTAATTGGGGAAAATTGCCAACCAATCCGATTTGGTCCAAAACAAACTTATCTATGGAAGCCAGGATATAATCTTAACCATCCAGAATACATCCAAGAAGTCCTCAGCTGCACCAGCACCCAGGAGATCAGGCGGATATTCATTTACATCAACCTTCCATATTTGGCAGCATTTAAATATAATGCCTTAAAGAAGTTTCTTCAAGGATTTTATCAAGACCAACGGCCATATTCTTCATCAAGGAAACTCAGAGACATATCAGGAAGACTCCTTGACCGTGGCTACATCCTGAACATATCCATATACAAGATCATAACAAGTTTTCCATTTGAAGATGGCATAAATCAAGCTAATGGCTATATTTCATGGAGCCATCAAAGTCTTTGCTTCCTAGACTTTTATTTTGATTTTATTTGTTTCCTTAAGTCATTTTAGACTGTTATAAAATCCCAAGGTAGAGTCTATATAAGCTCAGCTAGTTTGTCATTGTAAGATACCCTTGATCATTTTTGAAAGTAATAGAAAACAGTTTTCCTTTTAACAAAGTTGTGAATTCTTTGTTGTTATTTCTTTACTGTTAAGTGTGATATTCACTTGGTGCTATTGAATTCACGTCCATAGAGTCTTGTGTAATTCAAGATAACCTGTTCTTTCATTGATTGAGAGAGCCAATCCCTAGCCATCGATCCATTCCATTCATATGATCCAGCATGGAAGAGATACATATCAAGCTAGCCGGATTCCACCTTCACCCATCTATCCATCCACTGATCTGTTGAGAGAGACACACGTCCAGCAACAAGATCCCATCCTCCATCTTTCTATCCTTTTGTTTCTGTTTATCTTTATTATTTAGATCATTGCATATCACTCCATTATCAATCGGCCATCTTGTTCCTAATCATATAGTTTCTGTTGAATTTTATTTTATCATTTTTATTCTTCATATTTGCTTCTGTTCTTCATATAAAAATTCATAAAACTCATAAAATTCTCCTTTATATTTCAGGTACAAATCACAAACCAAGCAGTCCACCATCCAGTCCATCCGATCACCACCAGTCCTATCAGAATCAAACCTCAGTCCAACCTTTTTGTGCTGTCTGAATCTCAGCCTGTAACATTTGGTATCAGATCTTAAGCTCCTGACTCAGGTGACATCTATCCTTTCATCTCATATTTGCTTGCATTTTTGTTTCGCATTTATAAATCGAAAAAAGCCATAAAAACAGTTTCTGCATTTTTGTGTTCTTGTTGCATTCAAAAAAAAATTATAAAAAGGGAAGACTAGTTTATTTTCATGTAGATCATATAGGTTTCAAATTTTACTCATTAGCTTGTTTGCATTCATTACACAGCTCTACTTGTTATTTTTAGATTTTGTGCATTCATTTCAAAACAAATCTGCATTTTGCATTTTTGATTCTTGCATTGAAAAGTTAAAAAAAAGAGGCATATCGTTTTAATTTCGTGCATATTATATTTGTTTCATCATTTTGATATTTGCATTCATAAAAAGAAAATAAAAAGGTGTTTGCATTCATTTAGCTAATTGTTTCCATTTTCAAAAAGTCAAAAAATCTGCATTCCATATTTTTTTTCTTATTTGAATCTTGCATTAAAAAGAAAAAGGCATATCAATTTAATTTCGTGCATATCATATTTGTTTCATCTATTTGCATTCATAAAAATAAAATAAAAAGGTGTTTGCATTCATTTAGCTATTTTTTTCATTTAAAAAGGTCAAAAACAAATCTGCATTTAAGTTTTTTCCATTTCTTTTTTTGCATTGCATATCAAATCTGAAAATTCAAAAAAAAAACATCCTAGTTATTTTTTCATATCATATTTGTTTCTCCATTTCCTGCTTGCATCAGAAAACAAAAAGAAAATATTGTTAGAGCATTGTTCATATCATTTTCATATTGATAGTTTAATTGCTTGCATCAAAAAAAAAAATCAGTGTTATTTTTCATTCCATATTTTCATTCATTGTGTTTATTTGCATTGCATAATTAGTTTCATTTCGAGATTTCATTGAGAAAACCAAAATAAAAATCATATTGCATAGTTTGTTTCATTTCGGTTCACTTTGGCATATTTTTATCGGTTTGTTTAAATTTGTTTGCATTGTTTCATTGTTATTTTTCCAGACCATAACTTCCCCATATTTCACTTGATCTTTGAAAGTGTTTTCAGGAAGCAATGGTAGGAGAAGCACACGGCCTAACTCTAGAGGCAAGACTGAGCCAACAATTAGAAGCTATACAAAAGCTCAATGATAAGATTGCTCAGTTGGAAAAAAAAATAAGCCACAAGTCCGACCACCACCACATGGAGAAAGAAGATTTGGAGATGTACCAGAGGCTGGCTATGTTGAGCCCAAGCCACCAGATCCTTCATGGAACATTCCACATCAAACTTCTTGCACACATGAATACTTAACTCATTTTTACCATGATTTTAAATCTGTTAATGATGTTAAGATTTATTCTTTTTCCGGAGGAATCTGGCCAGATGATTATCTCTCATGGGAAAGAAACATGGATGAGTGGTTTTCATATCATGGCGTGCCAAAGAAAGAAAAGCTGAGCCATGCCATCAAACATCTCACCGGAGGTGCATACAAATGGTGGAAAAGTGTAGAGGGTACAAGATGGAAGAATCAAAGAGAGGATATAAAAACGTGGGAAGATCTTAAAGAGGCCATGATCAGGAAGTATGTATCCTTACTTCCAACACCAGAGATTAGAGAAAGGTATCCAAGGAGGTTTTCAACCCATGGGTATAAAGAGGCAAGGGGAGATGAGCGAAAAGGAGGTCATAGAAGCTTGATCCATCAAGACCAGATTCGGCCAAACAGGAGGTCCACGGTTTTCTATGATCAATACTAACCTAATGAGGTCCCAAAGACCATGGAGAAGAAGAAGTTTGTCAGCCAAGACACATTGGCCAGACACAGAAAAATCAGACAACCCAATTTTTTAAGAAAAGGCTAAGGTAAGTCCTATACTTGATAAATTTGTTTATAAATCATTTTCAACTGGTATGAGTCACTTGTCTTTGTCAAAAGGTGTTAAGACAGGTCCTGAGGTCCAGAGAAACACAATCTACACGTCCTTGTTGGACTCAAAAAATTTCCAAAATTTATGTCCAATGAGTAAAGAGATTTCAAACCAAAAGAAAGAAGAGGCACCAAGCCAAGGTAAGTCTTCTAACTCTAAGGATTTAAAAGATCAGATATGTTATAAATGTCATAAAAGAAGACACTTTGCTGTAGTTTGTCCAAATAAAAAAGCATTGAAAGAAACATCACTAGAAGAGAAAACAAATTTATCTATAAAAGTGATAGTTTTATTCAATCTGATTTATTGGTTCAAAATTCTTGTGTGATGCACTTGTCTTTGTCAAAAGGTGTTGTAACAGGAATTAAGGAGCAAGAATTCAAAGGAGATGAACACCAGGCGTGACTCTTGTGACGCACCAGAAGATAGTTCAAGACACAAAGCAGTCCATGATGATGCTTAATGAAGCAAAAACAGTATTAGAAGTATCACACCAAGGTAAATGTTTAACACCATCTTTAGATAGTAGTACTGATGTGTGTGTTCTTGGAACAGGGAGTAAAAATGAAAGCTATATTCTTACTGATGTTCCAAGTAAGGAACCAGACCATGAGGTAAGTCATGAACCACCTCACATGTGGAAACCAAAATCTGAACAATTGATTGTTCAAATTCCAAAACCTATGGTAAGCTTCATTTTTGATCAGCATGTTCTTAATATTTCCATGAAAAGATTAATGCACTTGTCTTATCCAAGAGAATGTGAAATATTTTTAGAAACCAAGGAGGAGTACACTGCCCAAAAAGAAGAGGCACAATCCATAATGTTACAAGATGCTGAATCAATGCCATTAAAAGTCAGCAAAAGAAAGGTAAGTGTTCCTAATTTAAAATCACCCTTATCTTCTTATATCTATCTATATTTATATAAAGTAGAGTTCCTTCTTTCCAGGGCCCTCCACCTAGGATTACGCGTAGATAATTAGAGTGATGCTGAGATGACACGTGTCCACCACTTACGCTTGAAACACAACACTTCTTCGATCGATACTTCTTTTGTGTTTTGCTAATGGGCTTGGCGGAATATTAGTTATTAATACTAATAGTTTCATATTATTTGGCCCAAACCCAAACAAAACAGAGGACCATATCGTTTTTATCTTCTTCATTCCTCGCCAGTTTTAGGGTTCATAGGACCTATGCAGATCGGCGTCACGATACCGTTTGTCCGTTCTAATAAGGTCCTTTCGACTTCTTTTCATCAATCCAGACGCGTTATCTTCTTGATCCATCACATTAAATAAGTTATTAACACCTTTGGCCACGATCTACAATTAATTAATGTCCGTTAATCTGCTTGGAGACGGTGCTTGCACGATATAAATAGGTATGCTTGGCTTCTCCTCAAACCATTTCCTAAACGTTTCTTAACATACTTATTCGGTTTGATATGAGTAACTCGAAAGTGTTTTTCTCCGATCTGAAGTCCGGCATGTGCTCCTCCACTGTTGAGGCTAGGTTGTTGCGTTTCTGGGAGGCCAAGAATGTGAAGCGAGGTGGTGAACTCATGGTGGATGTGAATGTAAGACCGATATTTATATATGATCGTCTGATTTTATTATTCGGGTGAAGTTTTAATGTTTATTGGTTCATAGTTTCTGATTCTGATCGTTTTTCTTAAGTTCCGGTAAATTTCTTAATGTTTCTTTTGGTTTTTAGATGAATGATTCTGAATTCTATATACACATGATTGTTTGATTTTATAATCCGGTAAATCCTTTATGTTTCTTGATTTTTAAATGTTCAACTCTGAGATGTTTTTAAAATTTATTACAGGGGACTATTATGCACGCAACCATCAGTTCTAAGTCTTCCGACGTTCGGGCGTAGTCTCGCCGCCGTATTAATGCAACAAGAGACAGTGAACATCAGTGAAATCAAACTAAGTAGTCATTTTGTTGATTGTTGGAAGGGTAAGTGTTCTTTTATACATTTGAGAATATGTACTACTGACGGAGACTCTAAGTAGTTTTCTGCAAGATGCTTTGTGAGAGGAGCTTAGGTTTGAAAGAGATGAGGGACCAACGTTTGTGATTTGATAGAAAATGAGTGCTTGATGTGCAAGGCATTGTATAAGTTAAATTATAATAATTTTTAGAATGATCACTGAAGGTTAGAAGGAGCACAACATAAACGATAAATGTTTAAGAAACTACGACGCTATTCTAAATGAGTCTCACTTATGTTAATGTACATGACACTCAAAATATACTCATTTAGAAAAGAGAGACCTTATAATTCATACAAGCACGAAAAAATAATACCATTTAGATCACTGAGGGTTAAAGAGCATAACGCTTAACACAAGACAGAAAACGTTCATCAGGCTTCAAAAATCTACTACAACAATCTATTTAGAAAAAAAAATACATAGAATAAACAACTAAAGAGATTATAATACCGTCGAGAATGATCAATGTGGGTAAAAAGTAGACGCAAAACAGAAACTTTCCAAGATTTAAAAAAAGTCACAATCTGTAGGAAACTCTCATCAAAGATCCATGATACGTCAATTTCATAAAATAGAAGAATTATAATATGTACAGGCACCAAACTAAAGATAGAGAGGACAAACACTATAAACGCAAAATGTTAGTATGTACCAATATTAAACAATTAATGTACCTGTTCATCAATTAATGTTAGCAGTCCGGTCCTAGAATCTCACCAGATGTTAAGCTAACAAGAGAAATGTTGTTTTAATTATAAATAAAGCTAAAGTTCTTATTTCCAGTTTATTTATGAATACACTTAATTTAGTTTGTAAGTTTTCATTTGTAACCAAATTAATTTATGGGGAAAAAAAACAAGAGAAGCATATACTTACAAATTATAAGAGTTTATGGTGAAAATTACATATCCCTGCAACATTAGAAACTACAGTGTGACATATGCTACTACTAAAAAAAGACATATCAATCAACGATGATTTTTTTTTTACATAATTGCAAAAGAAAAATTGTCTTCATTCACTATTTCGAATTTCAAATGAATCAAACAAGTTAATTTTAAGTATAATGTCTATTTCAAATAAGCACGCCGGATTACAAGTTCGAAATTACAGGTTAATGGTGAGTAATCTTGGACGAATGTAAAAACTCACAACATCATAATACATGTAAACAATGTATTTAAATGTACTGCCAACCTTCACAAAACATTTAGCAACTAAACCAAAGCAGATCTAAAATATAAAACAGACATAAATACAAATCAATAAAAATTTCCAACAAACACCTTATATATATATACCTGATGAAACCATGTCATCAAATAGAAAAAAAGAGGAAGTAAGGGCATCTCCATTAGTGAGTTGTTCTGCCGGATCGGTCGCTCAAGACCTTTGGTCTCTACCCGGACCCGATGAAAAAAATAGGATCATTTCTTATGGATTCATTGAGAATGATTCGGATCTTACATGAGATTTTCACCTCATACGGCTCCTCGTTCAATTCTTTCGAAGTCATTGGGTCCCTTTCCTCGTTCGTGAATTTTCATTATGCACCTAAAGGAGGAGCCGTATGAGATAAAAATCTCACATACCATCAACTATAACCCAAAAAGAACCAAATTTCGTAAACAACATCGAGGAAGACTAAAAGGAATATCCACTAATGAGGGCACGATTTCCAATGCAAATATTTTTTTTTTTTTCCGTTGGATTTAAAAAAAAATATATATTAATCGAACCAATCGTGGGCCGTCACGTGTCGTGGGGCCCACGAATTACCCATGATATCGTCTCTTCCAAATAAGACTGCAAGGGACGGGTTCACTGCTTTTGGTATATTATAATACTTTTTTTTTCTTAGAATTTGTGCACAAACCTCCAATGGAGGTGCTCTAACATGTGGCGACTTGGAGATTCAGTTTTCGTATTGAACTCTTAATTATTGGGCTTTAAGGTTTAAACATATGCTAGCAGCTTAGCACTGATGTTAAGAAAAAAAACATATGCTAGCAATATATCTACAAGGTTCAATGACGTCTTTTCTCTATCTCTCACATCGTTGTTTTTACACCTCCTCTTTACAACATAGTTTGTGCAAACGTTTATGCTAGCATTGTACCAATTTATAAGTTCAGACATTTTTTTCTACCAACTCAACAAACCAGAAAAGAAAACATAACCCACCGGTGTAAATTTTAAATATTTATAGTAAAATACACATTTAAAAAAAATTGCAACATTTGAGCCATATATATTAACAAAATATTAAATGCTCCATAAATAATATTTATAGCTAATAATAGATTCAATAGTTATGTTTTTTGTTAATTTTTATCTTAAATATCGGTGGTAAAAAAGGAAAACAGTTGTGGAATTCATTATTTTAAATTTTGTTTATGAGAGTTTGAAGAAACATATATATAGATATATCTCAAATATATAAGAATACATCACATGACATGTTATTTATATATATTAAACTGTACAATAATATCATATTTTATGCTCCTTGCTTATTTAAAAAAATTGGATTTTATTTTGTAATTTTCTTAATTATAATGTTTTTTTAAAAAAATGTATTAAGAATCAATTAAATATTGAGAACCAAGTAAAATAGTTATATTTTTGAATTGTTTAATATAGCAACAAGTATATAATTTCTAGGAAAACAGTAGAATTTGTAATAAAATAATGAAAATTATAGTTTAAAACATAAAAATAAATTAAAATTTAAAATATATTTCTATGATTTCGTTTATTTGCTTGCCCGCTCGTAGGGCAGGTCCGACCTAGTCTTATTATATAAAGCTTGGTTCTTCAAAGTTACTAATTAACACGATCGCGACACGTGGCAATTACTCCCTCCGTTTCATATTATTTGTCGTTCTAAGTCTTTGCACACAGATTAAGAACACATTTAATTTTATATATTTCCAAAATAAAAATACTATTACCAATACACATCAACCAATATAAAAATAGAATAGAGAATATTTTAATAAATTTTGCATTGAAAACCGAAAACGACACTTATTTTGAAACAAAAATTTTGCTCTAGAACAACATATAATTTGAAACGGAGAGAGTATAACATTAAGATTGTGACATGTGTTAATTAATAATTTTATATAAATAGTTAATTAATAGTATTTTTCCTTTTTAAGTTTAAACAAAATATTGTAAAAAAAACAATTTTGTACAAACAAATATTTAATATTATTTTCCCTTTTTATGTCCAAGAAATAGAAAATTGTAAAAGTTATACGAAAATAATTTTCCTTTTAAAAACAATTATGAACGAATATAATTATAATAGTTATTTAATAGTATTTTTCCTTTTTAAGTTTTATACAAAATATTGTTAACGAAAAAAAATTTATACTAATAATTATTTAATAGTATGCTTCCTTTTTTAAATAATAAAAAATAAAATTTTATAAGCTATATGAAAATAATTTTCCTTTTTAATAAATTCTAAGTTTGCTTTTTTTTTTAAATCATGAAAAACAGAATTATGAAAGAAAATAATAGTTTAATTTTTTTTCTAAACGAATTATTAAAACCTGAGAATATAAAAGATTATTTAAACTTACAAAAAAAAGAATCTAAATATTTTCCCCTTATTAAAATTCTAAGCAAAAGAGAATTGTACAAAAAAACTTCTTACTTTTCTATACTAAAAAGAATTACTATAGACTAATAATTATTTAATAGTAAGTTTCTTTTTTAAATAATAAACAAATAAAATTGTATAAGCTGTATGAGCATAAATTTCCTTTTAATAAATTATAATTTTCCTTTCCTAAAATCAGGACAAAACAAAATTATGAAAGAAAATAGCATTTAAAAAAAATTTTAAATGGATTATAAGAACTTGAGAATACAACTGATTATTTTATAATAAATCTAAGTAGTTTTCCTTATTAAAATTCTAAATAAAAGAGAGTTGTAAAAATAATCTTATTATTTTCCTATGATTAGCTAATTTTCTATGGAAGTCCCATAGTTTCATGTTTGACTAATGATTAATGTTTTTACACTATGTGGTCCAGATTTTGAGTGTCAGAGAAAGCGAATTGGAGTATCAAATTGTGGTACGATATGTACTACACATTATTTTCATAACCAGTTATTCACACAGTTGAGATTGAGAAACATGGTTTTTAGCACACACATATCACAAGAATCAAAGCAGTATCAAACTGCATAAAATATTAATAGTTTTATTACCTCTAATTGCATGATAAAAATGTTGATCCAGAATGTTATCTATTGATAAAACATCAAATATTATTTCCAATTCACATATATATATTTGTATCTATATTTTCTTTCTAAATAGAGAAATTATATTATAGAGATGGTTTTGCTTCAATTTGTGATTATGCAATAGAGTTCTTTTATTTTTAGAAAAAAGTATAGAGATATGGTATTTTTGCTTATAAATAAAAAGATGAAAATATCATTACATTACATTTTTCCTTCAAATATGGAAACTCTATTGCAGAATCATACAATAGAAATGGAGAGATTCACATTTATAATAGAATTTATTTTATGAGAATTATATATAGAGCTGATGAGAACTGAAGATATTTTAAAGATGAATAAACCATACAAACAAAAATATATAAATGCCAACGATTGCACAAAAAAGTTCGAGATCCCGATGACAACAAAAAAAATTACTAAATTGTCATGAAAGCATTATAATATGTTTGAACAAGAATAATAATATAGAAAATTAATACAAACATGCATTAAATTAAGGCTTAAGAAAGTGTATGCCATTGTCATCAACTCAATTGGCTTGATTCAACTATTAAATTTTTTATATTTTGATTTATTTCATATTTCTTTATGTTGAGTTCGATTTGAATTTTCGGGAGTAGCTCTTTTCTAACTTTATGTATAAAGTTGCTAATAAGTGACTTTACTTATGTACCATAATTACTAAAATATGAGTACTAATCAAAATTTATATGAAAAAAAAATAATTCTTATACCTTGAATAATTTTCACATAGTATATAAAAAACCATATAATGAATTAAAATATTAATCAAAATCCGTAAAATGCACGGTTCATATTTAGTCTAGTCTTATATAATAAAGTTAACTTTTTTTCTCCTTTGGGAGAATAATGACACCTGTCCACCCTAATAATTAAAACTATGTTGGGCCGTTTAACTTTTTAATAACTGAGTTTCTCGATATACATTGCATGCTTACTGGAATGACTATTATGTTATGAAGTTGGGCTGTCTGTATATTGATTTGCTGGGCTCTACTAATAAAATTAAGTGAAGCCCAGAAAAATTGCCTTCATCACATTATTATTTATTGACAATCTTCATCACACTGGTAGAGAAAAGGCTATCTCTACGGTTCCTCTACTATATACCATTATAGTTAAATATGTGTTTCAATGCCTTCTTAGAGGAAGCTCTCTACAGTCTACACGTGTGGAGCACCCACATGTCCATTGAAACAAAGCCTTGAGATCATGCTTGGTGCCACCGAAGGATTGAATTATGTACTAAGCTAAGTTAAATCTTATAGCCTAACACCCCCCCCCCCCCCCCACCCCCCCAATTAGAAGAAACCTGGTCCGTTATGATCATTTTGATTGTTTTTGAAAATCAAGAACAGACACAGCTTAACACATCGATTGTATATAAATGTCGACATACACCAATGAACATTTGATTAGGTATATGACTTTTGTGAACCGTGCTAGAGCATGGCGTTTGACTAGACGTGCTGATCTTTGTTTCAAAAATAACGATACAATCAGCCCATGATGAAGGTTTGTTATCGAAAACTTGATAGACATTATTGAAGAATTAGAGAGTGCGATTCTTAGATGGCCAATGAGTAAGTAACGTAGTGAGGTAAGAAACAAGAGTCGAGGAGAGGAATTAGTGTTGAGTATAATTTTTTGTGTTTGGAAGTTTTTGCAGGTTTCATACTATAATGACTAAATAATATCTGTTTATTTTTTTTAGATCAAACAACCTCGACGATCAAATAATTTCAATTTATCTTTTGTATCTATTGTTTTAAAACTATTTACCATATGTTCACCCAATATTTACTGTGTTAGTGAATTTAATATATGAATAATATACTATCAAATACATATCAAAATACTAAATAATATTAAGATTATGTTTCTTAATGTCTAACCAACTCAAGATAGGTAAATAAACTATTTATTTCCACTTGATTTAGATAGTAATTATAAGAAATGAAAATATTAGTAAATTTAATGACAAAAATAAGAAAATAATCTATGTTTTACGTTTTTAACCTAACACTTGCAATTAAAAGTATAGAAAATAAGAAAACAGTTATGGTTTCATATTTTTTTTTAAAAATGTGATATATGCTTATGATATGTAAGAAAGATAACAAAAATGATAAATACACAATGTTAGTATACATTTATATCTGTAAATAGTCAATGTTTATATATTTTATATTCATTTACTTACCCGTCCTTAGGGCGGATTAATCCCTAGTAACTAATAAAGTAGACTTTTTTTTTTCTCCTTGGGGAAAAAACGCCACGTGGCCACATCTATTCCGTATTGGGCTATTGAGTTTTGAAGCCCTTTTGTTCGCTGTGTCTTTCGTTTCAGAATTAGTTGGGGCCTTTGTGAATTTTCTGGCATGCTTGCCATAGGTTTCTCCGTCACCTACGGTGTGAGGTTTCTACTTCGGCCGCCTATTTTTCCAGAGTGAGAAACAAGGAAAAGCTCTGAGGAACGTTACAACGTTTATTAGTTAAGATTTCTCCACTCCTCGACATTCAATCCCACTCATTGCATTCCCAGAGTAGCTTACTTGAGCTTTGGGTATAAATACCCCTCATCCAGAGATGAAGATTACAGCTTTTACGAGAACCAGAAGAATACTCTGTTCAAATTTCCGGTTATTGCAATGGCGAATCCCCAAATCCTTCTTGCCGAATTTAGAGCTAGGCGGTGCTCCAACACTGCAGAGGTTAGGTTGCTGCGATTTTGGGAGGCTAGAAATGTGAGGAAAAGTGGTTAGCTAATGAGTCTTGACATGCTCTTTGTCGATGAGAATGTAAGCAGTCTTTCCCATGTAGTTGTTTTACATTGTAATAGACTTTAGCGCAGATGGCGATTGTTCCTTAGATCATTGTCTAAACGTTTGTATTTCTCATTTACGACAGTCGACTCTTACTCAAGGATCTATTAGTGCGAACCCTCAATCTAAGTTGAGGGAACGTGTGACACCCGTCAGTCGTCACTCTCGAAAATCCGATAATAATAAAATATCATAATAATAATAATAATCTCCATATATAATATTCCAAAGTCAACATTCACGTCATCACAATACCTCAAGGTCAAATCCGTAAATAACGATAACATCCAAAACATAGATAAACGACATAAATCCGTAAGTCCGACAAATAAGAAATAACATAAACGATAGATAAAAAGCCCGAAGGCCTAAAAGTAGATAGAGGTAGAAATGATAAAAGCCCAAAAGCCCAATAGCACTCAAAAGCATCCGTCAGTAGAATCACTCATGCTCGGCGGTCTCACCTGAAAGGGGGAAGAAAGGAGGGTGAGCAACAGGGGAGTCGCTCAGTGAGGTATGGGATGCTAATCCCGAAATTCATAGACATAGACATAGCATTACGGATAAAAATAATTTAATCTTAATACGTACAATCACGGTACCTAAAGTACCCAATCACGCAAACAATGGTCCTAACGAGCCGCGCACTCGCCGCCCCTAAAGGGCAAACAAAAAATAAATAAATATACTCCACTCGAGATAGTGATCGGACACCGCCCTTAGACGTTTTATCGACACTTCCAGGTTACGGACCAGCCGGTCGACTATAGCTGGCCGTAACCGCCACACAATCCGGCATACAGAATTACGTCTCTATATCCGTCATAAAAGTTCTAACTAAGAAAATGCATTAAGTGAGGCAATCAACGTTGAACATCTAACACCCTAATTCCGGTTTAAGCAATCAACCTAAACTAAACAAGCACAGACAGACTCGATTTCACGCAGACGGAACATATTAAAAATAAATTATATTTATTCGAAATCCTAAGTCGGGTACGAGAAGTTCGGAAAGAGCCCTCACCTTAGCAAATGTAGAGAAGTGGTATCTATGAACTCCAGATGCTCAATAGACTCCAAATCTGAATCAGGGCGAAATTTCGGGTCAGAACGCCCTTCGAACGGGTGAAAACGGGTCTGGTCAAAGTCTACAGAAAAGTCAACCCGCTGGTCAAAGGTCAACCCGGTCAAACCTTGACCAGAAATCAATTAAACTTAACCGCCCGGTTTACTCTATCCTAAATCGATTTCAATTGGACCGTTCGGTTTAGCTTTAACCGAAATTAAATTAATTAATTAATTAAATCAACCGGTTTACCCTAACCGAAATCTAATTAATTTTAACCGAATGGTTTACCCTAACCGATTTGCAATTAATTTAAACAGTCAAACAACCGGTTGACCGAGTCACGAGATGACTCAACGAGTCGACTCGGCCGAGTGGCCGAGTCACCGGCGAGTCACCGGCGGAGGTCATCGGCGGCGACGGCGGAGGACGGTGATTTTACCGGAAAAGTCACCGGTGGCGGCGGCGGTGCGGTGGTGACGCGGCGGCGGCGGTGCGGTGGTGACGCGGCGGCGAACTGACGGCGCCCGGGCGCGGCGGCTCCGGCGAAGAGACGGGAGGGAATGATGCGACCATAAAATTAGTGGCCGAACCAGAGGTCTTACCAACCTGTCCAAACAAACACTTTGGAGGTACCAGCAACAGATGTCCAGTTCCAGGCGAATATCTCACACCCAGAAAGTATTTTGTCATGAATCAAATTTTACTAGAAGGCCAACTCATAAAGGATTCACTGAGGCTTGGAATTACAAGAAACGCTTCACGAGAAAGAGTTATGAATTTTACGGAGGTTTTCCAGCCCGTCCATCTGCAAGTACCAGACTTTAGAAGAATATTTCAGCCCAACCATGAAGCGGTCTTCTCCAGAATCAATAATGGTCTTCAAGAGGGATTTATTAGCTATCCAAAGAGTGCAAAATCAGGTGATTGGTTCAGGAAATACCAAGATACAATCAATTTCCCAAAACCGATCAAACCGACATTAATTTGGGAAAGTTGCCAACCAATCCGATTTGGTCCAAACCATACTTATCTATGGAAGCTAGGAGATAATTAACCATCCAGAAGATATCCAAGAAGTCCTCAGCTTCACCAGGACCCAGGAGATCAGCCGGAGCTTCATTTACATCAACCTTTCATATTTGGCAGCATTTACATATAATGCCTTAAAGAAGTTTCTTCAAGATTTTATCAAGACCAACAGTCAGATTCTTCATCAAGGCAACTCAGAGACATATCAAGAAGACTCCTTGACCGTGGGTACATCCAGAAGATATCCAGATACAAGATCATAACAAGTTTTCCATTTGAAGATGGCATAAATCAAGCTAATGCCTATATTCCATGGAGCCATCAAAGCCTTTGCTTCCTAGACTTTTATTTTGATTTTATTTGTTTCCTTAAGTCATTTTTAGACTGTTAGAAAGTCCCAAGGTCGAGCATATATAAGCTCAGCTAGTTTGTCATTGTAGGATATCCTTGATCATTTTTGAAAGTAATAGAAAACAAGTTTCCTTTTAACAAAGTTGTGAATTCTTTGTTGTTATTTCTTTAGTGTTAAGTGTGAGATTCAATTGGTGCTATTGAAGCCACGTCCAGAGAGTCTTGTGTGATTCAAGATAACCTGTTCGTTCTTTGATTGAGAGAGTCAATCCCTATCCATCGATCCATTCCATTCATATGATCCAGCTTGGAAGAGATACATATCAAGAAAGCCGGATTCCACCTTCACCCATCTATCCATCCACTGATCTGTTGAGAGAGACACACGTCCAGCAACAAGATCTCATCCTCCATCTTTCTATCCTTTTGTTTCTGTTTATCTTTATCATTTAGATCATTGCATATCACTCCATTATCAATCGGCCATCTTGTTCCTAATCATATAGTTTCTGTTGCATTTTATTTCATCATTTTTATTCTTCATATTTTCTTCTGTTATTCATATAAAAACTCATAAAACTCATAAAAATTCTCCATTTTATTTCAGGTACAAATCACAAACCAAAGCCTCGGTCCAACCTTTTTGTGCTGTCTGAATCCCAGCCTGTAACAACATTATCCTCTGGTAACATCTCAGTTATGGTCTCATGCAGATCGTTGAAGCTCTTGTCAGACCACCCATTCTGTGTCTTCAGTCTGAACAAAGAAACAATGGCAGATAACTTGCTGTGTGATGCAAAGCTCTTATACAATGGGGTTTCGGCTTCAGCTATTTTTGCCAAGAATTCATCTTCTTTCTTGTCATCTCCCTCTGCCATCTCAGATAACTCACCAGTAACAGCTAACTCTTCATCAAAACACTCAGCGGCTCTGTATAACCCGAAGATCTCATCATTCCACTGACTTGTGCTCCTTTCAGATTCAACTCTTGAGTCCAATTCTCCATGTAGATACCAATCAGACCGCTTCTTGTAAGACTCCATTCCCCTAGTAACTAGATGATCAACTACCACATCTCCTGAGTGACGATCTATATTACGACAGTCAATGCAGGGACATACAATCATATCAGTCCCTCCCAGACCTGCAGCCACATCTCGTACAAACTTTAAAGTCCCTCTCTCATACGCAAGATCAACTCTTCAATGGATCATGAAAAGCAAAAAAAAAAAAATGAGTTAAGTCTCTCAACACATACTGAAACATAACAAAAAATATTAAAAGCAGTACCTGCTAAGATGAACCCATGCCTTGTCCACCATTATATATTCTAAACCGAAACTGAAACTTTAGTAACAATTTTTGACAAATTGTCATCAGAGTCATCAGAGTAATAGTATAATCTCTCAGAATACTCAGAACTTGTCCTCGATTTCATAGTAAAAACACTCAGAGTTAGAACAAATACATAATAAAATGACATTAGATGAAGCACACAACTTATCCTCGAATTCATTGCTAAAACAAGCACAAATGATAAAAAAAAATTACATTAGATAAAGCACAAATCTACTACGATTCTGAAGAAAACAAATGACACATGACACATAAGAGGCATCTCTTCTACTCGATATATTATTCTGAACAAACTACAGAATCACAAAACACACTGACACAATGACACAATGACTACAAAAACAAAAGATCTTCAATCAATGACTACAGAATCACACAACAAAATCACACAATGACTCGTTATGAATCAGTAAATTATTCGAATAAGTAACAAGTAATTGAGCTGATAAACCTAAAACAAAAACGAAGACATGCAAATAAATTTTATTTCGCAAATCGAATCCTTAAAGTCTAAATCAAAAATGATAAAATAATACTTGCTCAAATTACCCTATAGTAATATTACTCTCATCAAAAGAGATCAATTGTAGTACTTAGGAATCGAATCCACAAGGAGCTGAGGAATCAATAGATCTTATTCTAACTAAGCTAGGCTGGAGATTATTAATTGCTGTAAATAAAAGTAAACAAGAAAACTGGTTTGAGCAGGACAATTACTCAAGATGATTGGATGGGTTTTGACTAGTATGATTTAAAGAGTTAGATCTAAGGTTCCTATTCATGTTATCAGGATTATAGAGATGTGATTTCCTATATGAGATGCTTGCATGATATTAAAGAACCCACCTAAACAATAGCCCAACTGTCGTTGTGACCATCTATTACTAGAACCGATGAAACACCCCTTTGGCGAGTCATAGATTAAGGCATCGATCGACTTGCTATCGCATGTATCGATCGACTTGCTATCGATCGACTTGCTGTCGCATGTATCGATCGACTTGCAGTCGCATGTATCGATTGATATGTGCCCCACGTCTATCGATCGATAAATCTATAGGAGTATCGATCGATGCGCTACTAGTAAGCTTTATGGGCGTAGGTTGAATACAATTCACCAAGCAATCACCCAGTCAGCTGTCGCTTGTTCCAAGTAAATTGCTGGCTCAGAGAAGATAGATCCAAGGATTTATATCTTTGTATTCATGTGTAGGTTAGCTACTCCTACACAAGCATTATGCATGATCTTCTAATATGAATATCACATGCTCAGGTAATCATATTTTGGGCTAATCCCTCATACCTATTTGAACCCTAAATCTAACAAAGATGTTTACTCAGACATAGCCAAGCAAAACATAAACATAATCATTAAAAACTTCATAAAATAGATAGATAAATAATGGTGTTCAAGAATGCTCTTAAATTTAACAACTCTCTCTCTCTCACCAAAAACTATGAAACTAAAGCTATTGTAAAAAATGTGTATGTGCCAAAACACATAGGAAAGACTTAACTACTAGAATAATTAGGTTAAAAATCGTCAGGGGCATTATGGGAAATAGATGGTGTCTTGGGCTTCAAGTCGGTTGTGATCAAATCCGGGCTTCTGCGGCTAAGTGTCGATCGATAGCACTGAGTGTGCATCGATCGACGCGCGTCTTTCCTTGTCCACCTTAGGTGGTCGATACGGTCCATCTCGGGTGTAAACTCTAAAATGCTCCAAAATGCTTCAAAATCATCATCTTTCTTCCATTAGCTCCTGAACCTATAAATATGCAATATAAACTTAAGAATAGATAGAATACATCCTAAAATACTAATATACCATGACTAAAAGTGGGTCAAATTCATGGTATATCAACTCCTCTAGACTTAACATTTTGCTTGTCCTCAAGCAAAAACAACTAGTAGTCTTGGAAAAGGTTTGAAAACAGCAGGGACTCAATATGTCTATCATTCTTAATCATATCTTTCTAGTAGTGCAATCCAAATCATAGACATCCTGACCACAAAAGTGCACTATACAATATCCTTGTCTAGCAATCAAGTTCTCCTAGTCAGCAACTTAACCAATCATGTCTAAATGTGTAGTTTTACCTTGGGAGTATCGATCACAGGATGCAAGGATGTTCAAACGAGTATCTGGACCTGCAGATAAACAATAGTTCCTATTCTTTCTCTCTTCTAATTTCTCTCTCAGTCAATTTTATTGACCAAGATTGGACAGGCTTCCATGAATCAAGCTATAATGGTTTTAGCCACCAAATCATGTTCACTTCTTTTTGACCTATATCCTAGGATTTATATGAAGCAGGCCTTAATGGTTGTAGCCACCAAGTCCTGTTTAAATCCTTTACCTATACAATTCTTGTGAATCAAGCCTTAATGGTTGTTGCCACCAAGTCCTATTAGTATTCTTTTCCTAATAATAAAATCTAAATAAATATCTCTCTTTTTTTTTCTTTTTTCTTTTTCTCTTTTTCGTGTTTTTTATTCTATTTTAATCCATCCTAAGATTTCAAAATTGAGAGAGAAATATGTAAATATACAAGCCTTTACCTTCCAGACTTGTTTGAAGAATCTGATCTCATGTATACCAAGCCCCAAGACAAGCAGGTGATGTCAGTATTGGTTCCTTCAAACATTCTCAGTAAGTGCAAACATAGGAGACATGTTGATCCACTTTAGTATCTCTAGCACTTCTGTAATCAGTAAATCTAAAACTGGTCTAGAAAATGATAAGCTAAATATCAATAAGATCATTGTCCCCTTCTTGACTCAATAAAAACTTTTTGAAAACATTTTTTTATAAGACTCAAAATAATAGATAATAATTAGTAATCCCCCAGACTTAAATTACACTGTCCCCAGTGTAAAACAGTCGGATTTTATAAAAACATAATTATAATTAATGAATTTAACAAGTTAGAACGTTATACCTGACTGATACCATATTGATCGATGTAGATGAAAGAATGTCGATCGTAGCGGATGTTGTGTTGTCGATCGACGTCGACTTGGTCGTGTCGGTCGATAGAGAAGGTAAACGTCTACTTGGATCCCTTTTTTAGACCTGCATAAAATAATCACGAAAATAAGTAGTAAACATAGATAATAATAGTAAAAATACCTAATAGTGGGTTGCCTCCCACTCAGCGCTTTGTTATAGTCATTTATCTTGAATTTGGAGGTTGAATGACTTAGTTGCGGTAGGAGCAGTTGTTTGCTTGTGGGCAAACATCTCCTTCTTCTGTTAACTGAGTTGCAGTGAGGCTTTTTGTGGCATCATCTGATCTAGTCCATCTCTGGTGCATATCTGCTAAGTCATCTGTTAGCAGTTGAAGTCTCCTCTCAAAGTTTCAATGCGGAAGTGATGGTTTCCAAGCTTGGAAGAAAAGTATCATGTCGGACTGATGGTGCTGCAGTATCGATCGATGCAACTGTTGCATAGTCGATTGGTATCGGGTTGTCAGTATCGAGCGATGAATGAGTTGTCATGTCGGTCGATTTCCATCTTGAAGGTTGAGTTGCAAGATGTCTCTGAATATCCTTGATATCCTTAGCCAATATTTCCGTTCGTGGGTATAGATTGTCGAAATTGCCATCGGATGACTCATAGACGGCATCAAACTTCCTTGTGTTCTCTTCTTCTGCATACTCAAAGGCTGTATATATCCCAGAGATCATCTTGTCAACTTCTTCTTTAGTGTATGTAGCTTTTCTTCTTTGAGTTGCTGGATCTTCTGATGTATATGACCAGCTTCTTTTCTGTCCCATGTGGGTGTCATGTGTCCTAACTCCATACTTCGGTTTGTGGTGGAATTCTGAATTCCATCCGTCATGGTTGGTGTAGCAATCGATCGATGTGACCTCTCTGGCATCGATCGATTATGTCTCTTCATCGGCTGGTGCTTGCGGGTAGACGACTGATATAGGTGTAGGAGTATAGATTGGTGGAGGTGTCTTCTGTTGTGAATCGAGTTGCTTCTGAATTGTCTCCATCTCCTGTTGTAAAGCATCCATTCTCTTAGATAGTGCATCCATGCCATCACTCATTGTGTAGTAGGAATGACCAAGTGTTTCTTCAAAAGAATATAACTTGTCTTCCAATTTCATGAAGCGTCTGTCGATCGATTTACTAAAATTATTATCTATCAATCTTGAGTTATCTGGATCGGTCGATGGTATCTGTCGGTTGTCGGTCGATGTTAAGGGCATATAATTCCTTACTGGAATTTCTCTTGTCTGCCTCTTTAAGATGATGATGACATTGTCTGAAAGCTGCTTCAGGGTCTTGGTCAGCCAGGTAATCTTGTCATTGAGTGGATGGTAGACACCATCAAGCTTGCACTTGAAATCATTCATTGAATCATACTGAATGGTGTAGATCTCATTCAGCTTCTCATCCAGCTCTTCTCTGTTGTATGCAACTAGATCTGAAGGTATAGCTGTAGTGAATCTCTCCCGATGCTCTGGTAGGCATAAGAAAGATGGTTCACACAGGAAAGCTCTTTGCAGGATAACTCTCATGTGGGAAGAAGATACTGGAATAACTTTTCCTTTAAGGTTTCACGGACGTCCATACATGTCTCTGTATACGCCATACTTATCATTTTCTTCATTTAACTCGGGAAGAACCTCATTGATCGATGCAGAGGTATCTCCGTCGATTGATTCTGTTGCTTCCAGTTGATATGTGTAGTTGAATTCCAGTTCTCTCCCGCAGGCTATTGCATAATCTGCATCAGCTAATTGCTTCTGATAGACTGGATCCTCAACTTGATTAGTGAATAGATTGTTTGGTCCATTGGCCATGGCAAGAATGTCTGTTATATCTTCTCTAGATACTTGTAGAATGCGTCCATCCATAGATCTTGCATTGCCTTCTGGGTCCCTGAAAATACCAAACTCATCTTGTGTTAGATAATCACGATCTAACTTATCATTAAGATTAAAATCGGATGGTAAGGGTTGAGTATCGATCGATGCTGATGAATGCTTGTCGATCAATTTCGTGTTGTGTAGCTGATGGGGAAGTTTGCAGCTGAATGCTTCTCCATTAGCTTGAGGTTTGGAATGTGGCTGATGCATCTTGACTGCTTTTAGGGTTTGAGAAATAACTTCTACCTCGTGGCTTCCTTTATAGTGCTCTACATCTTCAACTTTTTCAAATTTGGAATTTCCAATTTTGAAATTTCTAATTTTCTTCATGTCGGCTAGACCGGTATTGATCGATTCGGTTGTAGTTGTGTCGATCAATTTCTCCTCGTGTTGTCCTTGCCTTGGACTGGTGTTGATCGATGCTGACGGTGATGTGTCGCTCGATTCTGGTAGCATGATTCCATATGATAGAGATCCATATCTGGTGAGAACTCCTTGTAGATCTATAGCTGGTACTTCCTTACGGTTCTCTTCATGTTCTTCCTTGTATTGGGAAGGTGAAGTAGCTTTTAGGGCAAAGATAGGATAGCAGTGTGCTGGCAATCCATTGTGCTCTGTAAAAAATTTTGTATCGATCGATGCACAATGAGTTGTGTCGATCGAATTCCAGTTGTATGATCTCGGGATTTGTGACTGGTGCCTTCCTGGTACGTGTCTGCGTGTGGTGGTTGGATGAAAGGGTGGGAAACATATCGGGTAGGTACTTCATCTCTGCGAAGGAAAGAGTACTCAATTTCTCTTTCTTTCCGGTAATCATCATCATACTCATCATCCCTTGTATCCACCGGAGGGTTGTAAGTATATGGGATGTTTCTGTTGTAATCCTCATCATACTCCTCTTCTCTTTCCCTTATGTATTCCTCATCATGCTCCTCTTCATGTGTTTCCACCGCGCATGTAGGCACGTAGTAGTCTGGTTCCCAACTCCCCACTGAATAATCCACGGAAATTGATCAACTTCGTACATAGGTGTACTATCAATTGATGTGGAGTGAAAACTGTCGCCTTAGTCGTTCGATGTAATGACTGACTGGTCGATCGATGGCTGGGTAGTAGTGTCGATCGATGACTATGTGTGGCTGTCAATCGATTCCGAGTACTCTGTCTCGTACTCGAGTCCACAGTAGCAATGTGCTACGAGTTTAGCTTCATCTGGAGGCTCGTTACAGGACGTGTGTGGCTTGACAATCTTGACTGGATCATAGTAAATCTTCGGGTTGATCAGTGTCAAACACATCTTGTTTGTTTACAAATCACAAACAGTTCCAACAGTTGCTAAGAATCCTCTTACAAGTAATAGAGAAGAATTCAAATTTAACTTTATGTCTAGGACATGGAAATCAACTGGAACTAGGGCATTGCCAATCTGTACCTCAAGGTATTTGGTGATTCCCAATGAACTCTTCCTTTGTAGGTTCTATCTTCAGACCTAGATGATCTGCTATAACCTTTGGTATGATGCTGGCTGATGCTCCTGTATCACATAGTGCACGGGTGAATTCGATGCCCTTAATGCGGCATGGAATAATGAATTCCCCAGGATCACTCTTCTTCATCAAGGTAATCTTATTTTTCAGCTCATCTCTGACTTGGTTGAACATCTTCTCGATGTCGGATTATGTAACTCTTGTCTCTCAGAAAAACATCCACAATCTGTGTGTGAAGTAAGCTTCTTCAAATGGTCTGTCTATTGGGATCTTCAAGACTTTCTTCTTGAAGTTCTCCAACTCTTTTAGGTTAGCCTCTCATTTAAGGTGCTTGGGAACCTTCTCTTTTCTTTTCCTTAAGGTCTTCTTTGCACTTTCCTTTTCTATCTCCATAGGCTCTGATGTATACTCAACCTCTTCTGATTGGTTATTTGAAGTTTTGGGTCAGGGCTTTAGTGCATCGATTATGGTCATATCGATCATAGGTAGTTGCACTCGTGGTGTAAGAAGCTCGCATCGATCGATGACGGTAGTGTCATGTCGATCGATGGAGGTAGCAGTAGGGGGATTGATTTCTTCCTCTTCGGATCGATCGGTGAAAAGGTGGAGTGGGTTCAGGTGTTTCTCTGCAAACTCTTCATGTGTAATTATCCGAACTGGTTTGCTCGTAGCTGTAGATATTGTGGACTCTGTCGATCGATTTCGTATCTCGAACATCAAACGATAGTCTTCTACCCATGTCGATCGATCGTGTTCATCTTCTATCGATCGATGGGTGTCGATATTCATTGCATCGCCGGCTCCAACAACCTTTTTATGGGGGTTCCCATGTTCATCCACTTCCCAGAAATCATCCAGCACAATAGCATTGATGTGGTGTCTGATGAGATCTTCCTCTCTTGATTTGATGAAATCCTCTTGCCTCTTGATAGCTTCAGAAGTCTGAACCACCTGTGTTTCCAATTTCTTCACATGAGTGCTCAAGGTGTCAAATTTTGAGGTCAGGCTATTGTACACAGCATCTATCTTCCCATTGAAATCCACTGTGAGCTTCTGTTGACCCTCTAAAACTGAGTCAAGCATGGCTCCAATTGTACTCTCCTGAGTAGGTGGTTGTGGATTCTGGTAGAAAGAATTGGTGATGTTCCTGTTGCTGTTGTAGTTGCTGTTGGTGAAAGGCTTCTGGTACTGTGAATTCTGGTTGAAATTACTCCTCTGACTGTTGCCATAGAAATTCATGTTCTGATTCTGATTCCCATATCTCTGGAATCCTCCTATGTAGTTCACGTCCTCTTCCTCATCAGTCTCTACAGCTTCTACATCCTCAGCAAAACTAACTTGCTTATTCAGTACTTGTTAACACTGTCCAGCTTGGTTTGCACCTCGTCCAACTGCTCTTTTCCTAGGGCATTGGCCGCTTTTCTCCTCTCGTAGTCAGTGTTCTGTGTATTGTTGCTAGTTGCAAGGTTCTCAATAAGTCTCACGGCCTCTTCTGGATTCCTGGTGTTGAAGTTTCCTTCACTAGCTGTATCTAGAGCTGTCTGGTAGACCATATCTAATCCTCTGAAGAAAGTGCTAAGTAGCTACACTTGGTTGAATCCATGGTGTGGACAGTCTCTCTGATAGGTCTTGAAACAGACCCAACAGCGTCTGAAAGGTTCTGCAGGTTTCTGCATAAAGGTAGCTATTTTAGTCCTCAAGTCTTCTGCGCTTGCCTCATCAAAGAAGTTGATCAAGAAAGCATTCTTGATGTCATTCCAGGATGTAAGAGATCCTGGTGATAGTTGCTTAAGCCATTGCAAAGCTTCTCCAGTAAGAGAGTGCTTGAAAAGCTTGCAAAGTAGATAATCAGTTGGTACTCCATTGGCTTTGACAACTGATATGAGATCCTCGTACCTCTCTAGATTGTCCATAGGATGCTCATTAGGTGCTCCACTGTAGGGTATCTGTCCTCTAAGTGTGTAGTAGATAGGCTTCACCTCAAAATCAGTCCTCTGAATCTCTGGAGGACGGATTGCAATTTTGTTGGCGTAGTATTGATCTGGACAGTTGTAGTCAGCCAGTGATATGTTTCTGGTGGCCTCTTCTGCAGCTGCAGCAGCTTTAGCTTCTAGATTAGGGATTACAGCCCCCTGATCATTAATAGTTTGACCTGCTGCATTACACAGGTGACCATCTTGATCACGCAGGTTTCCATGCTCGTCTTCTTGGAGTATTAAAGTCGCGACCATGTTCTCAGTATCGATCGATATGCGAGATGCGATATCGGTCGACGTTGGATGAAGGATGTGAGTCGACGGGTACTGAAGAGTATCGGTCGATGTGGGTGGAATAGTATCGATTGATGCCAGGGTAAAATCGATCGATGTCGGTGAACGGGTATCGGTCGGCGGTGGCTGAAACTCGGTAGACGGTTGGTGATGAAAATCGGTCGATGCACATGTAGGTGTATCGATCGATGCGGAACAAATCTGTTTGTGGATTGAACGTTCCAAAGCAGCGGGGTCAGCAGACAATAATTCCTTGTTTTCCTTGCTTCTGGTTATGCTGGGCATGCACCTGAAAAGAAAAGAAAGAAAAATTATCATTGACAATCAATTGGTAACAAAATCTAGACTTAAATAAAATGTAATGACGATCAAAGCTCCCCGGAAACGGCGCCAAATTTGATACTTGTTCAAATTACCTTATAGGAATATTACTCTCATTAAAAGAGTTCAATTGTAGTATTTAGGGATCGAATCCACAAGGAGATGAGGAATCAATATATCTTATCCTAACTAAGCTAGACTGAAGATTATTAATTGCTGTAAATAAAAGTAAACAAGGAAATTAGTTTGAGCAGGACAATTACTCAAGATGATTGGATGGGTTTTAACTAGTATGATTTAAAGAGTTAGATCTAAGGTTGCTATTCAGGTTATCAGGATTATAGAGGTATGATTTCCTTTATGAGATGCTTGCATGATATTAAAGAACCCAACTAAACAATAGCCCAAATGTCATTGTGACCATGTATTACTAGAACCAATAAAACACCCCTTTGGCGAGTCATAGATTAGGGCATCGATCGACTTATTGTCGCATGTATCGACCGACTTGCTGTCACATGTATCGATCGACTTGCAGTCGCATGTATCGATTGATATGTGCCCCGTGTCTATCGATCGATGACTCTATAGGAGTATTGATCGATGTGCTACTAGTAAGCTTTATGTGCATAGGTTGAATACAGTTCACCAAGCAATCACTAGTTGTCGCTTGTTCGAAGTAAATTGCTGGCTCAGAGAAGATAGATCCAAGGATTTATATCTTTGTATTCATGTGTACGTTAGCTACTCCTACACAAGCATTATGCATGATCTTCTAAGATGAATATCACATGCTCAGGTAATCATATTTTGGGCTAATCCATAATACCTATTTGAACCATAAATCTAACAAATATGTTTATTCAGACATAACCAAGCAAAACATAAGCATAATTATAAAAAGCTTCATAAAATAGATAGAAAAAATAATGGTGTTTAAGAATACTCTCAATTTGACAACTCTCTCTCTCACCAAAAACTATGAAACTAAAGCTATTGTAAAAACAGTGTCTGTGCCAAAACACATAGGCAAGAGTTAAATACTAGAATAATTAGGTTAAAACTCGTCAGGGGCATTATGGTAAATAGATGGTGTCTTGGACATCAAGTCGGCTGTGACCAAATCCGAGCTTCTGCGGCGAAGTGTCGATCGATAGCACTGAGTGTGCATCGATCGACGCGCGTCTTTCCTTGTCGACCTCAGGTGGTCGATACAATCCTTCTCAGGTGTAAACTTTAAAATGCTCCAAAATCATCATCTTTCTTCTATTAGCTCCTGAACCTATAAATATGCAATATAAACCCAATAATAGATAGAATATATCC
Source organism: Raphanus sativus (assembly GCF_000801105.2). Taxonomy (NCBI): domain Eukaryota; kingdom Viridiplantae; phylum Streptophyta; class Magnoliopsida; order Brassicales; family Brassicaceae; genus Raphanus; species Raphanus sativus. The sequence goes on along the minus strand of NC_079513.1, from coordinate 9,182,808 downwards.
TAAAATACTAATATACCATGACTAAAAGTGGGTCAAATTCATGGTATATCATAAAACAACAATCCTAGTTAAAGGAAATCAAAGGAAAGATGAAATCTAAGAAAATATGAAATGAAAACAGGAAATCAAATCAGGAAATTAACATCTCTTTGGTTTGAGCTAACTATCGACAGAGATGGCGTAATGGCGACCTTCGATACCTTAAGCGACGGAAATGGTCTCAGAATGGTGGATGGCGGAGCTTTAATTAGCAGATGGGACAGTTATTACAACTTATTCACTCGAAACACACAAAAATCACATCAGCCTTTGGTCCCAAATTGTTTCTCTTCAACATATACCTAACCATAAGATTTAACAAGTTTTTACCCAATTTCAAAGCCAATATTCTCTTTCTTCATACACATATCCTAAGTTTCCACTATAACTCACAAGTTTTCCCCAAATATCTTTTTAAACCTCGTTACAAAACCGACATCATAACGACCAAATAAAAGGAAACTGATTACTTACCAGAAGGAAAGAAGGATGAAGCCTCGATTTCAACAGAGAAGGAATAAGAAATGGAGCGATTCTCGACTTTAAGGTTTTTGAAGGGGGTTTCAGTCACTATGAGAGAAAAAGAGAGAGAGAGAGAGAGAGAAAGTTGAGATACATGAAGAAATAAGGAACGATGCGTCTCTACTATAGAGTTTTGGTTTTCAGTCGCAGAGAGAGAGAGAGAAGAGAGAGAGAGAGAAGAGAGAGAGAGAGAGAGAGAGAGAGAAGAGAGAGAGAGAGAGAGTTGAGATACATGAAGAAATGAGAAGAAGAGTTTTGGGGGGGGGAGGATGGGGGAGGAGGACAACACATTTGTTTAGCTTCAGGTTGGTCGGATTTTAGAATTGGGTTTGGATGGGTCAGATCTTTAAGTTGGACCTTTGTAAATAACTCATTTTATTAATAAACAATTTATTTCTAGTCACGTTATTCATTTAAGAAAAATAAAAAATATATTTATTTTGAGGAGAAAGAGGAACTTTTTGAAGAGGGTTTGCGGCAAAACACACCAATGTCCTTAGAGCCATCTCCAACCCATCTCTATTTATATCTCTATATTTTTTTCTAAAATAGAGAATCTCTATTATAGAGGTGGATTTGCTCCAATGTATGCCTCTATAATAGAGTTCCTCTATTTATAGGGGAAAATATAGAGGAATCTCACTTTTTGCCTCTATATTTAGAGATGAAAATGACAAATCTCTATATTTTCCCCTATAAATAGAGGAACTCTATTATAGAGGCATACATTGGAGCAAATCCACCTCTATAATAGAGTTTCTCTATTTTAGAGAAAAATAGAGGTGTACATTGGAGATGCTCTTAGTTTAACATCCTATAATCGGACCCAAATTTTTTTTAAAGAGAACGGGCTTCTCTACGGCCCGATTGCCTAGAAACCTAGGTCCCCCCTCCTCCCTTCCCTATAAAAAGAGCTGCAGCCTCCTTTTTTTGTCTCATCACAAAGCTTGAAACGAAGCTCTGCAGATATTCACGGAGACCGGAAACCCTAGCCGTCACACCTCTCTCTCTCCCAGCTGCCGCCTCTCTTCTCTCTCTCCTCCTCCCGCGCGTCTCTCTCTCCTCCTCTTCTCTCTCCGCGCGCCCCTCTCCTTCTCTCTCTTCGCCGTCTGCTTTCTCTCTCCTCGCCGAGCAGCCGCTTGGTGGTGGTGGCCGAGTGGTGGTGATCGATCGGTGGTGGTGGTGATCAGATCTAGTTACCTCTTCTCTCTTATATCCAGATCCAGATCCAAACCTAAGGTGAGGTGTCTTGAACCGATCTTGCTCCCTTGAACTCTATGCTGTCCTATGTTGGATCTAGGATGGATTAGTCCTTGTTTGAAAGTTAAGGTGGTAGTCCATGATGGAAGCGAGGGTGTTAGATGAATGGATCATACTGCATAAGAACCTACACATTGTTAAATGGGACATTAATGGACTGATTGTGTTGATGTGGTTAATCACTAATGATGAATGATTGTGTGATTGTTCTTGGTCCCATGTTATGATATGTGCATGAGAGCTAGGTTTCTAGAGAAGTGATTCCATAAGATGATAGAGATTTAAATGGTATCTTGCATAGTGAATGTTGTATAAGTGATTGAGTGCTAAGTGACTTGTGTGGGACACCGATAACGGGTGGTGTCTAGTGTACGAGAAAGAGTCTAAGTGTTAAAGTATGAGAAGGTGGAAACGAAAGTGAACGTTAAAGTGGAAGTGAATAAGTAAAGTGAAAGTGAAAGTGAAAGAGATTGAGTACGGGAATGAGAAATGAGAATGAGAATGAGAGTGTGCATACCACAACTGTGAAAAGGACTTGGGGAAACTTAAGTGCAACACCTGCAGTTCCACTAAGCAGTTGTGCGAAAGATGTGGAAAGAAGCACCTAGAGGAGTGTTGGCATGAGGTGTGTTTCCGGTGCAGGCAGCTGGGACATCTTAAGAGGAATTGCCGGCTTCGACAACAACCAAATACCAGATATTTTCGCTGCAGACGTCAAGTTCATATAGCAAAGCATTGTAGAGTTCAAACGGCGAGGGTAGAAGATGAAATATTACCACCACTCAAGAGAGAAGCACCAGGGTCAAGGGTCTGTGTTGTTGGGGATCATGACTGAGCTGAGCCGATCTCAGGTATGTTTTTATGTGTATATTCTTGTATTAAAAATTTGATAAGTTGAATTAGTGTGCACCGAAGTCTAGTAGTGTAACCCTAGCATGTTCCTCGGGATCAGTAGTGGACGAAGAGAGAAACTGCCATACCCCATTTGAAAAACCCATAGTTTTATGAGTCTAAAGTTATAAAGCTGTTAGAGCCAGAGTACAACCATACACACTTAATTTCAAGAACCGGATGACTGTTCTGGGTGACGAAGATTCATATGAGGGATGAGGAAGGATGTTGTTTCATGGATTTCGTAGGGGATGTATATTAGTTGATGAAGGTGGAATGGTGAATCTATCGCGGGTTACTACAAAAGTTACTTGTGCTATAATGGAGATACGGGTATGAGGAACCTAAGGTAGGCCGTTTAAGGACCATGTATGCTTGATCGAAAAGTGGGGGAGAGCTAAGAACAAAGTTGAAGAGGACCTATGAAATCCCAGAGCCATGGGAACAGCCTGATATGGGCTAGGAGGAGCACAAGGCTGCCGCCAAGTTGTACCAAGAGATACCTGGGGTGGTGGAATCCACAAATGTGGGAATGCCTAGATCGTGGTACATGTGAGCATAGGGGGAGCAAGGATAATCAGAGTTGCGCAGCTAGCATGGTGGCAAGCCGGCAGTACAACACAACAGATGTTTTGATTTAACAACGACATTACACGATGTAGAAGTACCTTTGATAATATTCTGAAGCCATCTATAGTGGTACGTCTCACCGTAACTGTAAGCAGAATATAAGTGAAGTTGGTCCATGATGGAAGCTAAGGTGTTAGATGAATGGATCATACTGCATAAGAACATACACACTGTTAAATGGGACATTACTAGACTGCTTGTGTTGATGTGGTTAATGATTATGATGAACGATTGTGTGATTGTTCTTGGTCCCATGTTATGATATATGCATGAGAGTTAGACTTCTAGAGAAGTGATTCCATAAGATGATAGAGATTAATTGGTATCTTGCATAGTAAATGTTGTATAACTGATTGAGTGCTAAGTGACTTTTGTGGGACACCGATAACGGGTGGCGTCTAGTGTACGAGAAAGAGTCTAAGTGTTAAAGTATGAGAAGGTGGAAGCAAAAGTGAACGTTAAAGTGGCAGTGAATAAGTAAAGTGAAAGTGAAAGTGAAAGAGATTGAGTACGAGAATGAGAAATAAAAAATGAGAATGAGAATGAGAATGAGAACGTGAAAGTGAATGTGTCAACGAACTTGTTTGAAGTCCTGTTTGGGCCACCGAGAACGGGTGGACGTCTAGAGTCTAGGGTGTGTGTGGCCCACGGGACAGTAGCCTAACATGAGGTACCGTGGGCGAGACGAAATGAGCCTACCGCGAGATGCGAGATAGAAAATGTGAAGGGCGCTGTAAGATCAAGTCAATGCCGAGTCGTGGCATAAATATGGCTATGGAGATGGGAGGGCAGATAGAGCCAATGGGCCAACGGGCTGCGACCCGGATAGTCATGTAGGAAGTTGGGGGGTACGGATTCTCGAAAGAGGCGTCCGCCCATGTTAGACCGGAACGTGTAAAGACATCCGTAAGCGATCATAGGTCCATTTCTTGGAGTCGAGTCAGTTGTGTTTGTCGAGTTGGTCGAGTCCACCGTTGATGTGTGACAATGACTGAGTTCATTGTATTGATTGATCGCTAAGTAGTTAAAAATGCATAGAAGTGTTGATAACTAGGAATAAAGTTGTTATGAAATGATAAGATGCATTGATTGATTGTAGTGGCTAGTCAGTCCTCATTTCCGCATAGAGTAGTGTAGAGGTCTTGCGGGCAAGCTGGTATAGAGTCACTTTACTGAGTAATCCAATTGTTCACCTCTCCCATTTTCATTTTCCTGTGCGCAGGACTCTAAATAGAAGTATATGGATACGGGTGAATGAAATTTTAAAGATGGCGATGCGTCCGTCGACTCTTGGGACAAGTAACAGATACGGCGGATTACCTATAAAAGGTATACGCGTGTATATAACTCCCTTTTGATAACTCCGGTCAAATGCCGGGGGATCGGGATGTTACACTTAGTAGTTATCGATTATTGAGACTAAAGTATTTCGGTCTGTAAACTCGAATAACCCAATCTTTTTAGTCCATAATTCACATTACATGAGTTATATTTTTAGTAGGCGAGTCTCTCATCATGCGATGTCTACCAGCTGTTGGGGTCAAAATCGGTCAAGACGAAATCGATGTCCGAAAGTCACGGAAAAACATGAAAATGTTAGAGCAACCTCGAGAGACTAATTGTTAATCGAGAAACCTCGGGAAAATATTAAGTTCGAGATTAATCATCTCGAAATCAACTGCTAGAAACATTTTCTACACAAGGAAAACCTACGGAAAACTAAAAACGCAAAAACACGCACACGCCGAAGGAACCGAGCAGCCAACTTCGGACGTGGCCGTGGCCGCCGGGCGGCTAGCCCCGTGCTGGCCGTGGCCGCCGGCGGCTAGCGCCCGTGCTGGCCGTGGCCGCCGGGCGCTAGCCCCGTGCTGGCCGTGGCCGCCGGCGGCTAGCGCCCGTGCTGGCCGTGGCCGCCGGGCGGCTAGCCCCGTGCTGGCCGTGGCCGCCGGCGGCTAGCGCCCGTGCTGGCCGTGGTCGCCGGGCGGCTAGCCCGTGCTGGCTCGGGTCATCGGACGGCTAGTCCTCGTGCGTAAGTTCTAGGCCTCCGGGTCGCCAGAAATCCGTGTTTTGCGACTTTCCGAGATCCCGCAAACAAAACTCCTTTTCCTGCTCCAAAGAACCCGTAAGACGTCAACGGACAGGAAGACTTCGTATAAAACGGTGATGGTTATCTTAAAACACCATGTGCCTCAGCAATGGATCGAAGATCTTCCGAAAGACTCGACATCCAAGTAGGAGCATTCTTTCAAAGAAATCGTAGAAAACAGCGGAAGACCGGAAGACGGCCCGAAAGGGACCAAACCCGATCGAACAACCCGTTTACGATTTTCTAAAAGGATAGATACGACGGTTTACAATTATCTTCGCATGACAAGATAAATGTTAAACTTCCGAAAAGATAAATGTCAACTTTCCGAAAAGATAAATGTCAACTTTCCCGATAAACGCGAAAGCCGACGAAAATGGAAAAAGTCCAGCCCGCGGCGGACTCAGCCATCAAGAATAGACCGTCATATGGGAGTATATAAGCAAAGCTAGGAGCAGAGGAAGGGGGATCCGAAATCAGAAGAAAGAAACCACTCCAGAGCAACTTAGAACTTAGGCGTTTATTTCCTTTTTAGCGAGCTGCGACTCAACTAGGTTAGATCTAGGTTTGAGACTAGCGACGATCGACAGCTCTTGCGGCCGAGATCTCGACCTGTTGTCCAACGCTCTCCGCAGATTCGGAAATAAGATTCTTTCTTTTTGCTCTCTTTATTTTACGCATTTATTCCAAACTAGACTCGTATTAACTTTGTCGTGCGTGGCCCAGCAGATAGCCGGGATCCTCGGGGAAAACTAGGTCAACTTAGTTTTCCTACGTTTTAACTTAACTAAAATCGACAGTGCGAATTTCGGTTCCCACAGTTTGGCGCTAGAAGGAGGGGGATTCACGGATTTATCTTTCTCGCAACTACGCACGCCCAGTTAAGCATGTCTGTTAACGCGGAAAAAGACAAGCAAACACACGACGGACCAGCCGTCGATGTCAACGCTGAGAAGACTCCTGACGGAAACGTATCGACGGTCACTGCCGAGGCAAACACCGCGATGCTGGACCAGGTGAAAGAACTGTTCGCCACCGCCCAGAAACGGTCGGAAGAACAAGAGAAACTAATGGCTTCACTCGCTAAACAGGTCAATACCTTAACAGCAAAAGCAAACTCCCGCGCGGATCCACCAAGGTGAGGCGTGTCAGGAGGCTCGACTTCGGAACTTCCGGAGACCAAGAAAAAGATGCCCCGAGAAAATCTCCGGAACTCGTCCCTAACGATACCACTCCGACGGGGCAGAAGAAAACGACGGGCAACCTTCCACCTCCCGCAAGGGACAACGAAGGAGACGACGTCGAAGGAATCAATCTGGATATCAGCGATCAATCGGACCCGTCCGACGAAGACGCCGACCTCGATCGAACAGCTTGACTGGCGGCAGCCTTCGAAAAACCCATGACAGAAGAGGAAGAAGACCTATACTGGTCAGAGCAAGTAAGGTTGGCTGAGGACCAGACTCGGGCCTATCGCAGCCAACGTAGACAAAGAAGCGCGAACGGCGCCAACGAAATCCACGATTTGCGCGAGTACATCGCCAAAACTGCAGCCGAGGTGAAAGCGGTAAAATCGCAGATTCACCACGCGACCAGCACTGCCCCCGAGATCGACCTGCTCCTCGAGGAATCGAGAAAAACTCCGTTCACCTCTCGAATCACGGACGCACGAGTCTCAGATCCTGGGAAAATAAAGCTTCCCACCTACGATGGAACCACAGATCCAAAGGCACATCTGCAGTCTTTCCAGATTGCGATGGCAAGGTCTAAACTTCAGGAGCGGGAAAAGGACGTCGGCTGCTGTCTCCTATTCGTCGAGAACCTCAGAGGTGCTGCGCTCGAGTGGTTCTCACACTTGAAAAGAAACTCCATCGGAAGTTTCCGCCAGCTTGCTTCGGCTTTTCTGAAGCAATTCTCCATGTTCATGGACAGGAAAACTTCCGACGTAGACCTTTGGAGTCTAATTCAAAAGGAAGACGAACCGCTCCGCGACTACATAAGGAGGTTCAAACTCGTGATGTCCAGGGTAACAGGCCTCAGCGACAGAGTCGCCATCGACGCCCTGAGGAAAAACCTCTGGTACAAATCGAAATTCCGAAAGTGGATTTCTCTGGAAAGGCCACGCACCATCCAGGACACTCTCCACAAGGCAACGGATTTCATCATCATGGAAGAAGAGATGAAAATCCTAGCGCAAAAGCATGGACCGCCGAAAGCATCCGGCAAGAAGAAAACCTCTCGTAACGACAAGTACGTCCATCACGAAGGGGAAGACGTCCAAGGCGAGCATAACTACGCCGTCAATTCCGAACAAGGAAGGACCGCCGGAAACACTTGGACGCGGAACTCGTACAAGGACAATTCCAGCTGCGAGTTCCATCAGACGAGAGGTCACTCCACCGCCAACTGCAAAGTCCTCGGCGCTAGACTCATTATGAAGCTGCTTGACGGCAAACTAGCAACGGTCAAGAGCATCAAAGACCTGATCTAGATTCTGACCGTCCGCCAAAGACCGACGGAGCCAATCCCGAGAATAACGCTCCTGGAACTCAATCGGGCGAAAAACGCGAATGGAGACAAGACGGCGAAGGAAACAACAACAACCGCCAAAGGATCAACATGGTCATCGGAGGATCGCATTTTTTACCAGGACTCCGTTTCGTCAATCAAAGCCTACGGACGGAAGGCCGAGACAAGCCCCGGATGGTGTCCAGAGGACGACGTTCCCAATCACGCAATCACCTTCGAGGAACAGGATACGACCGGACTCGATAAACCCCACTACGATCCTCTGGTCATCGACTTGGTGATTCAGGATCTCGAAGTCGGCCGCATCCTCATCGACACAGGAAGCACGGTCAATATCATGTTCCGCGACACTCTGCAGAGGATGAACATACCCCTCGGAGAAGTCATCCCAGAACCAAGACCATTGACTGGATTCTCGGGCGTCACGTCCATGACCCTCGGAAAAATCAGACTCCCGGTCATGGCTAAAGAAGTCACAAAGATCGTCGAATTCGCGGTAGTGGATAACCCGGCTATCTATAACGCCATAATGGGAACTCCATGGATAAACGCCATGAAGGCAGTCCCGTCCACTTACCACCTCGGCGTCAAGTTTCCAACACCAACTGGAACGGCGGTAATCTGGGGAAGCCAAAAACAGTCGCGACTCTGCTTCCTAGCCGAACATAAACTTCGCAGCAATCGGAACGCCCCAGTAGCTAACCCGAAGCGAACCAAGAAGAACCTGAGTATCTCCGAGAACTCAGCAAAAAACAACTCGGATTTGTCCGAACAGGCCACGACTCAGGACAGCGGGAAAATCCTCGAGTCCATCGCCGAGAAAACGGATGACCTAACTCCCAACGCGACCGCCGACTTAGCCGAAACAGTCAAGGCGCCGGAAATCGTGGAGTAGTAGCAACCGCGACAGAAACAGAACTACGAGATGGCTTGATCCTCGCAAGAGGTACGTAGGCAGCTCGTCGCAACCCGACGAGTTCAGCTATCCTCCTCACCAAAAAAGGGGGGGGGGGAGATGGGAACAAACATCCTTGTACTCCGCAAAAATACTTTTCACATGTACTTTACCTTATAAAGTTTTTTAATTCAAATGCTTACTCAACGCATAGACATTACAGAAAACGAAAATCATATCTTTGAGGAACGCGAGACGTCGTTAGTTCTCGAAAAGTCTTGATTCTCTATTCTCCTCCAAACAGTCCATCGCGACTCTAAAAATCTACCAAACAGTCCGTCCGTGACTCTAAAAAACTCTATCAAACAGTCTGTCCGCGACTATAAAATTCATTTCCGTCGATTGGCCCCGACGGAAAAACACAGAAACGTTTCACTCAATCAAATTCGTAGTCTGGCTTCTAACGAAGTCCTCTTGCATCCGACAAGGATACCATAGTGCGCTATACAAAAAATCCAAATTTTGGTTAGCTCTTCGTAAAGGAAGTAGCTCGACTCGTATCCAAACGAATCATATAAGCCGATAAGCACTTCGCAGATTCTAAAACGGTACGAGTCAGGTCGAAATCGCAAACAGGCAAAACGAAAGCCGATTTGTCATCGCACTGCTTCAGTCCGAAAGTAGACCTAGGTCTTGCCCTAAACCTGGCCTTGCTGGTATCTAAGACATCTCATAGGCATAAGTATCCAGAATACGAGATTCCAAAATTTGCCTCTTATCGCTTACAAACCTAACGTTCGCTACAAAGTAACCTACGGATCTAGCGACAAAAAAAGAGATTGAATGCGAAGTGACTACGCGTATTCAAACCCTCTACACTTGACGAAAGTATAAATCAAGACGCATAATTCATAAAAGCATTCGTAGCAGGGATTCAAAAGCCACCAACGGCCAATCCCGAGAAACGCAAAGTCACGCGACCTCCTAAGGGTCGCAACACATACATACGAATAGCCACACTTGGCCTATCACAAATTATAATCGAATGCATAACAATCGGTTAAAGATATTCCAAACGAGGAGTCGGGCTGGTCAACCTCTTCACCACCGTCGCCTGCGTTCGAACCCGCGCCTACATCCGCTGTATCCTCCGAGACTTGAATAGGATTCCACAACTCTCGAATTCTCCCTTCGATCGGAGGAACAAAGGATTCAGCGTTAGCGCAAATTCTCATCGAGCCGTCCATCGTGGCAAGTTCGCCGGAAAGAGAGAAGTCCTCACGCTGCATCTTGTGAAGAGTACCGACCGAACCACGACACTCGCGAAAATCGCCTACAAAGTCCTGAGCCTCTTTGTACGCTTCGAACTCGGTAGAAAAAATTTCGGTCCTTCGGTTCAGCTCGGCGACAGCTCTTCTCCGTCCGCTCCTTTCCGCGCGAACGAGGGCTCGAGCATGGACCTTGGCTTGCCGGCATTTTTGCTCCTCCACCTCCAACCGATACTTAGCGAATTCCCTTTCCGCTTCCTCCGCTTTGAAACGGGCCAGCCGGGCAGTACAGAAACTCCCATCGATCGATGCATTCCACACTCTCACGGCCTGCAAAGAAGCCGAGGTCAAATAAAAAGAAAAGGGGGTTTACTCAAGTTTCGAAAGCAAACCTCGTTGACCAAGCGAGCACCCTCCACAGTCACCTTGTCCCTCTCCTCGTTGTCCAAAGACTCGTCACGGGAAAACGCCGAAGGGAGTTCATCAAAGAAGTCACCCGGGGGAGGAACATCCTGATTCCCTGAGGAAAAGCCAGGATCGTATCTCGGCGGGGCGCCATCTCCCGACGAGTTCTCAAAAGCAAACCCTTTGTCCTTACGAGGTCTCCGCCTCTGCCTTAAAGGGGCAAAAACGTAGGATCTATCATTGACACAGGGCCGCGTACCGCGTCGCGATCGGTGAAGCGCGACCGCCCCTCGAATCCGGTCGAGAGTGAAGGAGTTCCAGGAACAAGGCCTCGACCTAAAAATGTCCCTCTTGATCGAAAGATCGGAAGGAACATGCGCGAGACACCTGTTCTTTGAACCAAAAAAAAAAAAAACAAAAAAACAAAAAACAAACGCACGTTCAGTACTCGCCTTTCGGATTCTAAAAAAGGGGATGCGACAATCTTACCTCGCTGGTACAACCAGTCCGTTGGGAATAGGTGGAGAAAGCCTTCCTCGACAGACTCTCCATCTATCCTCACAAAAAAGACACGATCAACATGATCCTTGGCGTGCGAGGTAACTCCATAGATTACCGAAAAATTGGTCCTCGCCTTCATGGAGTATACTCCATTGATGCTTGTCGCCTTGGAGTTCCATAACCTTTCGAAATCGGCAGGGCTAAGGTCTATCCCTAACTCGTAACTCAAAATCACAACGCCAAGCCAGCTCTCCAAAGCTGACACGTTCAGCTGGCTGATTGCGATTCCGAAACGGTCGAGGGCCTGAACAATGATCCCAGGGATTGGGAACCATAGTCGGCATTGCGTCAAGAACGCCTCGTAACAAGTAAAGTAACCTTCCGGAGGATGCTCCGAACTCTCATTCCCACAGGGAATGCGAAACACGACTCCCTTCGGAACCTCATAAAACTCTCGAAGAATTCCGAGATATTCAGGGGATACTTCGCTCGGTGAGTCGATTCCCTTACGCGTCCTTAGAGGTCGCCGGGGAATCGGGATCACGGGAAGGGAGCATGAGAACCAAAGACAGCGTCGCAGTACGCGTTCCTGTTGATCTCTGAAACCTCGGGCTTCGGAACTTCTTCCTCGGCATGAAAACTATCCGAAGACGAGTGAGACTGCCTCCTCGAGGATTTTGATCTTGAAGTCATTCTTTTCTTAAAAGTAGAGAGAGAATTTGCAAGAGAGAGATTAACTTGAGATTCTTGGGTGAAGTAAGAATGGTAAAAGATTCACAAGTCTTTATAGGCAAAGATTTTACTATTCACCCCGACCTTCGACACGATTTCGTCTCCATACTTTCCTCACGAACCATACCGCAAGCTAGGACCTACAAACCCTACGGCTCCTAGCTAGCTGGGGGGCTAACTGTTGGGGTCAAAATCGGTCAAGAAGAAATCGATGTCCGAAAGTCACGGAAAAACATGAAAAATGTTAGAGCAACCTCGAGAGACTAATTGTTAATCGAGAAACCTCGGGCAAATATTAAGTTCGAGATTAATCATCTCGAAATCAACTGCTAGAAACATTTTCTACACAAGGAAAAACCTACGGAAAACTAAAAACGCAAAAAACACGCACACGCCGAAGGAACCGAGCAGCCAACTCCGGACGTGGCCGTGGCCGCCGGGCGGCTAGCCCCGTGCTGGCCGTGGCCGCCGGCGGCTAGCGCCCGTGCTGGCCGTAGCCGCCGTGCGGCTAGCCCCGTGCTGGCAGTGGCCACCGGCGGCTAGCGCCCGTGCTGGCCGTGGACGCCGGGCGGCTAGCCCCGTGCTGGCCGTGGCCGCCGGCGGCTAGCGCCCGTGCTGGCCGTGGCCGCCGGGCAGCTAGCCCCGTGCTGGCCGTGGCCGCCGGCGGCAAGCACCCGTGCTGGCCGTGGTCGCCGGGCGGCTAGCCCCGTGCTGGCTCGGGTCATCGGACGGCTAGTCCTCGTGCGTAAGTTCTAGGCCTCCGGGTCGCCAGAAATCCGTGTTTTGCGACTTTCCGAGATCCCGCAAACAAAACTCCTTTTCCTGCTCCAAAGAACCCGTAAGACGTCAACGGACAGGAAGACTTCGTATAAAACGGTGATGGTTATCTTAAAACACCATGTGCCTCAGCAATGGATCGAAGATCTTCCGAAAGACTCGACATCCAAGTAGGAGCATTCTTTCAAAGAAATCGTAGAAAACAGCGGAAGACCAGAAGACGGCCCGAAAGGGACCAAACCCGATCGAACAACCCGTTTACGATTTTCTAAAAGGATAGATACGACGGTTTACAATTATCTTCGCATGACAAGATAAATGTTAAACTTCCGAAAAGATAAATGTCAACTTTCCGAAAAGATAAATGTCAACTTTTCCGATAAACGCGAAAGCCGACGAAAATGGAAAAAGTCCAGCCCGCGGTGGACTCAGCCCATCAAGAATAGACCGTCATATGGGAGTATATAAGCAAAGCTAGGAGCAGAGGAAGGGGGATCCGAAATCAGAAGAAAGAAACCACTCCAGAGCAACTTAGAACTTAGGCGTTTATTTCCTTTTTTAGCGAGCTGCGACTCAACTAGGTTAGATCTAGGTTTTGAAACTAGCGACGATCGACAGCTCTTGCGGCCGAGATCTCGACCTGTTGTCCAACGCTTTCCGCAGATTCGGAAATAAGATTCTTTCTTTTTGCTCTCTTTATTTTACGCATTTATTCCCAAACTAGACTTGTATTAACTTTGTCGTGCGTGGCCCAGCAGATAGCCGGGATCCTCGGGGAAAACTAGGTCAACTTAGTTTTCCTACGTTTTAACTTAACTAAAATCGAAAGTGCGAATTTCGGTTTCCATACCAGCTATTTCCAAACAAAGCGAAGTTCATTGTCGGAATAATGTAATTTGTTATCTTGGTCTCCACGTGTTCTAAAACTATCCAAACACTTGTGATCCAAGAACGAACGACGCTAGACTGAAGAAATAGGCTTGTAGGACGAGACGAGAAAGAGTAAGGATGGGTTCGGAAAACTTGGGAATCATCTTTCTTTACTAATCAAGTTTACGTCATTTTCTATTTTCTCAAAAGTATTTTAGGCCAAGAGTTTTATTATATATATATATATTATATATATATATATATATACTAGATGATAACCCGCGCTTTGCGCAGAGTAACCTTTTTTAAATATGTTATATCTAAATATTTTAAATAATATATATTTTGTTATCAATAACTTTTTTACATTTGATTAGAAATGACATGCGGGTAGGTATCATTTTGGTTTAGTTAGGTTCAGTTTGGATCTTTGCAAATTTGGTTCGATTTTTATATGTTCGGTTTAGGCTTAGATTCAGATAACTCATTTAATTTTTAAAAACTGAAAGTTCATATATACTTTAATTTCTCAAAACACAAAATTTAAAATAATATATTACATATAAATTTGAATAATGTATACCAAAATACTTAAACTTAACATAAAAATTGGTTTAACTTATATTTGGATAGAAAATTGATATCTTGTGTATTTGCATCATTTTGATCTTTGTTTTATCTTCTTTTTGATCATTAGAATCCATATAGTATTCATATAGGATGCATTTGCATTGCATTTGTCCTTATCGGGTATTGGAGATGCTAGTTGGTGACTTTGGAGACATTAGAGATGATTTTGGAGCAAAAGAGGATGATTTATGTTCGAGAATCTCACCACGGCTAAGTGTCCCAGCGGTTTCGCGCCCCAGCGGTCTCGTGTCCCCGTCCTCCATGCCGCTGTGCATCGACAAAAAGCTAGAGAAAATACGCAAGCTCACTCGGCCTGGTCCCGTGGTCTCCCTGCCCGCGCCACAGAACTGAAGCTCCCAGCGCCTAAGTGTCCCAGCGGCCTGCGTGCCCCAGTGGCCTTGTGGCGCGTCATCCAGGCTGCTGCGTGTCTGCTGAGTGACATTTTACCATTTTGCCCTTTAGGTTTTAGAATGGAAAACCTAAGTTTAAGTATGTTTTGTAAGCCATTGGAGGTAGATTATCTTTTATCTATTGAAGAACACAAACTCTTTCAAGAAAAACATCTCTTTTTGGATTGATTTGTTATTGTTCTTGTGATCTCACATCTATTTTTCTACATGATTAATCTGAAATCCATCATGGGTTTAAGAGGAATCATGGAGAACAGTGAGTAATCACCTTTTGGATTCATAGGTTAGGGTGATTAAGGGTGATTAGGCTAGTTCTAGAATATTTTAGGTATAGATCATACTTGTTCCTTGCTAGTAGAGTGATCTTAATGCATCATTTGAGTAGGCCACTCAAAGAGTGATCTCTAGGCATTTCTCACCCGACATGTGTTTGATGAAATGCCTGAGTCAACTCTCCTAAGCTTTTAGTGTACTTTGCCAAAGACATTTGTTGTTAAAAATGCTAAGATAGCTAATAGACTTGTTAGTAATGATTGCTTGCATGTTATTCAACCAAAGACATTTGATGTTTGAGATATGTTAGCAAATGAGCATTCATCTAGACATAGAGCTTGCTTAGAATTGTGTCTAGGCTTAAGGTTGATAGTTTGATTTATCATTTGCATTCCTTAGATCGAAACCTGATCACCCAAGGTCTAAATCTCTATACCCATGAGTTCTCCTTTCCAATAGCTTAAGAGTATCATTTTACTGTTTTGCATTAGCTTTAATCATTAGTTTAGAATTCATCAAATCAGTGGTTGCACTTAAATTAGGCAAATACTTGCATTCTCTCTGATTTTAAATCTCTCAGAGCTGGTTCGACAACTTACTTCCACTATACTATCATTTGACTTAGGAGCCTCAAAACTCCTAACATCAAAAATGAATAGATATTTTCAGTATTTTTGGTATTTTGAGTAATGTTTAGTTATTTTAAATATATAATTTTTACTATTTTTATATATTTCTAAGTATTTTGGATAATTTAAAAGCATCTTAAGTATTTTGTATATTTCTTTTAGATATTAATTTTTTTTTAAAATAATATATTTAAGTATATAAATCTAGTTCGAATATACTCGGATACCAGAAATATTTTGGTCCGGATCGGGTTCGGTTCCAGTTTTTTAGATACCAAAATTTTAAACATGTTCAGATATCTAATCAGTTTGATTAAAGTTCTGTACTATTTTCTGGATTAGATTTGGTTCAGTTATTTGGATTAGGATTTTTCCCAACCATATAGTTTTTATCGTAACCAAATTTCAAACGAAAGTGACGATGGTTCATACTGATTTTGGGTATGCAACAATTTTTAAATCAAAACACTTTTTATTATGTACGTGATTTATTTAGTTAATGTTAAAAAATGTTCAAGTCCATTAAAAACAATGGGCTAAACTGAAAAAGTTACCATTGATCACAAAATTTTCAATGTGGGGTTTGTACTATTTTTAGTAATTTATAGTTGTTTTAAAAAGTTTGAAATACAACATATAATAAAAAATATATTTTTTTTATTATATACTTAATGTGATTGTTTAATTTCTTTTAACAAATAAAATTAAAGAAAAAGTATAGAGGATAAAAAAATTATTATCAAATCTTTATTATTCATAATCATTAATGGTGATATATATGTCAATCATATTAAGAAGTTCCGTAGCTTTTATTTAAGGAAAAAATAGAGCTATAATATATGTGTAGATGGACCAACATATTTCTCTAACAATTCTGAGAATAATTCTCATGACGACACGTGGCTACCAAATAATGTTGTAATGCTCCAGGATTAGTATATAGGGGATATCTTAACTAATAAAGTTAAGTTTTTTTTCTCCTTTGGAGGAATACAGACACGTGGCATCCCTCTTCTTTTCTTGGGCCAGCGTAATTATTTAGTTTCGTATAGGACCAACGAAGTTTCTTAACAAAATGGGCTTATCTCACTTAATTGCAGCCTGCTAATTTGATCGTAGGTTTCTCCGCCACCTGGTTCTTCAGCTTAGAAACGATGAGATTTTTTTTTTCTCGACCAGAAACGATGAGATTTTCTCCGCTGACGTTACATCTTTCCACCATTCCGCCGCATTCAAGCAGATTCAATGCGATCTTCCCACTCCCCAGCATTCAATCCGACTTCTTGTGTTCTTAGCGGAACTCACTGGAGGCTTGGGTATAAGTACCCCTTCATCCAGAGATGCAGATCACACTTTCTCTTCGAATCTTACGAAACCGCTGTTCAACTTCCTGATACTTACAATGGCGAATGCCCAGGTCCTTCTTGCTACGCTGAACGTTGGGCGGTGCTCTGATGCTGTGGACTTAGGTTGTTACGCTTTTGGGAAGCTAGGAACGTCAGGAGAGGTGGGGAGCTTATGAGCCTTGACATGCTCTTTGTCGATTAGGATGTAAGTAAACTATCTCTTTATTTATTTTTCGTTGTTCCTTATCTTTGTCTGAACGTTTTTTTTAATCTCGGCTAGGACAGTCGACACTTCTGCAAGGATCTATTGGTGCGAGCCGTCAACTTAGGTTTCGGGAACGTTTCAGTGAAGGGTCTCTGTAAATCAAAATTTGCAATCTGTGTTAGAGAACACCACGTGAATGCCATACGCTACCAAACACCTTCCCTCAATAACGTTGGAGACATGAGCGTTAAAACCATCTACAACTAAAAGACTCAGAGCACTCAACGCCTTCACAGGTATTTGAGAAATCTCATGCCTCTATTCAGTACCCGTTTTACGTATATGTGCGTGCTCTGCTATAAATGATGATTAACTAATATTTTCCACTGATGGGACACGTATGTATGCTTGAGTGTTTTTGACAGGCTAGCTGCACCTAAAGAGGGTCGTTGCAACAAAAATAAACCCAAAACTTGTCGGAGGTAAGAAACAACTCCCAGTTACCCTTGCTCCACTCTGTTATAGGAATAAAATTTTAGCTATCATCAAAACCTTTGTGTCCATGTTTTGATATGAAAAGTCCACAGAAGTTTCAAAACTTTCAGAAACCTCCTGATTCACGCTTGCTAACTATATATAGATGCTAGACAGTTTCAAAAGCTCTCAAAGTAATCACTTATGTTGCTTTTTATTGATTGAATTTACTTACAGGGGAGGCTGTTTCTGGACGCCACATCGGGAACGAATTTATATCTTGACAACAAGTGTGGAGTGAGCAATAGATTTCTCAAAAAAATAGGATCTTTTAATTTGTATGATATCTTTTGCTTTATAATTTCTACACGGTACCTACGGACCTCTTTAACATTTTCAAGACATTATTGGCAATCAAGAGCACAATAAACGGCGGTACACATGGGACTCAGCGTGTAATTCTGACTCTACGTCTACAATGGAAGTGTAATTTTTTACAACTTTGTATGATATCTTATTCTCCAAGAATTTCATCTTCATTGATACTTTACAGCGATGTGAATGTGTGTGTGTGTTAGTCTGTTCGATGGCCTAGCTTTTGCATTTCATAAGAAGTATTTGATGAGAAATGAATTATAGGCTTTCATTCAATACAAGTCCACCAACAAAGTTACAGAATAGATTAATTATTGATGAAAGAAAAACGAATTTCAGGGAACATTTATATGCTGTTTTGTTCATTTTGATTTCCTGATTATTAATTGTTCCATTATCTTAGTTTTTTCTGTGTAGTTACAGTTTGGCTCATATTAATCTTTTTTGATTAAATTCTTTGATATGAAGTGGTATGTAACTAAAGTAAAAACAAAACTTCCAACAAATAATTTGCTATTGAATAGAGCTCAACTAATTTAACAGTTTAGCTCATAGTTCAAAATATCATGTTTTATTAGTTTATAAAATACTAATTTTAAAAAATATTTTAAATATCTTGAAAAAAAATTAAACAAATAATTTTGCTATTAAAAGAATTCCCCAAAATATAATAATTTACAAAATGTAATCACTAAACCACTAAAATTAATTGAAAATTCATTCAAATATAATTATGCACTGAAACAAATATATATATTCTAAAACATCATTTGCTGTTAAATTAGAAAATACCAATTATTATTTTTGGAACTACTTATATAGTATTTAAACATTAGGTTTAATTATTTTACTAAACTCTATTATATTTTTATTGATTTAGTTGGGAGGTGGATTATTTATTATCCTGAAAAAAAAATAGTGAAAATATTTACACTTGAAATTTTTTGAAATAATAATTTTTATTAATCTAAACTTCAAATTTTCTTTTATTCTGTCAAATTAAAAAGAAAAATAAATAAATATACCACTATTTTTTTGCTTAAAATATATACCATTATTTGTTAGTTTATAGTATTCTTTTCTATTTTGAATAGTTTTAATAAAACTTCGTAAATTTTAAAAAATTCAAATATAATAATTTTTAGTATAGAATCCTGCCCGTAGGACGGGCTTACCACTAGTATAATATATATATATATATATATATTAAAAAAAAATCTCCCCCCAAGTGCGGTGGTGACTGAGGAAGAGGGTGTGGGGTTGAAAGAAGTCATAAATATGATGAACATCAATTTCATGATAACTCCTACTAACACATCACATGAGCTATTCAAGTCCGCATGACTCCAAAACAAATATTCACTCGTTCGATTATGCATAATAATTAGTTTTAAAAATACTTCAATCATTCCTTGTTAATAGAGGGACCAGCTAGCGTCACGAAATAGATACACCTAATTAGTACACCTGATTAAGTCGGATATATCTATCTACGAATGTTAATAGTTTGCATAAATATATTTAATTAATACAGTTGTTAATTTATTGAATCTTATCTCAGTTCTAATACTTTTCGGTTATCACCACTTTTCACCAGTCTCTATGTCCTAGATTTTTTATCAACAGTGAGTATTTATGGATTGGGTTACTCGTATAAAGGTCTTCCACTTTTGAGATGTTTGGCACTCTCTCTTTCTCTAACAAACACGAATGTCCATTCAGCTGTCCGAACTAAAAGAGGTGAGCTCTAACAAACCCTGATGTCCAATCAGCTGTCCAAACTAAAAAATGAACCATTTGGCTCATCCCTAACTAAACCTGAAATATATCAGAGAAGTTTTAGTTTCCAATGAAAGCGAATAAAAAACAATGGCCAATTTGCTTTTCATGCTGGTCCCAGCTTTTGCACCCTTCTGTAGCCACACTAGTCTTCACCTTTTCTTTTCTTTTCCCTATTTTTATTAAACATATATTGATTATTATCATCATGTCTTCAAACTCTCACTTTTTCTTAGAACTGGTCATCATTTTTTTCAGCATAATTTTTTGTAACTTGTTTAGATGAAAAAACTATATGTATTAATACTCAATAAACTAATAAATACTATAAATTAATAAATTTTAATTTGTTAGTTTCGAGCTGTAATATATAGAACGGTACGACAAAATAAGAAAATAATTATTTTTTTTGAAAATTGTATGTTATTTATTATATGGTTCCAATGAAAACATAAAAGTTAATGTATATAAATTTATATAAATAAAAAATTGTATTGTGTAGTTTATTTTAGTCACAGTGAAAAACTATATTT
This sequence comes from Raphanus sativus, assembly GCF_000801105.2. Classification (NCBI taxonomy): domain Eukaryota; kingdom Viridiplantae; phylum Streptophyta; class Magnoliopsida; order Brassicales; family Brassicaceae; genus Raphanus; species Raphanus sativus. The sequence continues at coordinate 9,162,749 of NC_079513.1, read as the reverse complement.
AATTTTCTTAGAATTTCTGAATAAATTAATGCTATTTTGTCATTTCATAATTAAAAATAATAATTTTACGGTATATATTTTGTATACACCAAATAAGTGACAAAAAAAAACTAAAATTTTTATTTATAAAATTTAATCAATATATACTGTAAAGTCAAATATTTTCTATTTCTTACATAAACACATATTTTAATATATATCAAATAAAATTCCATAAATTTATAACAAATAAATTAAGAAAATATAACATCAAAATTCTAATATCATTAGTTTATAAAGTTTTTTACTGTATTTCTTGTGCAGTGACTTTTATCTTTACATGAACATAAATATAATGTTAAAACAAGCAAACATTTTGTTTTTGAACATGAAAATAAACAAATTGTAGTATTCTGGTTTGTGATATACTTAAATACTTAAAAGAATTGATTTGACTATCTATTTCATCAAAGTGAGTTTATCTTTTCGGATACATATCAATTTAAAACTCTATAGTTAAACGTGATTGATCTGAAGTAGTAGAAAGATGAATTACCTATTGAGAAGTGATTTTGATATCGTGTGAGTGAGGAAAAAGTACGGAAAAAAATCATTTGGTGGTTGCAAGGCCAGTAAACAAGACTAATGAACCTCGGAAAAATTAACGCACTGTCTATCGCACAAAACGGGCACATGGGCCAAAAACAGTGAATGCCCATTAGCCGAGGACGATCGGAACGTTATAAGTGGTATTAGATCCGAACCCAGACGGATGTAGAGTCAGTGAAGGCTCACACTAACATGGATAACAATCTTGGGATGCAACGAAGACGCTACGTTCTTTGAAAGGAAAAATGAATTGTAACGTATCAGTTTGTGGTATACAGAAAGACTTAAAAAAATTAATTTGACCATCTATATTACCAAAGTGCGCTTACCTTTTCGAACACATATCCGTTAAAATTCAAAAGTTAAACATGTTTGAACTAAAATAATAGAAAAATGGATAATCTATCGGAATTAATTTGCGATATCGTGCAAGTGAAACCAAAACACAAAAAATATTATGCGGTGATTACGAAATCAGTAAACGAGACTAACGAACCTCCAAAAAATTAATGCACTATCAATTGCACAAAATAAAATCCACAAATTCGAGAAAACGGATGCGGAAAATTCATTAACGGTAGATGATCGGAGCCTTACACAAACATCTTATAATTAACTACAACAAAATTACTTACTAGCCCTACATACGACACAAAGAAAAACGGGAATCAATCCCAGTTTTGATTAAAGTATCTCCACGAATAAAGTAGATAAGGAAACGTTCTCATATATCCTTCTTTTGCCATCGATGTTCTCATATACCATATCTTTTTGTGTCATCGATAATATACTATTATATAGTTTTCTTGGAAGGAAGGCCGACATACAATATATTCTAGCGAATACAAATATTCTTTGACCACTACCAAATCTTGCATATAGCCCACCGTACTTCGGTTGTACTCCCTCCGTTTCATATTAAGTGTCGTTGTAGGGAATTTTTTTCGTTGCAAAATAAGTATCGTTTTAAGTTTTCACTGCAAATTTATTAATTTTATTATGCATTTTATTTTCTATTGGTTGAGATGTATGGGTAATGATGTTTTTGTATGAAAAATATGTAAAATTTAATGATTTCTTAATCCGTGTGCCTAACTCTAAAATGACACTTATTAAGAAACAGATGGAGTATAAGTTTATAATATACATTTTCTCGATCCGCACAACCGTGAAGGTATTTATTTCAAGTTTTTATATATATACATATATTTTGTTTAATATATATATTTTTTTTTATATAATTAGTATATATTATGAAGATTACTTATATATTTAAATGTATATAATTTTTCAAATACAATAATTTATATTTTTCATACTGTAAATTAATTAATTATTTCAAATAGTAACATATATATTTATATAATATTTTTATTGTTTAAGTTTGTTTTATTGATATGTTGAGTTTATAGTCGAAAGTTAATTTGACTATATCTTATACCATATGTGATAAATCGATTTTAATAAAAAGATACACCACTCACATATTTTTTTAAAACGGTTAAAGTAAGTAGATATAAATATATTGATTAATATTAAGTTAGTTATAATTTGATTAGAAAAATGAATAAATAAGGGAATAAAACTTCCTAAATTTAATGATGAGAATAAATAAGGGAATGAAAACATTGTTAGGATATTGTTATGAAAATACAAAAATTATGTAAATAAATTTTTAGAGGAAAGTCCATTTTAAAATATCACACATCAAAAAGTCATGACTTCTCTTTTAATATAATAGACTAGATTTGAATCCGCGTTTTTAAAGCGCGGATATATTTTTATTTTATAAAATTTAATTGAATTTATAATTTGATTAGAAAATAAATAATTTTAAAGTTTTTTATTTGCGTTTCAAAATAAATTGTATTGTTATAATACTTGTTTCAAGCCATGTTTTCATATCCAACCCAGGCCTATGATTAAATCAATAAATCTAGTGATATGTGTATAATTCAGTTCAATTTAATAAAAAAATGTAATTATAATCTTAAAAACCTTGTAAAAATCAAAAAAAACTGCTATTAACCTAAGAGCCAATATGAGATGATTCGCTGAAAACCAAAAAAAAAAATATTTTTGAAACATTTATTAAATAATTCATATTTCTTAATGTTATATAAACTGAAAAAAATTATTTAGACTTTAATGAGATTTGTATTATGTCATTTGAAGAAAATAAAACAGTGGTAATGGGAAACTTTATTATTGATATGAAAATATTATTTTCTTTTTTTTGGTTACTAATAAGCTATGATAAGTTTGGTATTTTTATTTATGTTTACATCTAAAATTTAATTTTTAAAATAAGTTTTTAAATTGAATACTTAAAATTGGCGTATAAGTTTATTTTGCATATATATATATATATTCATATCCTATTATTAAATAATATTATAGATGAAAAATGATATTCAAATTAAATGGAAAGTATAATCTGCATAAAATTAAAATTATTATCATTCACAAAATATGGAAGGTATTAATTACCATAGCTATAAGAATAATTCTATTTTTAGTTTAAATAATCATATTTAACATTTTAAATTAAATGCCAATGGGAGAGAACTGTAAATATATTGAAATGCTGGGACATAATCCTAAATTTTTTAAAATAGGATCCTGCTTTAATAGTATAGACTAGGATAAGATCCGCGCCTTGCGCGGGATGAAGTTATTTTTATTATGTTTTGGAGAATGAAAAAATAGTTCGGTTTCATTTGTATTAGTGGTGTTCAATCCGGATTATCGGGTTGGTTTTCGGTTCAGTTCGGGTTTTTTCGGTATTTCGTTTAGTTAAAATATAACTACTTCTATCCATATTCCTTCGGTTTGATTTGGTTTATATACCGTTGTTTTCAGTTTTATTCATTTTTATACCAAAAACATAATTATTTACTTTGATATCAATATTATATAATATATGAATTTTAGAGTTATGTTTGTCAAATTATATATTTTAAATAAAAGAATAAAAACAAAAAATGCTTCTATCATCTAACAAAATAATAAAATCTAGAACTATATTAAAGCTCTAAATTTGAAAATAAAAATAAAAAAACAAAACAGAAGCATGAACGAATTTTTTTCTATTTTTCCAGTGTTCATCAATTAATATGTCTTCGATTAAACAATACTCTGTTTGTTTAAAGATTAAAAAAATTGTAAAGAATTTCAACTAATTGTTGTCCATAAATTTATAATCTTTAATTCAATTTAGTTATTGTTATAAAGCAAAAAAAGATCAAAAAGAAAAACTAAGAAAATACGAAGCCTCAGTTGCAGTAAATTGTTACTTAATTAATAGTTCAAGTGATTCAAGTGATTTACAAATTACAATTATAGTTTAGCACATATAACAAATAGATATTCATGTGTTGTTATAAATATACACATATTTACATGTTCCAGTTTAATCGGTTATAAATCAAACCAATCTAAATCCTACGGTTTTTATAAATCACATCCATTCGGTTTGTATGGTATATACCAAAAACAAAACCGTATTATATCTATTTCTGTTCGGTTTGGTACTCTTAGGTTTTAGCATATTAAACAGCCCTAATTTGGTATTAGTTGGTTTTAGATTGTTTTTTTAGAGTGTGAATGATCATCTCAAATCATTGTGAGACTGTCACGTGTCCATTATAGCGTGAACACATTTCTTATAATGCTTCTTCTTTAATATATATAGGGGATCTATTCGGCTGAATATTGTAGTTGTAATTGTTGACCAAAATCTATTTGAATTTATGATGAGTCTGATCGATTTGGGCTTAAATTTTTTATCACCATGTTTATATCTATAAACTGTAATGTGGTCAATAAGTCATTTATATTACAAAAGCAGGTTCTATAATTTTTTTAATATTTTAACTTTACATCATTGAGAACCATTTTAATGATTTTAGAACCATTATCTTATTATTTCCAAAATCGAATTACTTTGACTTTAGTCTTCCACATAGTTTTGAAAGGTTTTCAACTGGACGACTAATTGGTGCAACCAATTTGTTGCTTTGAATCGTTAGAATATATATATATATAATTATATATATATATATATATATATATATATTATTTAATTTGAAAATTTATTAAATAAAAGTTCATATTAATAAAATTTTATGATCATTTTTATCTTTAATAACAAATCAAATTAAGCTATTGATCACAAAATTTTCAAAGTGGGATCTTCAAATTTCTAATAATTTATAGACGTTTTGAAAAATTCAAAATATAACATATAATAAAAAAATCTAGATAGTTTATATATAGTTAATGTGATTGTTTAATATCTTTTAACAATATAAAATTTAAAAAAAGAACTAAGATATAAAAATTGTTATCAAATATTTATTATTCATAATAATAATTTTCATATATACGTTAATCTTATTAGGTAATTTCGTAGATTTTATTTAAGGAAAAGTGCGAGATGTTTTTTTTGTACATTATTTATCAATTCGAGAATTAGTTTAATAAAAGTGTATATTAAGTCAAGATGGACCAACCTACTTTTCTGAAAATAGTATCTATTTTAGTTTAAATAAATCATATTTAGCTATTAATTACCATAGCTATAAAAATATTCTATTTTTAATTTAAATAATCATATCTAACATTTAAATTAAATGCCAATGGGAGATAACTGTAAATATATTGAAATGCTGGGGCATAATCCTAAATTTTTAAAATAGGATTTTGCTTTAATAGTATAGATGATTCAAAATTATTGTTTTGTTGCAATCACTTTTGAGGAATGTTATACATATATAATCTTTAGGCATGACTTTTATCAACATTTTTAAAATGCTCAAATACATACATTTTGTATTTTCACTGTACACAACAAGTGAACATGTCATAAATTACCAAAATAAAAATTTCACCAAGTATTAATAAATATTCTATGCTAAACATATTAAAAATACAGTTTGTTGTTAAAAACAATTTATTGCTACAGATTTAAATAGCAGACTTTTGAAAAAATATGACTCAAAACTCAAAGTAAACACAAAACTAATCCATGATTTGTTTGGAATTTTCAATTTTTATATCATCCCAAAAATTCGGATTATTCACAAAAATGACATTAGTTTTTTTTTCTTGAAAATGAGTATTTTCCTCTATCGTCTTCATCTTCATCAAGTATTTATAATATTGTCATTGTCATTAATACACCAACCAACATGAATAACCAATTTGAATCTCTTAATGCACCTAAAAATCGATTTTCAATCCTCCTATCTCATTTTTATGCTCAAAAACTACATATCTTTCATTTTATCTCTATATTGATCCAAAAGAACCCAAAATTTTGATTCTAAAATTTGTAAGATTTAAACTCGTGATTCTTGGTCATTAAAAAGTGGATCTGTTTCGTGGTGAAGTTTTATGTGCTAGAAAAAGCTAATCAAGTAATCTCATTGGTTCAAAGTATGAAATTGATTAATATTTTTTCAGATCTGTTCGTCATAAGTTTTCAGTGTAAGTCTTCTTGTCATAAGAAGACTTATACATAAGTCTTATGGTCAATGCAGATGTTACTTTTGCAATTGACTTTATGTTTGTTTTCTAGAGACGGACTTCTTTGGAAATATTCCAACTTTTCTTTGTTAACAAAAAATCTCAAAATACCAGAAAAAACTTCCCGGTAAGTCGTTTAGGATAAAAATATTAGTTTTGCAATTGACCGGATTGTGTTAGAGATTTGACTTTCTCCTGATGGCTTACACCAAAGTCTTCTACCAGAAGACTTAATTTCCTTTAAGTCTTCCAAACTCTCGGTGGAATTCTTCTCACTATCAGTAAAAATCGGCTCAGATTACTTTTACAATTGAAAGAAAAAAATAATTATTTAATTTTAACTAGACGTCTTTCATGTAAGTCTTCCGGAAGAACACTTACATGGAAGTCTTCCAGAATTTTATTCTGAGATTCTGATCAAACATTGGTTATCACAGAAGACTTCCGTGTAAGTCGTCTGCAGAAGACTTACATAGATTTCTTTTTTCAAAAACAAAAGTAAGTCAATATTTACAAAGGAAAACTTTCAAAGAATTATGATGTAGAGTAGACTTCTTTAGAAGTCTTCCTTTGTAAATTTTCAATTGCAAAAATGATCACCTAAATGGAAGACTTCCTAGAAGTCTTCTATGTCAAAGTTTAATAAACTTTCATTTATCAAAAACTATAAAGACTTTTTAACATTTTCTTATTAATTCATGTATATTAGTTTGTATTGGGGCTCCTGAATGAAATTCATAACTTAATTGGTTTTAATTTTGAGGTTACCAACATTCATATTTATGGATGTATCTATCTAATCTGTGAAGACTTCTGTGGAAGTCTTCAACATTAGTTTTTGTAAACTTGTTAAGTAATCTTAAGATATGTTTTTTAACTTTCAAAAATGTTAGAGAACTTACAAAATATCAAGTCATATGGTTTAATGTGTCTTCTTAGATCATAAGATATACTTTTCAACTTTCATAAAATTTGAAATTTCAATTTTCACTTAAACTTTGAGTTTTCCGCTTAAATTTTAATTTCCTTTTTAAATTTTCCACTTATATTACAAGTTCCCGCCTTAAATTTCCCGCTTTAAATTTGTCTTCCGAGAAGACTTCTAGTGAAACTGTTATATATTTGAACTTAAGTAATGTTTGATATTTTGTGAATTTTGCTAAGTTTTCTTGAGAATTCTTCTCCTCTACTCTAGTTTAAGTAAATTTGATTAATTTTTTTTGTATTGTGTTTTGGTATTGAAGTTGTATCAATAACGTCAATAGTGTCAAGTATTTTTGGTAAGATAATATTGTAGACATGAATATATTTACCAAAAAGTTTTCATTAATATTTCTTCAAATTTACAAAAGAGTTCACAATTAAAAAGTGCACCTACAAATCACAAAAGAGACCATAAAAAAAATTACTATAGATCATTCTTCCACAAAGACAAATTTGGATTCCACTTGACAAGCTAGGAAGTCTTCTAGCATATTATATGTTAGAAGACTTTTAAGAAGATTTCGCAGACCTCTTCCAAAGTCTGACTCAGAACGGAAAAATCTGCAAATTCAAAACAGTTCAAATTGTTTCAAAACAGAGAAAATGAGTGGAATATGAGATATCTCTACCTTTAAAGAACACACAAATATACATATCTAGAAAAAAATATCTTTAAAGAAGTAGAAGATGAAAACCATGTAATAAAAATCTACAAAACAACATGAATTAGTAAGAAAGACATGAAACAAAAAATGATAACTTGATTTAAAGTTTGGTGTTTTAAAGTTCTATAACTAAAATTGAATATCATGAAACACTACATTCACTCTTCTATGTTGACAGATATTCAATTTTACTAAATCTTATTTTAAATCATTTCCAAATATTTATAATCACATGATTTCAATTTTTCCACATCAAAATATTTTTTTATAAAATTATAAATTATTTTTAAGATCTACTATGTGAGAAGACTTCCTGAAAATCTGAGAAGATTTACAGAACCTCGAAAACTTACAAAATCTCAGAAGACTTTATGGGTTATATTCGTAAAAATAAATTCTTATTTTTTGTTTGGTCATAGGAGGATGATTGTAATTTCATTTTCCTTTTGAAATTACTTTTACATTTAATTCAAGTTTAAATATACTTTTATGGTTAAAATGAAATTTTGAATGTGGAAGCCCCCTTGGTCCAATGATTTGAGTAAGGGTTCATGTAATGCTTCTACATCCGGAGGTCTGGGTTCAAACCCCAGAAAATACCAAATTATGTAGCTTATGGAGAAACGGATTACATGAGATCTTCAGCTTGGTACAGGGCGTACCATCGAACATGGATCTCATAGGACGGCTCGGAGAGGTGCAGTCAGACGTGTATTCTCATAAGATGGTAGAATTGTCGGCTGTATAATCGTCTTTGTAATATTCTCATCATTGTAATAGCATAATTAATCGATAATAATCGATCCAGACGTTCAAAAAAAAAAAATTTTTGAATCATATTTGACAAATTTCTCTTAAATATCATGAACAAAACCCAATTATCATATGTTTTTTTTTACATTTCAGTAAAAAAATATTTTCCGTATGATAAATAACTTATCAAATATACGAAGAAGTAAATAAACAAACAAAGCATAATATATAACTTGGTTTTTTTTTTTTTTGAACAGAATATATAACTTGGTTTTATTAAGATGGCTGTCCATTGTTTTTTAAAACAATTTTCGCCCTTCTTTCTTCTAGGCAATCTGTGATGGATTCCCCTTCGGTTATATAGCGTATTGTTTTTTTTACATTAGCTTTGATTTTATTATATCTAGAGGTGGTGATGTTCTTTATCGTAGGTTTGTTTGTGGATCTTTGCATTGGAAGACGTAGTGATGGCACATGAAGAATTGGAGTTATGGCTTTGGTTGGCATAAATGGCCCTGATGCAGTGTTGCATTAATGGTTCTCATCGACAATTACATGAGATTTGCTTTTCAGCCACTGTTTATATAATATATTCTTAATTCTATAAGTCAACATATTCCTTGAGTTTTCGTGCTTTTGGTGTTTATATTTCTAAATCTCACAATCCACATAAGGTTGTAGGTTGTTCTCTACTTACATATTGTTTAGACTTTAGTCAATTTGGCAATTTATCGATTTTACGTTTTGTAGTTCAACTTTGTTCAAGAGTGGCTTTCATCGAAAACACCAAACGAAATTGATAAAAGCAACTAAAAAAAAAGAAAGAGATCCCAATAAGAAACTCTGTCTTCGAGCATCTCCAAAATAAACTATATAACTTCAAATATAGAGTTTTTGGCTCTCCCAAAAGAAACTTCAAAACTTCAAATTTAGAGTTTTGTGAGGTGAAACTTCAAATATGAAAGTTTCACTACTCAAAACTTCAAATTTGAAGTTTCATCTTTTTATTTACAATTTGATTCTTATAATTAATTAGATACCATATTTATGATTCTTAATTATTATTTTTGTCTATCATTTTAATCCTTAAAGTTTTTATCTCATAATTGTTTCAGATTTATTTTTATAAATTTCAAATTTTACACATAAATTAAATGAAAATTTTAAAATGAAATGTCTATTATTTTAAAACTGTAATTAGACAATAAGAATATTACAAAAGAAACTTAATAAAAAACTTTTTTAAAAAGGTACATGAAGAAATAATTATTATACATAATCAAATATTAAATTACAAACAAAATACCACATTGTATAATAATTATGTGACATTTTGTTTGTAGTTTAATTTTTTTATTATATATCTCTATTTATAAATTTATCTTTTAGTGTAAGATTTAATTAGTTAATATTTTCGTAATATCTTTATATATGTGTTAGTTATTTATAAAAGTTTTATGAATTTATGCTAATTATGATAAATACAAAGATTATATAATAAAATATAAATAGTTTTGAAGTTAAGTTTGAAGTTTTGCTTTTGGAAAAAAATACTTTGAAACTTCAAATATAGAATTTTTGCAAATTCTAAAATAGAGAGTTTTTGGAAATGTTACTTATGAGAATTTATATCTCGTCATAAAAGGTACTAGAATTCCACATGTTGTATATGTGCGAGAACAATTAAATATTTTCGTTATATTTGAAATGAGATTGTCTTGGTATTGCTATGAGTCATCAAAGACGTCTGTCTTCACTATTTTCAATGTAGAAAATACCATGTGTTATTTTATAATTGTTTTCATTTTTTTTCTATGTTGTCATCGGTTTCAAACATTGTTACTAAATAGTTTAAAAATAAGTCATAAAAGACATATTCACTCCGTTCATTTTAATTATCGTTAATTTTATGCATACATATTTAAAAAAACATATAAAATTCTAACCTTATTTTAATTAATAGAAAGATTAACTGGATAATCTTATTTAATAGATTTGCTTGCAATGTAAAAACGACATTTTTTAAAAACGAAAATTTTTCCTACAACGACAACTAAATTGAAACAGAAAAAATATAATTTAAAAAGAACATTGTGAAGATAATTTTAATTTTATAATATCACTGTTACCGATTCATTTTGTTTTTATTTTAATTAGTAAAAACAGTTGTAATATCAAACGTCTATTCGCATGAAGATACATGTCTTTCAAAATTCTATAATGGGTCTCTTGTAAATATGTAATGAAACAAGTAAGAGAATAAATAATTACTAAGTTTATCATATTCTTTTATTTATTTTCATGATATGAGAGCTTTCATAAATCTTTATAGATTGCTGTCATGGTTGAAGCTCACAATCCTTATTCTTTTCCTTCTACTATTTATAGCTCGAGTACTGTTACTACCAAACTCAACGAAAGTAACTATATGTTGTGGAAGACACAATTTGAATCTCTTCTCCAAAGTAAAAAGTTTATTGGTTTTGTCATCGAACTAGTTCTGTCCCCACCATATGCTGAAAGCGGAAGAGATGGAGACATACAAGGGCTCGGTGTCTACATCAGGAGGTACGCCAGGGAATATAGCCCTTGTATGTGACAAGGATGGTGATAGGATTCTTAAGCTTGGAGATGCCATGGGCATATTGGCTAGGAATGTTGGCAAGGGGATGAATTCCTCAGTGGGAGGAATCAATACGGTCGCCAAGGAGGTGATCGAGGCAATAACAGAAGGAGAGAAAGTCTCAGATGCTATGAGTGTGAAGGAGTTGGTCATATAAGGGCTGACTGTCCTGTAGCACAACGAAAAGAACTTAGGTGTTCTGAGTGCAGAGGTGTTGGACACACACGGCGTAAATGTCCAAACTCAAAGAAGGGAAAAAGTAGTCAATTGCAGTCATCTGATGATTCAGAGTCTGAAGAAGATGAAAAGGTGAATCTTGTTGCATTTGGTGCACGCAAGGAGGGATCTAGTGAATCCTCTTGTTCAGATCTCAGCACAGATGATGAGGAGTATCACGTGCTGCTTAACAAGTGGTTGAGGATCAAGGATCAGAATCTGAGATTGGAGGATGTGGCTCAGAAGCAGAATGGGTTGCTTGAAGAACTTCGTGAAGAACTTGCTGTTGTGAATGAGAAGAATGAGTCTCTTAAGCAGAAGGTGAGCGAGTTGAGGGAAGTTGTCATTGGGGAACGAGAGAGAGAAAGGATGCTGGAACGTGATTTGGCTGAAAATCGCAAACAGATCAGGATGCTCAATAGTAGATCCAAGGAGTTGGATAAGATACACTAGATGAGACAACCAGCCAAGGTGAACTGGGGTATGGGATATCGAGGAGCTGAGGGTACTAAGGAAGTACAGAAGGGGCTGTCACACTTTGTGCATGGGAGCACAACAACCAAGCAACAAGGAAAATTACGAGAAGCAGAACAAAAGAAGATGTGAAAAAAGAATAGGAGTCCTTTAGCCTTCAGTCAATAGGATGAGCCCATAAAGATTTGTCAGGAAGTGCGTCGGGACGTACGACAAGGAGTGCGGCAGGAAGTTCTACAGCGCGTGGCTGTGAGTAACAATCCAAAAGTGGTACATCAGTGCAGCAACATGGAGTCCAGACAGGAGGGTCTGAAGCATGGGTGTGCAGCTGGTACGAGGAAGGAGGCGGATAGGTGCATCAGCAACTGTGTCAGGCCAACGAAGAAGCAACATCGGATGTGCTGTTGGTTCTGTGGAAAGGTTGGACACAAAAAGGTGAACTGTTTTGCTCGTGAGAAGAGTAGAAACATGGCCAAGAGGGTGAACAAGACGTTCACTAAACCCAAGAGGGTTGAAGAGGTGCTCGTAGCCAAGAGTGGCTTACTTGATGAGATCAAAGATGGGACATCAGAAGAGGGATGCAGCTCTGGTAGGAGTGATCTTGAGAAAGATCAAGAAGCATCAAGTCTGGAGTTAGGATACGGAGTTGTCCATAGAACAAAGGGGAAGGAGATCGAAGTGCGTCAGGAAGTCATGCGAGATGATCTTCAGGAGGGTGATACCAAAAACACTCCAAGACAGTAGCAACGAGTGCAGAGGACACTCAGGGTGGATGAGGAAGGGCTCATGGTCAAGGAGATGACGCATGAAGGAAGCTAGGTCCTCAACAGAAGTGGGTCGAGAGGTAGCTCGACAGGTGCGTCAGATCGTGATGCAATACTTGTAATCTTGTCCGCTGCAGCAGAGGCTGTATCATGATTACGCATGGAGTAGCAGACGGGTTTGTCTGTAAGGCTTGACATCTAAGCATCTGTGGGTGTGGGGGGAAGAGATTTGCAGGTTGGGAAGAGGAATCTCCGGTTGTTGTCGCCGATTTAACAACCGGAGTCGCCGGAGAAGAGAGAGAAGTCAAAGAGATTAGAGAGAGAGCGGCGGAAATGACGAAGAAGAAGAATGGATTTTATCTTTAACGATTCCGACGGACCCGTGTCCGTCGGAATTCCGTCGGTATATAAAATATATACTAATTGGCGGTTCGTGAAAGTTTTCACGCGGTTTTTTTTCCTGGGTAATATGATATTCTGACGGAAATTGTGTCCGTCGGAAAGTCGTCAGTCTTTTCCGACAGATTACTAACGAATTATTCCTATGGAATTCCGAGGACTTAGTGTTTAGGGGTTGAATACAAGTTTCTAAATGTAAAATCCAAATCTTTGATAATATATATAGTATTTGCATAATGATTTAACTATAAAAAGGTTTTTATAACACTATTTTACCCAAAAACGTTTTTGTAGTGTAAGATTAGATGAATATGATTGTATAGGTATATGAGTTTTAAGATGAGATGTTATGAAAACAATGATATACATACATAAATATTTTAATAAGTTGTTAAATTTGAACGCTTGCGATCTAATACTATACTAAACACTTAATATGTGTTATTTTCATAGTTTCGGTATCCAAATTTATATTTTTTTTATATGAAAATTGTTAAAAACATATGTCATCGGTATATTCTGAGGAATTTTCTACGACATATGTTTAGCCTGAATGAAACCACATTTCGTCGCTATGTCGTCGGTATATAGCGACAGAATACTGACGGACTTGTTGTTTAAAAAAAAAAATACAACTCATGTAAGATGTACAACAACTAATAAATACAAGTCAGATACTAAGAATTTCTAATCAGAATCATCAGAATCTTCAGAATCTTCATCAAACCCCAACTTCAGCTTCTGACTCCGAATGTACAACAACATTAAGTCCAAACTCGGTAAAATCCTCAACGAGTTCAACATCTGCCAAATCTTCAACTGCACTCACGTTGCTGGTAGAGTCTGGTTGTAATGGTTCATTATCAGAAGTTCCATCCACTCGTCCTCTTGGGTTGATTTGCGTTACAGTGACCCATGGATCGTCTCTATACGTCACCTGAGGGTAACTGATGTAGCACACCTATCAATTATACAAGGTATTGGTAAAATATAAACCATTAATTATATTGTTACAATATTATGAATAAATTGACATACCTGATCAGCTTGTGAAACAAGAATGAAGGGATCATAATATTGAAGTTTCCTCCGCGAATGAACCGATGTAACACCAAACGCATCAGTCTTCACTCCTCTATCTGGGGTGGTGTCATACCAATCACAATAGAATACTACACACCTCAATCCAACCATACCAGAAAACTGGATTTCCAATATTTCTTCTATGTTGCCGTAGTAGACATCGTCACCGGAAGAAGACGAAACACCAGCATCATATGTTGTCCTAGAATGACCTTTCCTTGTGAATGCATATCCTTGCGTACAATATTTTGGATATGATCTGACCACATAGTTTGGTCCCCGCACAAATTCGCGTATCCAATCATCGAACAGAAAACCTATGGCCAAACCATCATTCACTTATAAATTAAAAACATATATGAGTGAAAAGTGAATTACTTTATATTAAATATAAAATAATTGTTTGCATAGGGTAGTATGATATATGACTCACATAACTAAGAAGCCATGCAGCAAATCGTTATGTATGAGTTGTTGAAGCTCATCTTCTGTCGCATGCATGTGAGTCATACGCAACTCTGTCATATAAACACTATATAAATAGATATTATCAATATGAAATAAACTTATTGAATATTAATCTAATAATTTAAATGAATATTTTTACCTCTCATAATGTATAACATCTTCACAGTTGGAGAGCAAATATGTTTGCAAATGAGCATGCTCAGTCTCCGTAAGTCTCCGTTTCGTGGATTTTCCACTAAGTCGTCCTATTTCCCTGAAAATGCTTGGGACATTAACATGATATGTTGCTCTCTCCCGTCTGTCATCATGCCGAGCAAGTCTTCGGTTTTTTTTTATGCACTTCTGATGGAAAATTATTTTTAGCAAAGATTGCAGTTTCTTCATTAATCACCAGTGCGACTATAGATCCTTCCACCTTGCTTAAATTTTTGACCATCTTCTTCATATGATGCATATAACGTTCAAAAAGATACATCTATCGGTACTGCACATGACCACCAAGTTCCAATTCTCTTGCGAGATGAATAGCAAGATGTTCCATTACATCAAAGAATGATGGGGGAAATATCTTCTCGAGGTTTCACATGCTGACTAGTATGTTTGCCTTCAGATTACTAATACCCTTTGCAGTCACTGCTCTGGTGCATAAATCGCGGAAGAAAACACTTATCCCCTATATAGATAAAAAACAAAATTTTCATAAGTATTAGGTTTATATAAGCATAATTGTTAAATATAAAAATCAATTAAAATGTAAAAATATAAGATATCTGCAATTGCTTAATGAACATTACATGGCAATAGTGCGGAAAAAGCAAACGGAAGGAGGCGCTGCATAATTACATGACAATCATGACTTTTCAAACCAGTAAACTTTCCTTCGCTTCTATCAACGCAGTTCCGCAAATTTGATGCATAACCGTCCGGAAATTGCACTCCATATGTAATCCAATCAAAGAATTATTCTTTTGTAGAACCATCCAGCCGATAAATGGGAAAATGGACCGTACCGTTCTCATCAACATGAAGTTCAGAACGATCACAGATATCGACTAAATCCAACCTTGACTTCAAATTATCCTTCGTTTTACCTTGGATGTTAAGGATTGTGTTCATGAGATTGTCGAAGAATTTCTTCTCAATATGCATGACATCTAAATTATGCCGCAATAGATGACTCTCCCAATATGGCAGATCCCAGAAAATATTCTGTTTGTTCCAGTTATGTAGCTCTCCAACCGCATCGACTCGAATGTTTTCATGTCCACCTACGTCTGGCGTCCTTTCTGCACCAAGATCCCTCAACTGCTTCCACAAATCTTCCCCACTAACTTCTTCAGGTGGACCATCAAACACCTGCTTGTTCTTCGTAAACAAAGTCTTACTCCTACGGTATGGATGATCAGGTGGTATAAATCTTCTGTGACAGTCAAACCAACACGTTTTCCTTCTGTGCTTTAGTTGGAAAGCATCTGTGTCATCTTGACAATATGGACATGATAGCCTCCCATTGTTGTCCATCCGGATAACATACCATATGCTGGAAATTCACTTATTGTCCACATAAGTACTGTCCGCATATGAAAGTTTTCTTTGCACGAAACATCGTATGTCTCAAAACCATGCGCCCATAGTTGTTGCAACTCATATATCAGTGGTTGAATAAACACATCTAGTGATCTCTTAGGATTCTCTAGCCCGGGGACGAGAATTGAGAGGAACAAAAACTCTCGTCGCATGCACAAGTTCGGCGGTAAGTTGTACGGTGTCACAATAACTGGCCATAGAGAATATTGTCTTCCATACTTTCCAAATGGGCTGAAACTATCAGTACATAATCTAAGATAAACATTTCTTCTCTCTTCCGCATATTCTGGATATGTTGACTGGAAATGTTTCCAAGCCTTCGCATCTGAAAGATGTCTAATCTCACCATTTGGGGAATGCTCTGCATGCCATCTCATTGCTTTTGATGTGCGCTCACACTGATACAACTTCTTCAATATTTCCGTCAAAGGCAAATAGCACATTCTTTTGAACGGGACCGAAACTCTTCCACTCGTCTCTTGATAACGAGGTTTCCTACAAAATTTGCATTTATCCCGTTTCTTATCCGCTCCCCAGTAGATCATGCAGTTGTCAATACATACATCTATCACTTCTTACGGTAGTTGAAGACGCGCAATAAGTTTCTAAACCTCGTAGTATGAACCCGGTGCAAGATTATCCTCAGGTAGAATACCTGTGACAAAATCAGTAATCGCATCCACATTCTTCAGCCAAATTATAGTCTGTCTTAATATCCATCAATCTAGTTGCAGATGATAAGGGTGAATGACCATCTCTACAACCTTTATACAAAGGCTGTTTTCCTGCATCCAACATGTAAAAAAATCTCATAGATTCAGGATTTGGTTCTTCCCCTCTATAATGATCATGTAACATCTGCTCAGTACCTACACCATAATCTATATTCCTTCTAGGTTCTTCTAACCTAATATCAGGCTGAGGTAACAAGCTGATGTTCTCTAGTACTACAATATTCATAACCAGTTTTCCCATGAAGATACCAAACTTTATAATTATGTGAAAACCCTTTCATATACAAATGAGTCCAAACATAAATTCTTTTATAATCCTATTATTAATGCAAGTAGAGCAGGGACATCTTAACATACCAGTTTTTGCATCCGGTTGCTGTTGAACAAGCCTCATGAATTCTCCAGTCCCTTGAACGTATTCTTCCGTAAGAAAATTGGTGTTGGGATCCATATGAGGTTTATCCATCTACGAACGATAATAAACTCCTGAAGACATGATTTTCTCGGAATTGTTGTGATTAGAGAGAGTGAAGAGAGAATGAGGAGTGAATGAGTTGAACGAGGAGAGGTTGCATTTATAGGAAATTGCTTACGGCAATCCGACGACATTCTGACGGAATTCCAACAGAAATTGCTATATTCATCAGAATTTCGTCGTTATTTTCCAATCTCAGACAGCTATAAAACGGTCATATATATTTGTCGGCAACGGTCAAAAGGTTTGTCGAAAATTCGTCGGTAAATACCTACAAAATTTCGACGTCTACAACGGTCATATAATTAATCGGAATGTCGTCGGCAATTCGTCGGTAAATACTCATGAAATTTCGACGACCACAACGGTAATATATATTATCGGAAAGTCGTCGGAACTTCGTCGGTATATTCCGACGAACTATATTTTCTCGGATTTCTATCGGAATATTCCGACGAAATTCCGATGACGTTATATTTTTGGTTTTCGTCGGTATGTCTTCAGAAAAGCGTCAATAACGTCCGACGACTTTTACCTCCGTTGGAACGTCCGTCAGAATATAGCGTGTTTTCTTGTAGTGTATCAATAAAATATCTAGTTATGCTATCTTACTACAGTCATACAACGCTCTATCCAATGATGTCTTTTCATATATTGCTTTCCAATCACAGAAGACTGTTTACACAAATAGAGGAAACAAAGAACGTAGGTACTCAAGAGTTGGGAGAAGAGGTCATATTGGTTTCTCCACAAGCGGGTGAGAGTTCTCTCAACAAGTTAATGCCTCCAATAGATCAAACAACAACTCTCAACCAATCTGTCAAATATGCGGTCATGTTGGCCATACTGCTTTAAATTTATGCATCAAAGTGGTGATACATATGCTCCACAAGCTTTAGCTATGTTACGGTCTTCTGGTAAGTGCAGATTTGGTTCCGGATTCTGGTGCTTCTGCACATGTCACTTCAACAACAGCTCCATTGAAGAATGCAACACCATAAAAAGGTTTATAAACAATAATTGTTGCTGATGGATAATATCTTCCTATCACTTATGTGGGCTCTACTACTCTCACCACCAATAAATGTAGTATCCCCCTCTGTGATGTTCTTGTATGTCCAAAAATGAAAAAAATATCTATTGTCAATTCCAAAATTTGTAAGGATTATCCATGTGAGGTCTTCTTTGATGCTAATCATGTGTATGTTATCGATCTTGGTACTCAAAAGGTAGTCACATAACGGTCAAGACGAGAAGGAGTTTGTGAATTTAGAGTTTGTGGCATTTTACTCTACTAAATAAGTTGGGGCTTCAGATATCATCTAGCATTGATGACTGGGTCATGCAAACTTTTAAATTTCGCAACTCCTAAAAAAACAAAGGTTATAATGATTAATAAGACCATCACCTCTCTCGTATGTGAATGTTTCATAATATAAAAAAACTCTCAGCTATTGTTTCTCTTTCAGATTCGGGTGCATATGTACCTTTAGAACGTATCCACTGTGATTTATGGGCTCAATCACCAATTATGGGCATTCAAGGTTTTAATATTATGAGATTTTTGTGGATAACAACTCGGGCTACTCTTGTTTCTTTCCTTTAAAGCTCATATCTGAATTTTATGATGTTTTTCTCGCTTATGAAAAGGAAGTTGAGATTCAGTATTGACACATGATTAAGATCTTTCAAAACAATGTATGAGGAGAATTTATTAGTACAAGATTTAGAACACATCTCTGAGATAATAGCATTCAAGATCTAGTGTCCATCAACCCCACAACAAAATGATATCTCTGTTTGAAAGCATCTTCACTTAACAAAGCTTAGTCTCTCCATGATGTTTCAGATTAAGATTCTTTTGAAATATTCGGCGGAAGCCTTTAGTTCTGAAAAATTTATCACCAACTTGTTTCCATCTTCAGTCTTGAATAATAAATTTCCCTCTCAAATTCTTCTTAAAAAAAAGCAAATTACTATTTTGGGGGGGGGGAGTTTAGTTCCTCATATTATCTATACTTGCTTAACATAATTTTGAGTCATATTATCCACATTGTATGTTTTTTGGGATATATAATCCTCAATACAAGGGATATAAATGGCTTTATTTAGGCACATGAATAGTTTACATCTGTAGATATAATGTTTGATGAAACCTCATTTCCTTTCTCAGATAAATACAAGTCCTACACAACTCAATATAAGTCTGATTTTCTTCAATTTTGGTAAAAGTATGAAGAAAAATGAATTTATCTATTATCTACTTTTTGTTCCACCACAAGTCACCTCCTATCCAGCATACTCTGAATATTGTGATTATGAAATGAGTAATTAGACAGAATAACAAAATACCTCCAAAAAGCTTTCTCATGATCACGAGACTTGTTTACAATCTTATGGATCTTAAAGAATATCTCTCCCTATGATATATAACATGATCCAAGGATTGAGGTAGCTAACCAAACCCGAGGTATGCTATGATTGCAAGTAAATATATACTTTCCTTACCAAATACAATAGAAGAGCTCTAGATCATTCAGATTGGACACATGCTATGATTGAAGAAATGGAGTCCACTATGAAAATCAAACATGGTCTTTAATTCCTGCCTCTGAAGATATGAATATTTTGGGTTCTTGTTGGGTTTTCACAGTATAAATTAATGATGATGGATGATTTAACAAGCTTAAGGCTTAACTTGTCGCCGTGGTATCTAATCAAGAAGATAGATTAGTTTTCTGAGACATATATTCCAGTCATTTGCGCATCTACAATCTATTTTGTATTGATAGTTGCCACAACGAATTGGAGCATTACTCAATTAGATGTGAAGAACACTTTTTCCATGGATATTTACATGAAAAAGTATTCATAATTCAACCTCCTGGATTTAAAAATGTTTCTCGACCATCACATGTATGCTCTCTCGAAAAAAGCCTTATAATGTCTTAAGCAAGCCCTTAGTGTATGATTTGATAGATTCAGTCACTATCTTCTTGAATTTAGTTTCAAGTGTAGCAAGGCTGATCCCTCACTGTTCACTTACCACCACAATGGAAATACCACGATCTGGTTTTTGTACGTGGATGATATTATTCTTACATGCTCCAGTTTTGTACTATTCAAAACGATTATTATCGCACGTATAATCATTTTGCAATGAAATATTTGAGAAACTTTCATTATTTTCTGAGAATTCAAGTTTAGTCTAACTCTGGTGGACTATTTCTTAGTTAGACAAAATATATTGAAGATATTCTACACCATGCGAACATGTCGAGATGTAATGTGATTCATACGCCATTACAATTATGACATGTGTGTTCAAAGACAAGACACTGTTCAATGAGCCAAGCTACTTTCAAAGTTCAGCAGACAAACTACAATACTTCACCATTACGCGACCAGATATACAATTCACAGTTTAACATATTCTGTCAGTTAATGCACTCTCAAACAATATCAAG
The DNA here is from genome assembly GCF_000801105.2 of Raphanus sativus. Taxonomy (NCBI): domain Eukaryota; kingdom Viridiplantae; phylum Streptophyta; class Magnoliopsida; order Brassicales; family Brassicaceae; genus Raphanus; species Raphanus sativus. Next base: position 9,141,940 of record NC_079513.1, on the reverse strand, counting down.
GAAATCTGATCTCTCCCTATCTTCCTTCAGTGATAGTTACTGGGCAGGTTGTCAAGACACGGAATGATCAACCACCAGATTCTTCTCTCTTCTTGGTTCCAACTATATATCTTGATCAAGCAAAAGACAACCCTCAATCTCTAGATCTTCAATAAAATAGAGTACATATCTCTTGCTTCTACCCCCTCTGAATCAACTTGGATATCTTCTCTCCTTTAAAACTTAAGGATTTCTCAAACAAAGCCGGCTCTTATTCATTGTGACAACCTCTCAGTCTTTCACTTGTCTGCTAATCATGAGCTTTATAATCACTCCAAACATATTGAAGTTGATTATCATTATGTTCATGAACGAATCACACTTGCTGTTCTTGAGATTCAATATATTTCAAGTACTTCTCTTCTCGCCAACATCTTCGCCAAGTATCTTCCATAACCCTCTTTCCAACACTGGCACAACAAACTGAATGTTGTCAACTTTCCCAACATTAGCTTGTGGAGGCGTGGGGTGGGAATATCTAATAATATCGACATTATCAGATAATATGCAGAGTATCCAACTTTTCTTTGCTTCTATCATCAGAAGATCTTTTTGATA
>NC_079513.1:9097909-9141243 GCF_000801105.2 Raphanus sativus | reverse complement strand
AGCTGTCAAGGACAAGTCACCACAAACATCGTCATGAACGTACCACCATGAACAAGCCGTCACAAACGAATTGTCACGACTGATAGTGAGAGAGCGGTATGCGCCAAGTGACCGCGAAAGAGCGAGCCGAGTGACCGCGAGTGGGCGAGCTTTGCCAAGTAACGGCGAGAGAGCGAGCTGTGCCGAGTAATGGCGAGAGAACGAGCTTTGCCAAGTAACGGCGAGAGAGCGAGCTGTGCCAAGTAATGGCGAGAGAGCGAGCCGAGTGACCGCGAGAAGGCAATCTGAGTGACCGCGAGAGAGCGAGCCGAGTGACCGCGAGAGGGCAATCTGAGTGACCGCGAGAGAGCAAGCCGAGTGACCGCGAGAGAACGAGCTTTGCCAAGTAATGGCGAGAGAGCGAGCTGTGCCGAGTAATGGCGAGAGAACGAGAATTGCCAAGTAACGGCGAGAGATCGAGCCGTGCCGAGTAACCGCGAGAGATCGAGCTGTGCCGAGTAACGGTGAGAGGGTGATCCTCGTCGAGTAACGACTTCGCCGAACAACGATTTGACGGTGAAATGCTTCGTGGTTGCTCGCCCATGAACTTCGTGCCACTTTGAAAGACTTTGAGTTCGTCTTTCAAAGTATGAGGACCACCTCAATGACCTTTGGCTTGACGATTGTAGTCGGCTCTAGTTCACAAAAAAGCATTACAAGATTAGATCAATACAAACCAAAAGAAATGACCACTCTTGCGTAGTTAATAAGCGAGCAATCAAACTAATTTGAAAGTGATAAAAAGATGCGATAATTTAGTAAAGAGCTTATCTTTATGGTGAAGAAGAACAAGCTTATCTCGAGCAAAGTGACTACAAGAGAGCGATCCATTCCGAGTAACTGCGAGAGAGTGGCAACTGCTAGAGACGGATCTGCTCCGAGTAGCAGCGAGAGAGCGAGCGTCGTGTGACTACGAGAGAGCGACCAGGTAACTGCTAGAGACCGGTCTGCTCCGAGTAAGTGTGAGGGAGCAATCATGTCGAGTAACCGCGAGAAAACGATTCATCATGAGTAGCCGCGAGAGAGCGAACCGTGCCGAGTAACTGCGAGAAAGCGAACCGTGCCGAGTAATCGCGAGAGAACGAACCGTGTCGAGTATCCTCGAGAGAGCGATTCGTCCCGAGTATCCGCGAGAGAGTGATTCTTCCCGAGTAACCGCGAGAGACCGATTCGTCTTGAGTAGCGACTTTGCCAAGCAACAGATTTGACGTTGGGTTCGGCCCCCTCCTTCTAGCGCCAATTGTTTGATCCAAAAACGGTCGATTTGCTGGAAGTGTTTGTTGGAATCAGACAATGAATTTGTATGGAGATTTATGAGAAATCATCATAAAAATGGGTTAAATGATTGTGGCTGGACCCGGTGAAGGGATGCCTACGTACCCCAAAAGGGGATCAAGCCAATCGTAGTTCTACAACAAAGGGTTACAAGTGCTTAGAAGAAAGCATGTAATGTGATGTTTCTCTCTAGATGTAGAGATGAAATGGTTGAGAGGCCAAAAGAAGATCTTTTCTAGGGAGGAGGTGCCTTCTTATTTATAGAAGGATAAGGTCTAGGGTTTCCTAGTGACCTCCCTTTTAATGGGCTGAGCCCATTATCTTATAGGCTTTGTTGGGGGGTAAACCCCATGTCCAACAACTAAGACCCCACTTACTGCGTGTTCGGAAGTCACGACGTATAGATACATAAGTTCGCCATGAATTGGTTTAGATAGGATAGGAGGTTCGCTTATGTAGGCTTTAAGCTCGCTAAGGGCGGCGTTGCAATCGGCGTTCCAATCAAACTTTTTGTTCCCTTTAAGGAGCTTGTAGAATGGAAGGCATCAATCTGTCGATCTTGATATAGAGCGGTTTAATGCGGCGATCTTTCCCGTGAGTCTTTGCACATCTTTGACCGACTTCGGAGGTAGCGTTTCGATAAGCGCCGAGATTTGTTTGGGATTGGCTTCGATCCCTCTCTTAGTCACGAGATATCCCAGAAATTAATCAGATGCTACTCCGAAAGTGCACTTGGTCGGGTTTAGCTTCATCCCGAACTTATTGAGGATGTTGAAGCATTCTTGGAGTTGGAGAACGTGGTCGCCGGCTACTGAGGATTTCACTAGCATGTCGTCTATGTAAACCTCCATAGTTTTTCCCAGTTGGTTGGAGAACATTTTATTTACCAACCTTTGGTAGGTCTCTCCAGCATTCTTCAGTCCAAAAGGCATTACTTTATAACAATACGTTCCTCGCTCGGTGATGAAGCTCGTTTTTTCTTGATCTTCAGGATTCATGAGGATCTGATTGTACCCCGAGAATGCATCCATGAAGGAGAGCAGTTCGTGTCCTGCCGTAGCTTCGACTAATTGGTCTATATGTGGTAACGGAAAGCTGTCTTTCGGGCAGGCTTTATTTAGGTCCGTAAAGTCGATACAGACTCTCCATTTTTTCTATTATTTTTCTTTACGACGACTGGGTTGGCAAGCCAGTCCGGATATTGTACTTCGCGGATTGAACCTATTTTGAGCAGTTTATCAACTTCGTCGTTGACTGCCTTGGCCCTTTCTGGGCCAAGTTTTCTTCGTTTTTGCTTGATCGGCTTAAACGTGGGATCAACATTCAGGTCGTGTGATGCGACGTTGATATCGATGCCGGGCATGTCAGCAGCCGACCATGCAAACGTGTTGATGTTATTTCTCAGAAAGATCATTAGATCATCCCTGGTCTTTGGACTGAGATCGCGTCCAATGCTAACGCATTTCTCTGGAGATTGCGGATCTAGGGAAATAGTACACGCGAGGTCCTTCTCAGGGTCTTTTGTCGAGGGATCTTGCACTGCTGGTTGGTTTGCCCCCTTCGGAAACATTTTTCGGTATTCCGCCATGTAACAGAATCGAGACTGTTTTTGATTCCCATAAATGGTCTTTTCTCCGGTAGGGGAAATGAACTTTACGCATTGATGGTAAATCGAGGGGACTGCCTTCATCTGATGGAGCCAAGGTCGTCCTATGACAGCATCGAATGGGGAAAGGTCATGCATTACAGAGAACTCCGTTTCTTTCTCGGAATCGTGTGTCTTGACGGTGATCGCCACGTTTCCTAGTAAAGGTACTCTGCTTCCGCCTCCAAAGCTGTAGAGGGGAGGAGCGTATTTGTTGATTGCTAAATCAGGTTGGCTGATTTTCTCGAAGGTATCGTGCGATAGCAGATTGGCTATGCATCCGGAATCGACGAGAACCTTCGAAAAAGAGACCCCGGCGAGGTCAATCGTGATGATTAAAGCATCGTCATGGGGCGGATCGAGCTCGACATTCTCGTAAAGAGAGAAGGTTATCGTGTTTTCGTTCGAGGTCGCCTTTCCGAGTTGATGATTGTCCCTCGAGTCGTGAGATAGAGCGTCGCGCGCGGGATCTTTGGAGATCGCTAGCTGTCTTGATCTCGAGCCATCGGATCTCCGTCGGCGTAGAGTGGGATCCATGATCGTGCTTAGAAATCCTAGATCGGGTTCTTAGCAAGGATGTTTTTCGTTTATCTTCCCCACAGTCGGCGCCAAAATGTAGAACCTAAAATCTACACTCAAGTATTTTGTAGTGTTTGTAAGTAAACTAGGGAAGTGACAAAAGATGTAGGCAACGATATCCTTACAACGATGTAATCGGAATTCGGTAGACAAAACTGGACTTTTATTGATTAAGAGGTCGAGTACAAAGAATAGCTAAGAGATCGACTATAACAAGGAGGTCGATCAAGAATGAGATCTAAACGAAGTAAGAAAGATGTAAATGTGTGGTGTGCTCTCTCTCTAGGGTTTTCGCTGTGTCCTTTAGCCTTGATCTCCTCTTCCTTTTATAGGTTCGACTCCGCTATTCTTGTAACTGCTTCCGCGACCTTCTCGACTTCGGCGACCTGCTTTTCCACCTTGTTGACGTCGCTGTGGGCCTCTTAGCTTCGGCCCAATCCATTATATCCGTAGAATCTCGAACTATGCATTCTCTTGACTATCTCCTATAGAACAGATCGATATTTCCTTGCGGGCTTCTTGTTTATGGCCCATAATCCTAAATAAGCCCAATCATTAAAAAACCGAAATTGGGTCTAACAATACCCATTAGTACTCTTGGAGAATCTGCAAAACCTGAGTGTTCCTCTCTCTCAAGTATTTCATTGTAATCACGTACTAGCATCCACATCTTATTTTTAAACATAGGCCCTTCAAAGTGATCCTTCATTTCAGACCATAAACTCCTTCTTTCCTCAGCTGTGTTGAAAGCATAAATAAACGAGCACAAAAATTCTTCCTTCCATGGCAACAACACTGAACATGTGATCATCTGCGCAGTTTTGTAAACAGGTGTCATTCTCACTTCTTCTCTCCATAAAACCCACAAACGCCCCAACCGGTTATACTCATAATTTGCCATAAAATTCCATCCATGAAAAACCTTCTCTACTATCTTTCCTGCCTTCTTCTCTTTTACCCTTGTTTCAATCAAACATCCAAATAAAATAGATTTATCCCTCATCCAGCTTCTTACTACACCCTGTTTAGTCTTTTTATTAAAACCCCTTATGTTCCAGAAGAACCCCGCCATTTAGCAGTGCTTTCGAGAACCCCTTTTCATATTTTTTGTTGAACCTGCTACTTCTGGAACTACTATGTGATTTGTCTTTGAAGAGCGAGGAAGTACCTGTCTTCTCCCTCCTTTCTTATTTCCTTTCGACTTCCCCTCTACATTTTCTTCTGCTATACTCTGATACACATCTTCCACTTCCTCTTTATTCAGATCTTCGACACTTTCTGTCTTTTCTGCATCAATCTCATCACCATCTTCATTTAGTACACTCAGAGCCGCAAATCTTGATGGTGTTATAATTTCTACTTGACCATATTGCAACATCCTCGGCTTTGGACTCCTTCCAGCCATCTCTTGTGTAACTTCTTTCCACTCATTAATTTGACCCTCCTCTATTTCAGATTCCTCCACTTCTTTTTCAATGTTTTGTTTTCACATCACTTCTTTTACTCTCCTCTATTCCCTCCTCTTGATCCTTTTCCGTCACATTCTCCGTTTTCCCTTTTATATTTCCCTCCATATTCTCTTCCTTCTCATCAGTTTTCTTCTCTACTGAGTTTTCCTTTTTATCTGCTTTCGGTGTATTTACTTCCTTCGTCTTGTTCTTACAGAAAGTCGCATAATGACCCCACTTTCCACAGTCAACACACCTTGGCGGAAGCCATGGATAGTTGAAATCAATCGCTGTCTCCTTCCCTTGGATTGTGAAGTTCATCCTTTTTGGAAGCTCTTTAGACAAATCTGCTTGAACAAAGACCTTTGCAATTTCAAAGTTTGTGCAAGCCAGAGTTTCAGGATGAAGATGATCCGGAATTCCTGCAGCACTTGTGATGAAACTCAATCCCTCCCAAGAATACATGCTCAGTGGAACATTTGTCACATGAACCCAGAGTGGTAACATGTTAGCCTTCGAGTCATCTTCCTCCGGAGACCATTTTGACACCACCATGGGAACCCTGCTATATTCCATATTCCTCGCTTCACAACCTTCTCTCGAACCTTCTCGTTTGTGATTCTAATCCTCATCGTCTTCTCATCAACCTCAAACACATCAAGTTTCTGTGACTTATCTCCGAAAACCCAGATTTTGTTCACAATCATGTGAACCTTTGCGATGTGAGGCGCTGTCTCCAAAAACCTTGCGATTACAAAATCATCCCATAGAGGATTTTCTTTCTCAATGATTTCCGAAGGTACTTCCACCGATTGCTTTCCATCCAACACCGATACATCCTGAACATACCTCTTAAGCGTTTTTTCCCCTGCGTTATCGTAACCCAAGTCTCCTTTGGATCCTTCTGATGATCTTGGGGCGGAGGATCCTTCTGATGATCTTGGGGCGGAGGATCCGCCTGAACCACCGTTGAATCCATCTCCCCTTGCCGCGAACGCAGCGAAGAGATCAGATCGTCCGTCGCCTTAGAAATTGCCAAAATCGCCTTTCGTCAAAACGGTGCGTTTTGGTCCCGTCAATATATATTGTTTTGCTACTTTCTTATGGTAATCACCGAGGTGGCACTTCATCAACAAAAGTATTGATGGAAAACTTCGGCACCCTGTTGATTCAGTCATATGAGATCAGATGAATGTTAAACACCCGGCCTTTGCAGCAGAAGAAAGGAACCTGAGGCTTGGTCTTTCAACTGATGGATTTAATCCCTTCAATATGAAGAATTCAATGTACAGTTGCTAGCTTGTTTTGCTACTGAACTATCATTTGCCGCCTGGCCTATGCAGGAAGAAGGATAACATCATGCTTTCGTTGTTGATTCCTGGTACACAACAGCCTAGTAATAGCATCAATGTGTATTTAAAACCCTTCATCGACGATCTAAACCATATGTGAAGCAATGGAGAGGTAACTTACGACGCTGTAACTCGTTGTACTTTTAATCTTAAGGCAATGGTGCTTTAGACGATCAGTGATTTCCCAGCTTATGGGAATCTTGCAGGCTGTAATGTCAAGGGGAAAATGGGGTGTCCGTTATGTGGAAAGAAGACAGATAGTATGTGGCTAAAGTTCAGCAGAAAACATGACTACATGTGCCATAGAAAGGGTCTGCCAGAAGCTCATAGTTTTAGGGGAAAGAAGAAGTGGTTTGATGGAAAAGCTGAACAAGGGAGAAGGGGTAGAATACTAACAGGTCGTGAAAAAAATTCTCAAAATCTGAGAACCTTCAACAATGACTTTAGAAATTTTAAAAGATCTGCAAGTAAGAGGAAAATGATTCAGAGTACTGATTTAAGCTCTGATGTTGAGGATTTATCCAGTGAATCAGAGGAAGAGGAAGAGGAAGATGAAGAGGAAGAAGTTCAAGTCGATGAAGATGAGTTATCTCGGTGGAAGAAGAGATCAATCTTTCTTCTTCAGGCTACCTTACGGGAGGTATGATTTTTTCTGTTTTTTGTTTATTATTATTTTTCTTTTTATGTTTATGAATTTTATGAAGAAGAGATCAATCTTTGTTCTGTTTCTGTTTATGGTTTTTTATTTAACTTTGAGTTTCTGTTTTCTTTTTGTTTCGCGTAGGAACTTCCGGTGAGATACAACTTGGATGTCATGTATGTGGAGAGGAATGTGACTGCGAGTTTAGTTTCCAATTGTTGAACTGTGGGAAATCTAAGGATGGTTTTGCTGCTCGTAATGATCTGAAGGATCTTGGTATTAGGCAGGAGTTGCACCCTAAAATCCAAGGAAAACGAACATATCTTCCTCCAGCACCGTTGTCTTTGTCGAATGCAGAGAAGAAGATCTTTGCAGGCGACTATTTGACTTCAAAGGGCCAGATGGCTATTGCTCAAACATTTCAAGAGGTGTTTCACTAGATGACTGTAAATTATCAGGTTTGAAATCCCATGACTATCATATTTTAATGCAGTAACTTCTTCCGATTGCACTTAAAAGATTGTTACCTAAAGGACTTAGGCTAGCCATTTTGAGGTTGTGCGCATTCTTCAATATGTTGTGTTAGAGGTGATTGATAGGGAGAAGCTATTGGTTATGGAAGCTGAGATTGTTGAGACTATATGCTTGTTTGAAAGATTTTTCCCTCCAAGCTACTTTGATGTCATGGTCCATTTGACTGTGCATCTAGGAAGGGAAGCCCTCTTTGGTGGACCAGTCCAATTTAGATGGATGTACCCATTTGAGATGTATTATATATATGATTGTTTTAAAATTTGACTATAATACTTTTTCCTAATCAATCTATACTCACTTTCATCAGGTACTTGAAAGTCCTCAAAGACTTTGTGAGAAATCCTGTAAGACATGAGGGGTGCATCGTTGAGTCGTATTTAGCTGAAGAATGTATCAGGTTTTGCAGTGAATTTTTGAAGAAGACAACAAACGTAGAAGAAAAAAATAGACAGAAATTCAGAGTATGAGAACAATTCCATGTTAGAGAGTCGTCTAATATCCACGGGCACTTCAATTACTCTGACTGAAATAGAAAAGAAAGTAGCACATCTTGCTATCATGCAAAACATGGCAATCGTCGTCGAACCATACGTAAAGTATCATATTTCACTTACTCGTTTGTTTTCTGATCAACCAATTGATTCATTTATTTTGCTTTCAATCTTTTACAAGTGAGCATCTACAGTATTTACAAGACACATATGAAAAATGTCGGCGAGATGCATTAACCGTATGGTGTATGCACACAAAGAATTTCACAACTTGGCCAAAAGAACAGGTTACTGATTTGTTTTCATAATTTCTTTTGTTGTCGTAGACATGTCTTAACTTGATTTTACTTTGTTAGGTGCCTCTTGATTCTACAAAGCATGAAGAAACACTTAAGTGGATAGATTATGGTCCAGTTGTTCTGCAAGATCTTATACAAGATTCATAGTTAATGGGTAGAGGTTTCACACAGCGTCAATCGATAGGAGAAGTCAGAATACTAGAGTTTATTATGAGGCTACAGTAGTCTGTAGATCTAGTGCCAAAGATACATCACAGGTCGTCGATCCAGTTTCTTATTACGGCAGATTAACTGACATCATTTTGATGGATTATAATGTCTTCTATGTCCCTCTGTTCCTGTGTGAATGGGCAGTAAAGGGTAATGGAGTGAAGATTGAAGATGGTTTCACTCTAGTTAACATCCATCATAGTCAAGCATCCTTTGCAAGTGATCCGTACATTCTAGCATCTCAAGCAAAGCAAGTCTTTTACTCTAGGGAAGATGAGTCATCACATTGGTATACTGTTATGAAAGGTCCTTTGAGAAGATACAGTAAGGAAGATATTCAAGAGGAGACTGCAGACATTGGGCCATTGCCATCAAATATCGACACGGAAGTTGACATTGATGAGGCAGAGAATGTCAGAACTGATTGTGAAGGCATATATGTGTGAAACATATCTTTATTGATTATTCTCATTGTCTGTATTTTTGTTTGGTTTGGTCATTGTTGGTCTGTTTGTTTGATCATTATGTTTGTTTGAAATGTTCGTTGTTTGTTTGTTTGGTTGTTCTTGGTCTGTTTGTTTGGATTTATCAGTGTATGTTAGTTTGGAACTAATTCTTCCTTTCATAATTTGTTTCAGGTGAATTGATATGGCCGGTGCAAAGAAAAAAAAAAGAGGAAGGAAACCAAAAAAGAAAGAAAAACAAGCAGATGATGATGTTGAGTTTGTGTGTACTTTGGAGACAGGTGAGCAACATGTGTGACAGAACCACAAGAAGATGAGCAACATGTGACAGAACCAAAAGAAGATAAGCAACATGTGATAGAACCTGAGACAGAACGAGCTGATAGTGAGCCTGAAGGTGAGATCGGACAGTCTACAGTTCCTGAGCCAAAAGATTCAAACTCCCGTAAAAGAAAGCGTGGACCAACAATGATGAAAGACATAGCTAAAGATCCAAATAGAAGAGTTCATGTAAATTTCATTTTCATGGGAGAACCTTGTTGGGCCCGAATATGGCCCGCTAGCTAATGGTAAATAATAAGAAATGATAATGGGCCGCGATAGGCCCATCACAGATTAAATCCTCGAAAGCAGTTAAGTCAGAACCGGAGGCTGTGAGCTGAAGATGTTCACCAAAGAGATCAAGGAAAGGAAGCAGCTCGTGGACAAAGAAATAGGCGCAGGACCCGGTCAAAGGGAAGCTGTTACAAATCCCATAAAGTAAGGAAGAAATCTCGGAAGTCAGTTAGAGTCGATCAAGTAAAGCCCGAAGTTATTTAAAGAAGAAGAAGATCAAAGAAGAAGACACGTTCATTCAACCATGATTCACACAAGACTCTTAAAACATTCTCATTATCTTTGTAACATTCTCATTATCTTTGTGATCAACAGAAGAACATCTTTTGTAACCATTCTCTTATCAAAGTCATCAACAAAAATCAAGTTCATTCATCAAGTTCTAACGGGTTTCATCCCACGTTATCTTTCCCTAATCTTAACATGATCTAAAATCTAGGAGGTGAGTTTAATCCCTCACATTTGGCGCCGTCTGTGGGGACGATAATCGAATCCCTTACTCTCAACACTTGAGGATGAATTCTACCGATCAGATAACGAATCCGTCTGACCCTAACCTCCCGGTTCAGAGCGGTGGCTCACTGAACGATGGAGACTATAGTCTCCTAACTCCGGAGCCTCGACGTGGCGACCACCGATCTGGGCAGCAGCTTTTGGCTAGCGCCCGATCAACCCAGACCACCACTGGAATAACTAACCCAAGATCTTCCAGTGGAACTAACTCTGGGCTTCCAGTCACCGAGAATCCTCAGCAGCAAACCGCTCCAAATCAAACGGAGGCTCAGCTTTCTGAGATTCGCCAGATGATGATGCAGTTAGTAGACAAAGTTCAAGAGAATGAGCGTACAATGCAACAGCTAGCTGTTCGGCAGCAACGATTCGAAGAGATAACTAGATCTTTAACCGCTACAACCCAACCACCGCAACATCAAGGTCCGGGGGTCACTTTCCGAGATCGATTGACCGATCCCTCGTTCCCCCGAGGACGTTTAGATTTTTCTCCTGATAGCATTGTTCCGGAAGGACGGGGACCTGCTTTCCAGACACCTCATGCTGGGACAGCTCCCGCGTTTAACCCTCCCATCACTAGTGCTATGGGAAATAACGTAGCGACAACCAGTTCTATGCCCAGTCAGATTGCTGACCAGAGCACTCGCTTGCCACCTCCGCCACCTATTTTCAGGTCCGGAGCAGGAGTATCCATCCCATCCGGGGGCAGAACATCAGCTTCGGTTTATCGAACCAGAATTTCGACCCAGAATACGGACGGGCATCAAAGGACAGACACCGATAACCCAAGAGCCGGTGAGTGACTTAGCCCACCAGCTGCATGGGAAAATGACCGAACACGATTCCGTCAGGAACCTGCCCGTCAGATACCTAATAATGATCCAAACGTCCTTCCTCTAGAGGGACCTGACGCCATTCACAGATATATGGAGCAAACTCACGCAGCTCTCCAAAAGTTGAACGCTTAAGTTCATAAGGCAACGAGCTCAGCTCCCGAAATCGAGAGCTTGATTGAAGAAACCCGTGGGACTCCATTCACTGGCAGAATTGCCAGCTCTTACATAAGAGACACCCGAAAAATTAGAATCCCCGAATACAATGGGACCTCTGACCCAAATGCCTATTTGAGAGCCTTCCGATTAGCTATCGTGAAAGCCCATTTTACGAAGGAAGAATGTGAAGCAGGTTACTGCAGGACATTCGCCGAAAACCTGGTTGGACCAGCCCTCGAGTGGTTCTCTGGTCTTGAACCAGCTTCGATAGACAATTTCGATCAGTTAACTAATGCTTTCATGAAGCAGTACTCGACCCATATCCTGAAACAAGCATCTGACGCTGGCCTCTGGAAGGTCAGACAAGGAATGGGAGACTCGCTACGAGTCTACATCGAGAAATTCAGAGCAGTAAGAACTAAGCTCTCAAACCCCAACGACCAAGTCGCCATCGAGGCCCTTAGAAGAGGTCTGTGGTATAAATCGGAATTCTGGTCGGAGCTAACACTCAATCCTCCCCCGACTATCGATGATGCTCTTCATAAAGCCACCAGATATGTTACCTTGGAGGAAGAGACAGCTACACTGGATAAACTCCATAAGAAACCTCAGAATCACTCGAAAGGTGAATCCTCGGAAGCAAATGGACCTCATAAAAAGGGAAACTTCCGAAACAATCAGACTCAGGGAGAGCACTCTTATGCAGTCGAGGAAGATAAGGAAGAGAAACCTGTCGCCACGACGACTAAAGCACTCTGGTCAAAAGGCTTTGATAAGAACAAACATTGCTCCTATCACGATCGAGAAGGGCACTCAACTGAAGAATGTTGGGACCTCCAACGACAGCTGGCAGCTAAATTCGCAGCCAGAGAAATAAAGGGCGTGGACCTTCAAAAGCCACCGCCCTATCAGAAAAGAGGTCCCAGAGATACCTCTCCAAAACGCGAAAGGTCACCTGAGAAGGAGACAGATTCGCCACCTCCAGCTCCCAAGAAAAGAGTCGATATGATTCTTGGAAAATTCCCCCAAGGAAAAAGCCTACAAATCGAGGCTCTCCTGAGCAAACCGTCACCTCAATCGAGCCCCGACTCGAGGGTGGACTGTATCCTTGGAGGATCCGATATATGTCAAGACTCCGTTAATTCTATTAAAAATCACGTACGGAAGGCTGTGTCCAACACTGGACCTAAGCCTCCCAACCCCGAATCCAACACTAAGATTTCTTTCTGGGAGAGTGAGACGTCAGACCTTGACAGGCCTCACGACGATGCCCTGATCGTCACCCTGAACATCGCATGGTACGAGGTTCCTAAGATTATGATAGATACAGGAAGCTCTGTCGACCTCATTTCCTAAAACACCCTGAAAGGAATGGAAATAGACGACTATGAAATTATTGGCCAGAAAGCTAATCTCGTAGGCTTTTCCGGAGAAACAGCTACCTCATTAGGAACTATCAAACTCCCAATCATAGCTGGCAGAATAATGAAAATGACCAATTTAGTAGTCATCGACAGACTTTCCCCGTTCTATGCGATCCTAGGAACACCTTGGATCCATAAGATGAAAGTAGTAGCCTCAACTTATCATCAATGCGTGAAATTCCCAACACCTGAAGGGATAACTACCGTACATGGTAGCCAGAAGATCTCAAGGATCTGTTACCTGGGCGGATTCGAAATCCTCAAAAAATCCCCCCAATAGCAATTACAGATCCAGCAGGGTCGTGAGATGCAACAAAATATTCGAGGTCCCCCTAGGAACCTCACCGAGAAAGTTTGCATCGACGACTCAAATCCTGAAAGATAGGTGAGCATCGGATCTGAGCTACTTCTCGAGACTAACGACAAAACCTTTGCATGGACCACCAACGACATGAAGGGTATAGATCCGAATGTCACCACCCATAAACTTAAAGTAGACCCCACTTTCAAACCGATCAAACAAAAGCGTCACAAGTTGGGCCTCAAAAAGGCTCAAGCTGTTAATGACCAAGTTGACCGACTTACGAAAGCTGGGTCCATCCGAGAGGTGCACTACCCTGACTGGTTAGCTAACCCGGTAGTTGTAAAAAAGAAAAACAGGAAATAGAGGATATGTGTAGATTTCACCGACCTAAACAAGGCTTGTCCCAAAGACAGTTTCCCGTTACCTCATAGCAACCGCCTGGTTGAAGCAACAGCTGGCTATCGACTCCTGTCCTTCATGGATGCGTTTTCAGGGTACAATCAAATCATGATGGATCCTGAAGATCAAGAAAAAACAGCATTCATAACCGAACGAGGAACCTATTGCTACAAGGTTATGTCATTCGGATTGAAGAACGCAGGAGCTACTTATCAGAGGCTAGTGAATAAGTGTTCACTGGACAACTCGGAAAAACCATGGAGGTCTATATTGACGATATGCTAGTCAAGTCCTCAGCTGGAGAAGACCTTGGCTACCTCGTAACCGAAAGAGGCATTGAGGCTAACCCGCAGCAAATAGCGACCTTCCTGGAAATGCCGTCACCTAAGATAACCAGAGAAGTACAGAGATTGACTGGATGAATCGCAGCATTAAATCGATTCATATCCAGGTCCACCGATAAGTGCCTCCCGTTCTATAAACTTCTAAAAAATAATAAGAAGTTCTTATGGGACGAGAAATGTGAAGAAGCATTCAAGCAATTGAAAGCTTACCTCTCCGAACCTCTGATCCTGTCCAAACCAGTAATAGGAGAACCATTGTATCTATACCTCGTCGTATCAACCGCAGCGGTTAGTGGCGTGCTGGTACGAAAGGAGCAAAACGAACAGAGACCTATCTATTACACCAGCAAGAGTTTGATACACGCCGAAACAAGGTACCCTACTATGGAAAAGTTAGCACTAGCGGTCGTAACAGCTGCCCGTAAATTACGACCCTACTTCCAATCGCACTCAATCGTCGTAATGACTTCACAACCATTACGAATGATATTGCACAGTCCCAGCCAATCAGGACGATTGGCTAAGTGGGCCATAGAGCTCACTGAATATGACATCGAGTACAGACCTCGAGCAGTAGCAAAGGCTCAGGTCCTTGCCGATTTTGTCATTGAACTAGCATCTGAGCAATTAGACTCGGAAATGGAAGCTCCGAAGTGGTACCTGTATGTCGACGGAGCCTCATCAAAACAAGGTTCCGGTGTCGGACTAAGGCTGACTAATCGCATGATTAAAACTCGCCCTAAGCCTCGGAATCCGAGAGCTAAACGCTTACAGTGATTCACAGCTAGTAGCTAGCCAGTTTCACGGAGAGTACGAAACAAGGGACGAAAGAATGGGGGCATATCTCGAAGTCGTCCAGAACCTCACTAGGCAATTCGACAAATTCGAGCTAACAAGGATCCCACGAGGAGAGAACTCCTCAGCAGATGCTTTGGCTGCTTTAGCTTCCACATCAGACCCTCTCGTAAAACGGATTATACCCGTGGAAGGAATCGAAAAGCCAAGTATCGACATAACTACTAAAGCTGAGATAGACAGCAAGCCAAAAGAGCAAACAAAGGGTAACTACCCTGAAACGGTAGCTACCCAAGTTCACACAACATTCTGGTTTCCAAAAACCAAAATTCGCAGCTTTAAAAAGCATACCTACGGGAACACGATCCAAATCACGGAGAACAACGACAAAAACGAAGGTATTCCCCGATATTCAGACTCTCTGGAGCCAAATCCTACGAATACCTCTGGGGGCACCATCCAGACCTCGGACCCACTCGTCTGCAGAGTCAAAACTAGAAGTCGCTCCGCTCTCGAAAACTCGTTTGGGGGCACCATCCAGATCCCGGAGAACAACAAGGAAATTGGAGATATTCCTCAGAATTCAGACTCCCTGGAGCCTAATCCTACGAATATCTCCGGGGGCACCACGACACCAGGTCCCGAACAGGAACCTCCCTTGTCTCTTCATAACAAAATTGTAGGGAGAGATGACTGGAGAATACCAATCATGCAATACATTCTAGAGGGAAAAACCCAACCCAATAAATGGGAGGCTCGAAAACTCAAAGCATTAAGTGCAAGATACTGCATAATCAATTCTGCCCTCCATAAACGAAGCGTTTCCGGACCTTACCTAAAATGCGTCCATGGCCTTGTTGCTATGAAACTTATGAAGGAAATGCACGACGGCTCCTGTGGAAACCACGCCGGTGGCAGAGCTCTAGCTATCCGAATCAAAAGACAGGGTTATTTCTGGCCTACCATTATTGCAGACTGTGAGGTCTACTCTTCCTCATGCGACAAATGCCAGAGGCACGCACCGATTATACACCAACCTGCGGAAAAGCTATCCAACATATCCGCTCCTTACCCATTTATGAGGTGGTCTATGGACATCGTAGGACCACTAGTAGCGTCAGGAAGTGGAAAGAAGAAGCTACGCTTCCTCTTAGTCCTAACAGACTATTTCACGAAGTGGATTGAGGCTGAAGCTTTCCAACAGGTAACTAGATTCGAAGTCGAACGATTTGTGTGGAAAGACATCGTGTGCAGACACGACGTTCCATACGAAATCGTTACTGATAATGGAAGACAATTCATATCTCACGACTTCAAAGAATTTCGTGACAAATGGAATATCCGCCTTACCTTTTCAACACCTCGACGCCCTCAAGGAAACGGCCAGGCGGAGGCTGCTAATAAGTCAATATTAGCAAACCTCAAGAAATGCCTCGGAACCTGATGCAACCCTGATCAGCTATGCAACTTTGGACGAGCTAAGATCAGCTAGGGAGACTGATGTTGAGCTGAAACCAGCTGAAGTTACTAAGGATGAGTTGAACCAGCTGAGTGACACTAAGATGGAGCTGGATGAGCTAAGTTACACTGAAGATAGAGCTGTTTTAGCTGCTGGGCGAAATTGACCTCTTTCAGCTCAAGGAAAAGTTCATAAAAGAATCATTATGGGTTTGTTTCAAACCAAATTTCGACAGGCCCTTTATCACATTGTTTCTGACCCATTCTCATCAAGAAAACCCAAGAAAAAGTCCAGCAATCAGCCTTGGTCGAAATCAGTCAAAGAAGGAGTCAAAACTCATTAATTTCGGTCTTGGTCTTCAGTCTTGTTTCTATTTCCTATGCTGTCTAGTTTTCTACAAGTCAAGAGTCTTAGTTTGTGTTTCCAATAAGTCCTAGACGTGATCTGTGTGCTACATAAACTCTTGTAATGTTTCAAAATAATTATTCACTTTTTGATTAAAAATCTCTCTTATCTTTGTGAATCCCTTGTTCATATTTGAACATTGATCTGCTGAGGAGTTCATTCTCCAATTGCAACTTAGCTTTGATCCTTACTTGAGTTCATTCTCTTGATCAAAGTCTCTCATCTATCCATCAATCATCCATCCGCGAGTTCCCATCCACAAAAACCATCTATCATCACCCTTTTACCATTCCGCAAACAACCATCACTTCATTCAAACCACTGATCATCCTTCAAAGATCAAGGGAAAACGAACCCATATCCATCAGGGTTCTATCAGGTGGTATCAGAGCAGATTGAAGGCTCGTGATCTAGGGTTTGTCAAAAAAACTCTTTAAAATTCTTCTCTCTTTTGGGAACCTCGATTGATCTCTGTTTGTCTGTGAAACTTCATTCTCTTGTCTATCTATCTAATATTGCGGGGGGGGCCAACCAGTTTAAAAAAAAAAAAAGAAAAGAAAGATCAAAGTATCTGAGAAAGCTGAAGAGAAATCCAGCTAGACTGAAGAGAAATCCAGTCTCTGGTGGTAAAGCTCCCTGCCCATTTAAATCCCTTAATACTGTCTATCTTTTTCTTTAGTTGGGGTTGGGGTTTTGTTCTTTGAGGCATTGATCTTTGTTGGCTGCTGAGCTATTGGATTCACAGGAGTTTTCACCACAAAGTTGAGAGAAACACTTGAGAGAAACACTTGTGAGGCTTCGGCTATCTATTTGTGTACTAATTTTTCTTGTTGAGTTGTAACAGGAAACCATGGCTGGAGATGTCAGTAAAAGAAAGGAGACACCTAGTGTGACTTTGAGTAAAATCCAGATGGAAGCTGTGATGGCTACACTAATGAAAGAAATTGATAAAAGAATTGAATTTGAAAGAACTTCTGATGTTTTTGGTAATGTTTCTCAGGTTCACAGGGATGCTAAGACTAAAAGGAAGAGCAAGATACCATCTTTCTGTGGCAGAAACGACCATGATGGCTACTGGGAGTGGGAAAACAACATGGAACTTGTCTTTGATGGCCAAAACTACTCAGAAAGCAAGAAGGTTAGATGGGCTACATCAAAGTTCTGTGGTGATGCCATTCAGTGGTGGAATCAGCTTGTTACTACCAGAAGAAGAACAGGAGAAGCACAAGTTAGGTGCTGGTTTGAGCTCAAAGATGTCATGAAGAAACACTTTGTTTATGGTAGCTACAGCAGGAAACAAATCGACCCATGGTGCCCTGATTGTGATCAGCAAAGGAAATCTCAGTCACTTAAACAAAGGAGGGCAAAGCCACGTCCTATCTCAAAAGACAAAGAGCCACTGTGTTCTAAGAAGGAACCAGCTAACCAAGAGCTGAAAACAAAGCCATCTAAGGTAATAAAAGAAACTGAGACAGAAATTGAGTTTTCTCTTTTCTCTTCTCAATCTGAACTTGTTGTCAATAATACCTTTGATGAACTAACTTGTTTTGACCGGTGCAACCGAGTAGTCTTGCTTCAGTGTCTCAGGTCTCAGAAGAACACTCACCAGAAACAGAAGAGGAGAGTCTAGCACAAGGTGAAGTGATGGAGCAGCTGAGCAGCTTTGAATCAGAAATAATTCCTGCACCTTTCTCTCCCAACCTGCAAGAACACTGTAAGGAAATTCATCTGGTTAATTCTTTTCCTGAATTGTTTGTTAAGGTTAGTTCCAGTGATGTCAAAAGATTAGGTCTTGGCAAAGTGAAAGAATTTTGTGTTTCAAACTGTGTTTTTGATAAGATGATTCATTCTTTTGAGAAACTTGAACCAGATAAACTTCTTGATCAAAAACGTTTTTCATGTGGCAGTGACATCAGAACTAGTCTTGTTTTGAGTTTTGATCAGTTTAAGGAACAATACAAAAGCTTTTATCACCCTGCAAAGTCATTGGAGTTTGTTCTGC
The DNA here is from genome assembly GCF_000801105.2 of Raphanus sativus. NCBI lineage: Eukaryota > Viridiplantae > Streptophyta > Magnoliopsida > Brassicales > Brassicaceae > Raphanus > Raphanus sativus. Next base: position 9,123,018 of record NC_079513.1, on the reverse strand, counting down.
AACAGTCTGATTTTTGTTTCAGAAAACCTTGTGATTCCTTTGCTTGCTTTGATGATAATAGTTTTAATCTGAGTTTTTCTAGACATAAGCTGATCACTGGTGGTTTGTTTTCATCCTCATGTGCTTTGGACGAATTCATGGTTAGGAATTTTCAGAAACCTAAATCACCTAGAGCTGAAATCGATTTTATCTGTAATTCTGATTTAAAACTTGATATTTTGTGTTCTGAATCTGATCAAGTTAGGCACGTCTTGCAAAAGTTCTATGATATTTCGTGCCTTGATACCATCCTTGTCTACAATACTTACTTTGATGTGCATTTTGAAAGTCTGAAACAGTTGCAACATGTTTGCAGAAAGAAACTCGTGGTTATTAATCAGTTTAAGAACATGTTTTATCTATATGATACTGGGTATCTAGTCTTTGTTTTGAGTGACCAGGAGCAAGATAATCATTCGCCAAGGAATGTATGGGACAAGAGCAGAAACCATGCTTATCAGCCTGAGATTTTGAGATGGAAGTACTTGAGGAAAACGACTTCAAAACTCCAAGGAAGTTTCTGTCCAAAACTTTTCTTTGATGATGCTTACATGTTTCTTTGCGTGAACCTTTTTCCTGTGTGTAACTTGTTTCCTTTTGATGTAGGAGATACAGATTTGAGGACAAATCTTTTTAAAGGAGGAGGGGATGATGCAACCCTGATCAGTTATGCAACTTTGGACGAGCTAAGATCAGCTAGGGAGACTGATGTTGAGCTGAAACCAGCTGAAGTTACTAAGGATGAGTTGAACCAGCTGAGTGACACTAAGATGGAGCTGGATGAGCTAAGTTACACTGAAGATAGAGCTGTTTTAACTGCTGGGCGAAATTGACCTCTTTCAGCTCAAGGAAAAGTTCATAAAAGAATCATTATGGGTTTGTTTCAAACCAAATTTCGACAGGCCCTTTATCACATTGTTTCTGACCCATTCTCATCAAGAAAACCCAAGAAAAAGTCCAGCAATCAGCCTTGGTCGAAATCAGTCAAAGAAGGAGTCAAAACTCATTAATTTCGGTCTTGGTCTTCAGTCTTGTTTCTATTTCCTATGCTGTCTAGTTTTCTACAAGTCAAGAGTCTTAGTTTGTGTTTCCAATAAGTCCTAGACGTGATCTGTGTGCTACATAAACTCTTGTAATGTTTCAAAATAATTATTCACTTTTTGATTAAAAATCTCTCTTATCTTTGTGAATCCCTTGTTCATCTTTGAACATTGATCTGCTGAGGAGTTCATTCTCCAATTGCAACTTGGCTTTGATCTTTACTTGAGTTCATTCTCTTGATCAAAGTCTCTCATCTATCCATCAATCATCCATCCGCGAGTTCCCATCCACAAAAACCATCTATCATCACCCTTTTACCATTCCGCAAACAACCATCACTTCATTCAAACCACTGATCATCCTTCAAAGATCAAGGGAAAACGAACCCATATCCATCAGGGTTCTATCAGAACCAAGAAGGAACTCTGGTCAGAAAAGTTACCTGAAGTACTATGGGCATGCCGAACCACCCCACGAAAGGCTACAGAGGAAACCCCTTTCTCCTTAGCCTACGGTGATATACCATGAATTTTACCCTTTTTTACCCATGGTATATAAGAGTTTTATATACTATTTACTATGTATTGGAGTCTATTTAGAGTATTTACAGGTTCAGGAACAATTTGGAGATATATGGTGATTTTGGTGCCTTTTGGAGTCTTTCACAGTGCAGAACTACACAGACGCTTCAGATGTTTAGCTCTCGATGGAGACCTTCCCACCGTTGGATTTAGCCCATCCTTTAACACAAGATAGATCTTTGAGTTATCTTTTCAATGTCACCGGTCTGAGGTCAATCAGCATCCTGTAGCGGACGTTATGCCCGATTTACTGAAGAGTGGTCAGTCTACCTCGCGAGAGAAGGCTGCCGAGAAGAGGATTGTATGTCGATCGATGCAACAGAGTGCATGTCGATCGACAGGGACATCAGAATGTGGGCCAAGTATATTTCATGACCAACTGAAGCCCAGGAGTCACCACAAAGTTACCAAAATACCCTTGACGACCAGAAACCCTATTTATGTTATTTCTAAGCCATTGTTGACGGATACGCTTAAGACGCTCATTACGCTTTCATTGTTTCTCTTAGGAGAGAAGGGAGGAACTCCTTGAGAGTCCTCCTGGAACTCTTTTGCTTTTGGTTTTATATTATCTATTGCATTTTCATCTATTCATCTATGATTTCTGTGGCAACTATCATGTCTGAATAGATCCACCTGTTAGATCTATGGTTCAGATAGGTTTGTGGGATTAGTGATATACCATAGATTTTACCCATTTTTACCCATGGTATATAATTGTTTTATATACTATTTATTATATATTGGAGTCTATTTAGAGTATTTACAGGTTCAGGAACGATTAAGAGATATATGGTGATTTTGGTGCCTTTTGGGGTCTTTCGCAGTGCAGGACTGCACAGACGCTTCAGATGTTTAGCTCTCGATGGAAACCTTCTCACCGTTGGATTTAGCCCATCTTTTAATACGAGATAGAGCTTTGAGTTATCTTTCCAATGCCACCGGTCTGAGGTCAATCCGCATCCTGTAGCAGAAGTTATGCCCGATTTACTGAAGAGTGGTCAGTCTGCCTCGCGAGAGAAGGCTGCCGAGAAGAGGATTGTATGTCGATCGATGCAACAGAGTGCATGTCGATCGACAGGTACATCAGAATGTGGGCTGAGTATATTTTATGACCGACTGAAGCCCAGGAGTCACCACAAAATTACCAAAATACCCTTGACGACCAGAAACTCTATTTATGTTATTTCCAAGCCATTGTTGACGGCTACGCTTTCTACGCTTTCTTTTGATTCATTGTTCTTAGTTTAGGAGAGAAGAGAGGAACTCCTTCAGAGTCCTCTTGGAACTCCTTCAGAGTCCTCTTGGAACTCCTTTGGTTTTTATATCTATTCTATTGCAATTTCATCTATTCATCTATGATTTTTGTGACAACTATCATGTCTGAGTATATCCACCTGTTAGGTTTAGGGTTCAGATAGGTTACGAGGGATTAGCCCCAAATATAGAATTGCTAAGTTGTGGTATTAATCAGTGAGACTGTTCTTAATGCCTGTTCTTGAGTAATTAACTTGAACTTGATCATAGAATCATTAGGCACAAGCGAGAGCTTGGTCTCTTATCTGAGTTGTCTTCTCTGATCTAGGATTGCTAGATAACAGCGAGAGCTTGTTTAGGAACCCTAGCGAACATATATTCAACCCGCGCATTAAGCCTACTAGAAGCGCGTCGATCGATATCCCGACAGGTGAATCGATCGACGGAGCGAAAGGTGTGTCGATCGATACTCCTATAGAGTCATCGATCGACACTTTCTAATTGATCATCCCGACAGGTGAGATCATTGGATCTAGTAATAGATAACCTATACCACGAGAGTTGATATGTTATTCTTATAGTTGAGTTCTATAATATCATATTTTAGTATCTATATCATTATAATCCCAACTTGAATAGAAACCCTAGATCTAGCTACAATCATTCCATCAAACAACTCTCTGTTACATAAGAGCAACTGCCTTGTTCACTTTGCTTTCATTACATTCATATTTACTGCTTGATAACTGTTTGCCTAGTTAAATCTTAATATCTATAGTTTATTGTGCGCCCTAGCACTCTGTGGATTCGATCCCTAAGTACTACAATCGAACATCTTTTTGAGAGAGTAAGATCACTTGTTAGGGTAATTTGAGTGATATCAAATTTGGCGCCGTTGCCGGAGAGCAAGGATTTGCCATTAGACTTGATTAATAGGTTTATTCTAGGTTTTATTTATTGTTTTAAGTTACTTACGAAATTTTTTTCTTGTTTTTCAGGTACATGCCAATTAGTACCAGAAACAGCAAGGGAGAATTGCTTTTCTTCTCAGACCCAGCACGTTTGGAACGCTCGATCCGCAAAGAGAAACTCGCAGCATCGATCGATACCACTTATACATCATCGATCGACACTTGTGAAAGAGAATCGATCGACACATCATCTGCAACATCGGTCGATACCAATCTGCGAGCAACCATGAGCGAGATACTTGTGCTACAAAGGGATGAGAATGGGGACCTGCATGACCAGGATGGTCATCTGCGTAATGCAGCAGGTCAGAGACTTGATGCTCAGGGGACTGTAATCCCTAACTCCGATATTGATGCTACAGGAGCTGCTATACATGTAGATGAGAATGCTCGACAAAGGACACTGGCTGACTACAACCGTCCAGAGGAATACTATTTCAACAGATCAGCCATTCGTCTACCAGATATCCAGACACAGAATTTCAAGCTGAATCCAAAGTACTACACCCTCGTGGCACAAATACCTTACTCTGGATTATCTCACTAGCATCCTATGGACCATCTAGAAAGGTTCGAGGATCTTATTTCTCTTATCTGTATGGATGAAGTCCCTGAGGACTACTTGCTTTACAAGCTCTTCAAATACTCACTTGTTGGAGAAGCTTCGCATTGGCTTAAGAAGCTACCACCAGGATCTCTTACATCCTGGCCCGACATCCAAAATGCTTTCATGTGTAAATTCTTTGATGAATCACGCACTGAAGAAATAAGAGATAAAATTTGGACATTCTCTCAGGGACCTACAGTCTACAGAAGGCTTCAGAAGCTCTTGGGAGAGGTTCAGGAGCTACCAAAAGGACTGTCTACATCATGGTTTTACGGAGGTTCAGCTGTTGATGAAGTTCTGCAATGGTATTGATGTGCAATATCATGTAATGCTGGACACTGCAAGCGAGGAGAACTTTAGAACAAGGACCCCAGAGGAAGCTAAGAGACTGATTGAGAGCTTGGCGTCCAGCACCAGTGTCAAAAATCTAGATATGCACAGGATAAAATCAGCTGTAAAGGATGACAACAAGATAATTGAGGCTGAGATTGGTTATGTACATGAAGTCTCATTTGTGGAGCACGCTATATACCAGGATGAGGATCAGTACAATTTAGAAGAGATGGAATTTATGCTAGAGGAGCGCTTGAAAGAACAGCAGAAGATCACTGAGGAACTTAATCTGCATTTGGATTCTCTCTGCAAAGAGGTGAATGGAATGATAGACATCATCGATACCCGTTTCAAGATGTTGTGCACCCAAATTTCTCAGATTGCAAAAACTATGAAAAATGAAATTTTTCTTCAAAGGAACGACACTGTTCACTCGGGTACTGTTCATCAGGTTACTATTCATCCGATTACTGTTCATCCCGGTACTGTTCACGCGAGTACTGTTCATCTGGTTACTATTCATCCGATTACTATTCATCCCGGTACTGTTCATGCGAGTACTGTTCATCGAGGTACTGTTCATCCGATATCGATCGACACTGTTCGTCCCGTATCGGTCGACATTGTTCATCGCGGTACTGTTCATCGAAATACTGTTCATCGCGACACTGTTCATCGCGGTACTGTTCATCGTGACACTGTTCATCGTGGTACTATTCATCGTGACACTGTTCACCCAGAAACTGTTCATCGGGATATTGTTCATCGTGACACTATTCATCCTGACTAGGAAGAGCAGCAGGTCGATTCCAGATGGGATAAGTACTTTGGGGAAGTAGTAAAACATGAGAAGTTGGAAGAAGAAGTTTTTTTAGTCGAAAGTTGCATGTCCATTGGTAACTCGTACTTGTGTCGATCTACACCATCAGTTGAACATCGATCGACACCACTTTTAGGGTCATGCAGTACTGTTCAAATTCAGAGCCACTCAGATTTCGCTGCTCGACACACACATCCTCCCATCTTGTACCATGCTAAAACATATGACGTCGAGCAACACAAACAAAACAGCATCGATCGACCTCCACGGGAAAGCATCGATCGACAGCGGTTCACTACAAATCTAGTGTGTTTACCAAACCCTTATGCCCACGGTTTGAATGCAACTCGCAACCCATCTCAGACGCCAGTTTGCTTAAAGACAATGGAGAAGACCAGAAAGCAACCTGCAGATGCACCAGACCAACAACAATTGACTCTAGTTGAAACTTCTTTCGTTGAGAGTGTCGATCGACGACATCCACCTGGTATCGATCGACACCAATTGGACGGACATGAACCTGTCATGGAACGGCAAGCAACAAAAGAAGTGATTCAGATTGGGATGAGGTCGAAAGCTAAGAAACTCTATGTTCCCAAACACCTGAAGAGAGAAGCTAACAAAGCTGAACTTGATGGATTTCACAAGAGGGTGAAGAGAGTTTCTAAGGGTATGACTTTTGAGGAAGCCTATTATAAGTACATACTTGGTAATTTCTTCAGAGAGAGCAGAGAGACAGAAAAGGACATGGAGATATTATTCAACAAGGTCTGCCGTAAACCTAAGAGGACTCTAAAGAAGGAACAAGATCCTGGAAAGTTTATGATTCCATGCTCTATAAATAACCACGATTTGCCAAACCCCTCTGCGATACTGGATCTGCAGTCAGTATCATGGCTATAGACACTGCTGAAGTATTAGGATTAAAGACGGAACCTTCAAAAGATAGTTTCGCTTTCGTTGATAACTCCAAAGCAAACTCAGCAGGCATGATCAGGAATGTTAAAGTGGAGATAGGAGAATGCACTATTCCTGTGGATTTTCATGTCGTGGAGCTCAAATCAGGCAGGACATCTTCCCTTCTTTTTGGAAGAGCCTTCATGGCTATAGTGGGAGCAGTTTGTGATCTTAAGAAGAATAGGATGTGCCTAACTAATGTTGATGAAAATGTCTTCTATGATCCTGTGGAGAAGAAGAAAAGTGAAGATTTGATTTCATACATAGAGATGTTTGAAGATCCAGCACCTCTAACATATGCAGATCGCGAGTTTGCAAAATCAGGATCAACATCGATCGACATTCAACTTTCAAGATCGGTCGACAATGAGCCTCACGAATCGACCGACACAGAGTCTTCAGAATCAGTCGACAGCATCCAAATTTCAGAACAGAACGAGACTGAAAAGTCTAAGTCTGGGGGAAGACGTAGAAAGAGGAAGAAGAAAATGAAAAGGAATATAGATGTATATTCTCTATCACTGGTCCCTTCTCAGTGTCAGGAGAAAAGTATTGAGTGTAGAGTGCGCCGCAGAGGAGGTCCAGCGTCTTTTGCTAAGGTTAGAGTGCTATCTGATCCAAAACTGAGAGACAACGGGGAAGCGTCTGCAAGAGCTTTCATCAATTGCATCAACCAAATGAGGAAGAGAGACACAGAAACTTGTTTTGGAGCAAGTTCACATCCTCATCCAGATTAAATCAGACCTCCAAAAGTCAAGCTAATGACTAAAAATAAGCGCTGAGTGGGAGGCAACCCACTATTAGGTTTGTTTTACATTTGGTTTTAATTTTCATGTACTACTGATTTTTGTTTTTAATTATTGCAGGTAAAAGAAAAAAAAAAGATGAACAGTACGCCCGACACTGTAGCAACAGTGCCGAGCGACATTGTAGCGAGGACATCGATTGATACTGTAGCAAGCAAATCAATCGACACTGTAGCAGAGTTACTGTAGCAGAATCACTGTAGCAATGCTATTGTAGCAGAGTCACTGTTCATCCGAAAAAAAAATATAATAATTTGGTTTTATATTTATCTATTACTGTTTGTTTTAGTGTTTTATATATCAGGTAATCAAAAGGAAGGATCCAAGGAAGAAACTTGATCTACCAACACCGACCTATGATTGCGCAGCATCGGTCGACAGAGCATTAATAGCATCGATCGATCGCCACTTAATTGTGTTGATCGATAGAGCATCAAGAGTATCGATCGCCACTTAACTGTGTTGGTCAATATTCACATCAAAGTTAGGGACTCGAGTAAACGATTGCCATAATATCGACCGACGAGAATAAGTCGATATCAATCGACATAACCAAATCTGCCACGAACGATGACAACACATTTACATCGATCTACATCTATTCCGGTCAGGTATTTCGTTCTAACTTGTTAAATTGAGTACTTATGGTTTATTTCTCACCAATCTCCGACTTGATAACACCATTATAGTGTTATTTAAGTATGGGGGAGGTTCTACTGATATTGTGTTTTAGTTAGTGAAAAAAAAAAAGGGATCCAAGTGTTGACGATTACGTAGCACATCGCCCGATGAGACCAGCTCGATATCGATCGCCAGCACTTCATATAACACGATTGATTGTCTCTTCATTGTGTCAAACGATCTCTCTAGCCATCGACTGATCAGATAATATCGATATCGTTCGACAACGCTTCATCTTCAACGATCGATTGATACTTCATTGTGTCAATCAACACAGACATCAGCGAGTTGGTATATCGTTCTAACTTGTTAATTTTTGTAATTATGCTTTATGTTTTTCATACCACCGACTGTGTTACACTGGGACAGTGTAATTTAAGTCTGGGGAGATTACTAATGGTTATTTACTTTATTTGTCTTATTTAAAATGTTTTCAAAAAAGTTTTTATTGAGTCAAGAAGGGGATATAATCTTAATCGATTTACTACTTGTCATCTAACCACTCTTTAGACCAGTATTAGAATTACTGATTGCAGAAGTACTAGAGATACTAAAGTAGATCAACATGTCAACTATGTTTGCACTTGCTGAAATTGTTTGAAGGAACCAAAGCTGACCTCCAACCTAATACTGACTTGATTTGCCTGTCTTGGGGCTTGGTAACCATTGGATCGGAATCCTCCTGCAAGTCTGGAAGGTAAAAAGTCTATGTGTTTCTGGTTCCCCTCCTTCTCTCTCTTTGGCATCTCAAGATCTAAGTTTATAAAGAAAAGATTGATATGATTTCTTGAGAGGCAGAGGGATAGGTAAATTACCTGCGACCCCATTATTCTAAATCTCGAGGATGATCACACATTGTGGAAACGAGGGATAGGTAAATTACCTGAGACCCCATTATTCGATACACTTTGTCAAATGTATGAGTTACAAATGCAAATGTCAATGAGATAGACTAGATGACCTTTGTGGCATCAAAACCTATTGAAATTGAAAATAATAAGAGATCCAGAGAAGAGAGATGAGGGAAGAAAAGGATCAGAGAAGACTACCTGTGTGTTCAGAAACTTATTTGAGTTAAATCCATGTGTCCTTTGATCGATACTCCCAAGGTAAAGCCTACACTTTTATTTTTATGCAAGAAATGAGGTTAGTAGAGGGGATTGTCAGACATGATCTGTTAGGTTGTGGAACTAGTGGAATTTGGTTGCTATACTAGGATATTGTATAATGTGCTTCTAAGGTTATGATGTTTAATGATTTGGTTTGAACTACTAGAGAGATGATGACTGAGTTTTTAAAATCATGAGAGTCCCTGCTGTTTTCAAACCTCTTTCAGAGAGACTGCCTGTTGGTTTTGCTTGAGGACAAGCAAAAGGGTAAGTCTGGGGGAGTTGATATACCATGGATTTTACCCATTTTTACCCATGGTATATAAGTGTTTTATATACTATTTATTATGTATTGGAGTCTATTTAGAGTATTTACAGTTTCAGGGACGATTTGGAGATATATGGTGATTTTGGTGGCTTTTGGGGTCTTTCGCAGTGCAGGACTGCACAGACGCTTCATATGTTTAGCTCTCGATGGAGACCTTCCCACAGTTGGATTTATCCCATCTTTTAATACGAGATAGAGCTTTGAGTTATCTTTCCAATGCCACCGGTCTGAGGTCAATCCGCATCATGTAGCAGAAGTTATGCCCGATTTACTGAAGAGTGGTCAGTCTGCCTCGCGAGAGAAGGCTGCCGAGAAGAGGATTGTATGTCGATCGATGCAACAGAGTGCATGTCGATCGACAGGGACATCAGAATGTGGGCTGAGTATATTTCATGACCGACTGAAGCCCAGGAGTCACCACAAAGTTACCAAAATACCCTTGACGACCAGAAATCCTATTTATGTTATTTCTAAGCCATTGTTGACGGCTACGCTTTCTACGCTTTCTTTTGATTCATTGTTCTTAAGTTAGGAGAGAAGATAGGAACTCCTTCAGAGTCCTCTTGGAACTCCTTTGGTTTTAATATCTATTCTATTGCAATTTCATCTACTCATCTATGATTTCTGTGACAACTATCATGTTTGAGTAGATCCACCTATTAGGTTTAGGGTTCAGATAGGTTACGAGGGATTAGCTCCAAATATAGAATTGCTAGTTGTGGTATTAATCATTGAGACTGTTCTTAATGCCTGTTCTTGAGTAATTAACCTGAACTTGATCATACAATCATTAGGCACAAGCGAGAGCTTGGTCTCTTATCTGACTTGTCTTCTCTGATCTAGGATTGCTAGATAACAGCGAGAGCTGGTTTAGAAACCCTAGCGAACATATATTCAACCTGCGCATTAAGCCTACTAGAAGCGCGTCGATCGATATCCCGACAGGTGAATCGATCGACGGAGCGAAAGGTGTATCGATCGATACTCCTATAGAGTCATCGATCGACACTTTCTAATTGATCATCCCGACAGGTGAGATCATTGGATCTAGTAATACATAACCTATACAACGAGAGTTGATATGTTATTCTTATAGTTGAGTTCTATAATATCATATTTTAGTATCTATATCATTATAATCCCAACCTGAATAGAAACCCTAGATCTAGTTACCATCATTCCATCAAACAACTCTTGGTTACATAAAAGCAACTGCCTTGTTCACTTTGCTTTCATTACATTCATATTTACTGCTTTATAACTGTTTGCCTAGTTAAATCTTAATATCTATAGTTTATTGTGTGCCCTAGCTCTCTGTCGATTCGATCCCTAAGTACTACAATCGAACCTCTTATTTGAGAGAGTAAGATCACTTGTTAGGGTAATTTGAGTGATATCAATTAGCCCCAAACTATACTTGTTAAGTTGTGATATTCATCAAATGGATTGTACCCTATGCTTGTTCTAGATTAGCTAACTAGAGCATAGATCACTAGGATATTTGATTATCTTGAATTATCCATTTGAACTAGCTTGTCTCCTGTTAAGAAGAGCGACAGCCCTCCTTGAGACCTACTGTTCATTATCGGCTCGCGCCTAGGCATATCTAGAAGCCGTCGATCGATATCCCGACAGGTAAATCGATCGCCGAGCGAAAGGTGTATCGGTCGATATCTCTAAAGGATGTCGATCGACTCTTTTTCTGTGTCAACTTACGACAGTTGAGGCCAGAGATCTAAATCATTTAACCAGTGAGACATCACTGATAGTTAAGCGGCTGAGTTCTATAATATCATGCAAACAACTTGTTAGGCATTTATAGATATTATAATCACCAATACCTGAATAGGAACCCTAGATCTAGCAACCATCCTTCCATCAACTACCTTGGTTTCATAAGAACAACTACCTTGTTCGCCCTTGCTATTTAATATATTTATTATTTTATTTACTGCTTTACAATATAATTACTGTTAGCCTAGCTAAATCATAACTATTAGATCTAGTGTGTGCCTTAGCTCCTTGTGGATTCGATCCCTAAGTATTACAACTTGACCTCTTTTGATGAGAGTAATTCACTCCTTAGGATAATTTGAGTGGTATCAAATTTGGCGCCGTTTCCGGGGAGCTTCGATCGCCATTAGATCTTGTTTAGTTAGACTTTGTTTAGGTTTTATTATTGTTCAAAAATCTCATAAAATTTTTTCTTCTGTTTCAGGTACATACCAGGAGCAACAATGAAGAGAGGATTTTTAGGGTTTTCAAACAAGTCTGCTGGTTTATGCACGATCCGTAAGTCTACGAGGAATGTAACGATCGACACCCTCCAAGCAGCATCAATCGACAGCATACACCACAAATCGATCGACATCGTCCATCACGAATCGATCGACACCCTACAAGAACCGGTGATCGACAGAGTACACAAATCGTCAAACGACATTGTTCACGCGACCACTGTTCACACGGGACTGTTCATCGCGGTACTATTCACGCGGGTACTGTTCATCCAGGTACTGTTCATCCGATTACTGTTCATCCCGCATCGATCGACACTATTCATCTGACGTCGATCGACACTGTTCATCCCGTGTCGATCGATACTGTTCACTTCGGCACTGTTCACCAAAACACTGTTCATCTCGTATTGATCGATACTGTTCATCGTGACACTGTTCATCAAAACACTGTTTATCGCGATAATGTTCATCTGGGTACTGTTCATCTGGACACTGTTCATCCGCCGAAAAATTCTGTTCATCAAAGGTCGACCAACACTACTTGCAGGGAGACAGAGGAGGCGAAAGCGCTCATACTTAAGATCGATAAGAGAGGTATCTGGCGACACGAAGAAGGTCGTCCTTGTAACACCAGAGGACAATTGATTAATGCAGATGGTGATGTCATCCCTGATGTGATTGATGTTGCTGAGACAAATGACTTTAATTTGACAAGCCAATGGTATGATTTGGGAAGCGAGGACCCTTTCAAAGGTTTTCCTATTGAAAATCCCAAAGATCTTATCAAGACACTCGAGAGGTTAGCCTCATCAGCCCTCTCATCAGCAAACGAGCATAATGAGGTACATGTAGATCACATTATCTGCAAGATGTTCCCCTATTTTTTATCTGGAGATGCTTTTAGCTGGTTCAGTAAGCTGCAGCCAAGATCTCTAACCTGTTGGGAAGACATCAAAAGCGCCTTCCTAGGTAAATTTTTCAGTGAAGCTGTAGCAATTCGAAGTAAAAGGTTTGATTACATGATGGACAAGATGAGTGAAGATCGTGAGAAAGAAATAATGACTAGTATCAGCCAGATAATTGATTATGTCTACAGCGAGCAGAATGGAGATTTTGAAACCCCAACAACTCATGTCAAGCAGCCGGACATTCAGGTTCAACATGCTTATGAGGATACACAGAGAGACAAACTGAACAGAGGACAGCTGGTCAACCATTATATGGTAGAGGATGATGAACATCACAGATCTGGAGAGCTGAGTAGAGTAGAAGAAGCCGATATTAGTGATACAAGCTCAGCATCGATCGACCCCGCGACCCCAACATCGATCGACACTATCACTTCAGCATCAATCGACACCAGCATCTCAACATCGATCGACAAAGACGTTTGTCACAGATCGACACCACCAGAAATCCCTGAAAGTTCGAGTTGTCCTCATGACATTGCAGACTCGACACAGAAGAGCATTGATGTATCAAGTTGTTATCCTGACCCAGATGAAGAAAAAGAGATCACCATGGAAGATTTCTTGGAGCTAGAAGAATTTTTGGAGTTAGAGGATGGAGAACAACTTGGAGACTTGGAGACTTGGATTCGAGTGTAGAAGTCACTATGAGAGACTTCATAGAGCTAGAGGAATGGCTTGAGTCAGACCAGAAGCTTCATGACGAGCGGAACGCTATGAGGAAAAATTTGGAGACTTCGTCAAAAGCTAGAATCGATCGATACCGACCTGATGAGATCGATCGACACCAGCCCGATAGCATTGATCGACACCCAACCGGGTGCATCGATCGACACCAATGGTTGGACGAGCTACCAGGATGCATAGTTAAGCTGGAACCGACTGAAGAGAGAATGCACAAGTCTGAGACCTCATACCTTGCTGTCCCTGAACATCTAAGACCCATATGCGCAGAAGAAGCTGCTGGGATTTGCAAAAGAGTGAAGATGATACATGACCCTGTGAAGATTGTGGTTCCCTGTACCGTGGTTGAAGTTGAATCTCCTATACCACCAGATAGAGGTATACATCTAGATTCCTGCAATGGAGTATTTAATGATCATCAGCATGTAGTAGCTTCTCAGAGGGAGATGAGGTGTAGAACTAAAGTCGACAAAAGCCTCAGAGAAGAAGTCTCGATCGACACTGTTCAGAAAACATCAATCGATAATATCACTCCACCATCGATTGACATCTATCGGATACCACCGATCGATATCATCAATCTGTTATTGATCGACACTACCACTGGTTCATCGATCGTTACCAGACGCGAATCAGAGCAGAATGAGTATGAAGTGTATCAAAATATTTTAGATGGAGATACCACCACGCGATCAGACAAATCTGGGGGAAAGAAGAGGAGAAATTGGAAGAAGAGGAAACGAACAAAGAGAGATCCTCAGTTACCATTGATTCTTCACTTCTCCGATGATGTCAGGAAATTTGGAGTGAGACTACACAAGTCTGTGGGAAAGAAGATGAGAAATTGGAAGAAGCGGAAATGAACCAAGGGAGGTTCTCAGTTACCATTGACTCCTTACTTTTCAGATTGTGTCAGGAAACCCAGAGTGCGCTGCAGATGCTTCACACATCCGTTTGCAAAGCTTAAAGCAATCCTTATTGCTGAGATGATAGACAAATGAGAGGAGTCTATGGAGGAGGCTTTCACACAAGAATGATAAAGCTCCGGAGAGTAGACATTGAGATTTGTTTTGGAGCAAGTTCTCATTCTCATCCGGACCAAATCAGATCTCCAAAAGTCAAGCTCATGACTAAAAATAAACGCTGAGTGGGAGGCAACCCACTGATAGGTTTGTTTTCAATTTGGTTTATTTTCATATACTACTGATTTTTCTTTTTAATTATTGCAGGTAAAAAAAAAAGATGAACAGTACGCCCGACACTGTAGCAACAGTGCCGAGCGACACTGTAGCAGAGTTATTGTAGCAGAATCACTGTAGCAACGCTACTGTAGCAGTCACTGTTTATCCGGAAAAAAAAATTGGTTTTATATTTATCATTTACTGGTTTTTAGTGTTTTATATATGTTAGGTAAAAATCAGGAGTTATAATCAAGGAAGATGAGTTTCCACAAAAATCGACCATGGCTGGCCAGCATCGGTCGACAGAGCATTAATAGCATCGATCGATCACCACTTAATTGTGTTGATCGATAGAGCATCAAGAGTATCGATCGCCACTTAACTGTGTTGGTCAATATTCACATCAAAGTTAGGTATACTGTTTTTCCTTCTTAATTATTGTCCTTATGATTTATTCTCCCACCAAACTTAGACTGTACAACACTGGTAACAGTGTTGTTTAAGTCCAAGGGAGGTCGTACTAATATTATAATTTAGATTAGTTATTTAGAATAGGGACCCGAGTAAACGATTGCCATAATATCGACCGACGAGAAGAAGTCGATATCGATCGACATAACCAAATCTGCCACGACCGATGACAACACATTTTACATCGATCAACATCTATTCCGGTCAGTTATTTCGTTCTAACTTGTAACATTGAGTACTTATGGTTTATTTCTCACCAATCTCCGACTTGATAACACCATTATAGTGTTATTTAAGTCTGGGGGAGGTTTTTCTGATATCGTGTTTTGGTTAGTATCTAAAAAAAAAAAAAAGATCCAGCACATCGCCCGATGAGATCTGTTTGATATCGATCGCCAGCACTTCATATCAAACTATCGATTGTCTCTTCATTGTGTCAAACGATCTCTCTAACCATCGACCGATGAGACCATGTATATACCGTTCGACAGCGCTTCATCTTCAACGATCGATTGATACTTCATTGTGTTGATCAACACAGACATCAGCGAGCTGGTATATCGTTCTAACTTGTTAACTTTTGTAATTATGCTTTATGTTTTTCATACCACCGACTGTGTTATACTAGGACAATGTAATATAAGTCTGGGGGATTACTAATGGTTATTTACTTTACGTGTCTTATTTAAAGTGTTTTCAAAAAGTTTTTATTGAGTCAAGAAAGGGATGAAGATTCTTATTCGATTTATTACTTGTCATCTAACCACTCTTTAGACCAGTCTTAGATTTACTAACTTCAGAAGTACTAGAGATACTAAAGTGGATCAACCTGTCAACTATGTTTGCACTTGCTGAAATTGTTTGAAGGAACCAAAGCTGACCTCCAACCTAATACTGACTTGATTTGCTTGTCTTGGGGCTTGGTATACAAAGGATCGGAATCCTCCTGCAAGTTTGAAAGGTAAAAAGTCTGTGTGTTTCTGGTTCCCTTCCTTCTCTCTCTTCGGCATCTCAAAGATCTAAGTTTATAAAGAAAATATTGATATGATTTCTTGAGAGGCAGAGGGATAGGTAAATTACCTGCGACCCCATTATTCTAAATCTCGAGGATGATCACACTTTGTGGAAACGAGGGATAGGTAAATTACCTGAGACCCATTATTCGATACACTTTGTCAAATGTATGAGTTACAAATGCAAATGTCAATGAGATAGACTAGATGACCTTTGTGGCATCAAAACTATTGAAATTGAAACTAATAAGAGATTCAGAGAGAGAGATGAGGGGAGAAAGGGATCAAAGAAGACTACATGTGTGTTCAGAAACTTGTTTGAGTTGAATCCATGTGTCCTTTGATCGATACTCCCAAGGTAAAGCCTACACTTTTATTTTTATGCAAGAAATGAGGTTAGTAGAGGAGATTGTCAGAAATGATCTGTTAAGTTGTGGAACTAGTGGAATTTGGTTGCTATACGAGGATATTGTATAATGTGCTTCTAAGGTTAGGATGTTTATGATTTGGATTGCACTACTAGAGAGATGATGACTGAGTTTTTAAAATCATGTGAGTCCCTGCTGTTTTCAAACCTCTTTCAGAGAGAGTGCCTGTTTGTTTTGCTTGAGGACAAGCAAAAGGATAAGTCTGGGGGAGTTGATATACCATGAATTTTACCCATTTTTACCCATGGTATATAAGTGTTTTATATACTATTTACTATGTATTGGAGTCTATTTAGAGTATTTACAGGTTCAGGAACGAGTTGGATATATATGGTGATTTCGGTGCCTTTTGGAGTCTTTCACAGTGCAGAACTGCACATACGCTTCAGATGTTTAGCTCTCGATGGAGATCTTCCCACCTTTGGATTTAGCCCATTGAGACAAGATAGATCTTTGAATTATCTTTCCAATGCCACCGATCTGAGGTCAATCAACATCCTGTAGCGGACGTTATGCCCGATTTACTGAAGAGTGGTCAGTCTGCCTCGCGAGAGAAGGCTGCCGAGAAGAGGATTGTATGTCGATCGATGCAACAGAGTGCATGTCGATCGACAGGGACATTAGAATGTGGGTCGAGTATATTTCATGACCAACTGAAGCCCAGGAGTCACCACAAAGTTATCAAAATACCCTTGACGACCAGAAACCCTATTTATGTTATTTCTAAGCCATTGTTGACGGCTACGCTTTAGACGCTCTTTACGCTTTCATTGTTTCTCTTAGGAGAGAAGGGAGGAACTCCTTGAGAGTCCTCATGGAACTCCTTTGATTTTGGTTTTATATTATCTATTGCATTTTCATCTATTCATCTATGATTTCTGTGACAACTATCATGTGTGAATAGATCCACCTGTTAGATCTATGGTTCAGATAGGTTTGTGGGATTAGCCCCAAACTATACTTGCTAAGTTGTGATATTCATCAAATTGATTGTACCCTATGCTTGTTCTAGATTAGCTAACTAGAGCATAGATCACTAGGATCTTTGATTATCTTGAATTATCCATTTGAACTAGCTTGTCTCCTGTTGAGAAGAGGGACAGCCCTCCTTGAGACCTAGTGTTCATTATCCGCTCGCACCTAGGCATATCTAGAAGTCGTCAATCGATATTCCGACAGGTGAATCGAACGCCGAGCGAAAGGTGTATCGGTCGATATCTCTAAAGGATGTCGATCGACTCTTTTTCTGTGTCAACATACGACAGTTGAGGCCAGAGATCTAGATCATTTAACCAGTGAGACATCACTGATTGTTAAGCGGCTGAGTTCTATAATATCATGCAAACTTGTTAGGCATTTATAGATATTATAACTTCCAATACCTGAATAGAAACCCTAGACCTAGCAACCATCCTTCCATCAACTACCTTGGTTTCATAAGAACAACTACCTTGTTCGCCCTTGCTATTTAATATATTTATTATTTTATTTACTGCTTTACAATATATTTACTGTTAGCCTAGCTAAATCATAACTATTAGATCTAGTGTGGATTCGATCCCTAAGTATTACAACTTGACCTCTTTTGATGAGAGTAATTCACTCCTTACGATAATTTGAGTGGTATCATACGGGATGGAAGCCGTCGTCCCAGCCGAAACCACCGCTGGTACCCTCCGCCGGGAACTCTGTACGTCTGATCCTACAGCTAATGACCAGCTCCTGATGGACAGCCTCGATCTGATCGAGGAAAGACGAGACCGAGCCCTACTTCGCATTCAAAACTATCAGTAAGCAATGGCACGACATTACAACTCCAAAGTCAGGCCCCGACAGTTCGCTGTAGGTGACCTAGTACTTAGAAAAGTTTTCGAAGGAACCAAGGAGCCAGATGTTGGGAAGTTAGGAACCAATTGGGAAGGTCCTTACTGAATTATCCATGTGGTACGACCTGACGTCTACAAGCTCCAGAAGATGCGAACCGGGGTACCTGAAATCCGATCGTGGAACGCCACGAACCTCAAGAGATACTATCATTAGGTACCTAAATTCCTTGAACTACGTTAGGCTTGATCCCTTGCAGCAATTGTATGATCATTTCAACACTGTATGCTCTGTAAAAATCATCAATGAAACAGTTGTCTTTTGTATCTCAAATTCTCAACACCAAAGGTCTTAAAATTCTTCTTAAAATCTTCAGTAATCTTGGAGGTCCTGAAATCCTTCAAAGCATATTCATCATTCGCAAATCTAAACCTAAGGTCTTAAAAATCCTTAGAAACCATTAAGGTCTTAAAAAAAACCTTCAAGCAAATTCAGGTCCCCATGAACCCGAACCTAAGGTCTTGAAATCCTGAACAAAATACAAAGGTCTTAAAATCCTTAATAACAGTAAAAGTCTTAAAATCCTTAATAACAGTAAAAGTCTTAAAATCCTTAGCAAATCCAAAAAGGTCTTAAAATCCTTAGCAAACTTCAATGAGTCTTAAAACCCCATAAACGAATTCAGCTTCCCATGAACCACTCTCAAAAGAAAACCTCAAACCAAACTCAGGTTCCTAAAAACCTAGAGCTAATCTCGATATATCAGGAACTCCTCTTGAGGAATCTCAGAACCGAATGCAATCGGAGCCCTCGAGACCTGTTATTGAGATCCGAGACCTAATTCTAGAAAGTCACTAGACTCCGTGCCTAATGATCGCAATACATGTTACATCAGAGTTATTACTTGATAAACTCGAAGAAACGATTAAGATGAGTCAAGTGACTTAGAATAAAATAGCCAAAGACCGAAATACGATAAAGGTTTAAAAGCCTCATCAGACTAACAAAGGTTCAGAAGATCTTAACATGAGCAAAGGTTTAAATGCCTCCTCAGGCAATAAGTCTTAAAAGAAAATAAAACAAAGAGCCCACTGGGCAGAAATCCCAAAACACACCAAAAACACGCTAAAGAGCATCGGCTCTTAACCTTCCTTATCACCGGAACTCTTCTCAACATCCTGATCAACCTCGACTGGTTCATTCTCCTTGTCTGGAACTTCTTCCTCTATTTCCATGTCGTCATTTCCCGGGGTGGCTTTGACTGGGGCTGAGTAAGAACCCACCAAACCTAAGTTAGAACCGTACTCTCCAAAAAAGGAGGGATTAAACATGTTGATCTCGAAAGTACCTGAGCTCTCAGAGAGTTGAGGAAGAGGGAGCTTGCTGATCGAGAAGTCTGAGACTTGCGCCTTTTCGTACGCAGCAGCCGCCTCCGGCATCAGAGCCATCAAACGATTGTACTCATCTTCAGCACTCTTGATCTCATTGTTCAGCATATCTTTCAAGAGATTGGTATTATCCTGAAGCTCTTGAGCGTAAATCTGAAGATCGACTTCATCCTCCTTCTTGGAGAACTTCTCCTTGACGGAAACTAAGACCTTGTTGTAAGCGTCAGCTACCTCCCTTTTTCCTCTCCTGACGGCTAGCTTGACCTCAGCCTCCTTGTTCCTCTGATTGTCTTGAGATGAAGAAATCAGCTCCCTGGCCTGATACTCAGCTATCTTCCGAGCAGAATCCAGCTCAGCGATCTTCCTACCCTTCACCTGGATATCGATCGCTTGACTCTCGATCTTGCCTTGCTGAATGTCAGCCTTGGAGCCAAGTCTCTCAACCTCGGCTTGAAGTTCAGAAACCTGAACCCTAGCCTGATCAAGCTCCATCTTGGTAGCTTTGACTAGCTCAGTAACCTTAGCTAATTCTCCAGCATTGGGGGCATTGTGTATAGCATCCTCAAATTTCAATTGAGCCCTGTTAACAGCTCCAGCCAGCTGCAAAACGATGAAAACAACCAAACGATAAGTAAATTTCTAAATACGTAAAGAAGAAATTAAAATTCCATACCTGACCCATGAAATGAGCTATCTCAGCGTACTCATCTCTGTTAGTCAAGTTGTTAATCGAGGGAAGGGAGCATCCCGGTCTCTTCATATGCCTCATCAACGTTGCTAAACCCCAGGAGTCGTCCAGGATCGACCCAGGCTTAGAGTGAGTGAAACTCCAGCCAACGGTATCTCCTCTGGAAGATGAGGAGGAAGACCTAGAAGGTCTGTCAACCTGATCGATTCTGGACCTCTTATTCCTCGGGGGCTCAACCTCAGGAGGATCTTTGGCAACTTGGACCTCAGCTTCCACCGTCGGAACATCATAATGAGGAGAAACGTCTTGAACCTGCGGCTCAGTAGGAGTGACGTCCTTGACAGGATTGGAAGTGCCCTCATCGAAAACTTCCTTCACAGAATTAAGGAAAGAGCCTCCCTGACTCTTGTCGCTCCCACGAGAAGCATTGGCTGCTTTGGATGGTCTACCCCTGGAACGGAACGACGGCTTAAGAGGCATTCTGCTTGGTTGAGTCTTTTCGGTTTCAGAGGTGCTAGCTCCCGTCGTGATTGATACCACCGAGTCACCTTCAGAAACTAAATAGCCAAAAATCCCGTTAGGTTACACATATTGGGAACCTAACCTGAACATGAAAGACAGAAAAATAATTACCTTCTAGATCAGCGACAGAAACAGGATTCAGAAAGGAAGCGTTGTATCGTTCCGGGAATCTAGCTGATCCTATTCGTGAAGTAGTAAAGGAAGCCCAGGTGCAAGGGCTTTGCTGCAGCTTTCGAAAAAGAGCTCTGGTGCGTTTACCGGAGAGCTTACGAGGATCCGCGATATCTACAAGTAAAAACAAAAATTCATCAGGTCACAACAAGCAAGGATAAACAAACACTATCCTAAGAAAGTCCTAACCAGATGCATCAGTCCAAGAAACCCTGAGGGTACGCCCCTCAGGAACCGTCGAAGAATCAACTTTGACATAGAAATACTTCTTCCGCCAGTCATCATCACTCGTAGAAAACTTGAAAATACCCAGCTTGGGGCGACAGGGAAGGTAGTAGGTTCCGCTGCCACCATCTTTAGATGAGCTCTGTTTGATCAGAAAAAGGCTCATCAGATCGGTAAGTCCAACGGCGACTCCCTCCTCTTTTGATCTAGTGATGAAGCCGTTTATCACTCGGATAACCGAAGGACAAAGTTGAGAGAGAGCTAGTTGATAGTAATCGAGTAGATCTAGTAGAAGGCTCGGGAGCGGGAACCTCAGATGACATTTAGAAATGTACTTCTCATGAATACAAAACCAGCCTTCCGGAGCAGTCTTGGGGGTTTCGTCGGGAGTGCAAGCCCTGGCTAAATCCTTCTTGCCGTGGGCTTGGACCATGAGGTTAACAACCTCTTGACTCGTCAATAGGGAGGGTGAGTGAAGTCCGGGGGCAACGCTCTCACTGGAACCATCTTTCTTCTTCGCTCGTTTGGCAACTCTCGCGCCGATCATCTCCTTAGCCTTCTTTTTCTTGTCGTCTTTCTTCATCTTTTCACCAACTTCCTGCTTGACCTTCATTAATCGAGCACCGGAAGTGGAGACTCCAGTTTCCCCAGAACCTTCTTTCAGATGACTCATAATGAGAAAAGGAAAAGAAAGATCGGAAAGATAGGAAGGGAAGAAGGGAAAATCGCAACTTCTTAAGAACGAAAGCTTTGAGAAGGTTGCAGAGAGATAGAGACGAACAAAGATAAAAAAAATATACGAACGCAGTAAAATAAAAAGGAGAGAGGGGAAGTTACCTTGGAAAGCGAATCGAGACGTGGAGAAGATGGGGAGAGTGGCAGTTAATGCTCACAGCTTTATATCCCATCAAATCTCGAAAATCGGAGATTACATTTCAAATTCACTCTAATCTGAACCGTTGATCTCGTTAAAAGTAATTATAGCCGTCAAATTAGGCAGAGAATATCCACGATTGAGATGACTGATAATCATTATCTCAACAAGAAGATCTAGGCTGGACGGCTAGGTCTAGCTCCCGAGATAACAAATCTTCTCTCGAAAGCTGGGGGCAACTGTTGGGCCCGAATATGGCCCGCTAGCTAATGGTAAATAACAAGAAATGATAACGGGCCGCGATAGGCCCATCACAGATTAAATCCTCGAAAGCATCTAAGTCAAAACCGGAGGCTGTGAGCTGAAGATGTTCACCAAAGAGATCAAGGAAAAGAAGCAGCTCGTGGACAAAGAAATAGGCGTAGGCCCCGGTCAAAGGGAAGCTGTTACAAATCCCCTAACTTAAGGAAGAAATCTCGGAAGTCAGTTAGAGGCGATCAAGTAAAGCCCGAAGCTATTTAAAGAAGAAGAAGATCAAAGAAGAAGACACGTTCATTCAACCCTGATTCACACAAGACTCTTAAAACATTCTCATTATCTTTGTAATATTCTCATTATCTTTGTAATGAACAGAAGAACATCTTTTGTAACCATTCTCTTATCAAAGTCATCAATACAAATCAAGTTCATTCATCAAGTTCTAACGGGATTCAGCCCACGTTATCTTTCTCTAATCTTAACATGATCTAAAATCTAGGAGGTGAGTTTAATCCCTCACAAACCTTACGGTCCTGGTTCAGTGAAACTGTCTTCATATTTAGACCATTGGTAAGGGAACACGTTCCTGTCACAGTTGAAAGTTGGAACAAAATCACTGAAGTTGTGAAGACAGTGCTCTAGAAATCGGCTCAGGTGCAGTTTCTATCCAATGGCAACAAGTATATGCAATATATACTACTGATTTGTTTACTATGTGAATGGAGGCAAGGTGTGAAGTTGACGAGGAGTATCAAAAGATTAGTATTGCAGTGCTTAAGCATATGGGAGGATTATGGAGATCATCCAAGTCGCCCCTAGTTACCCAGATTAATGTAGCTGACAATAACCAACAAAGGATGAATCTCAGACCAAAGAACGTTTCTCCCATTGAGTGGCACAAATTCTTTAAGCTGAAAACTAGCAATGAATTCAAGGTATACATTTGAAATTAAGTAAGATCTTTATATGCTAAGTAGATCACATATTAGCATATCATATTATAGGTTCTGAATGATATCTACAAGGAGAGAAGACGCAACCAGATACCTCACACATGTAGTTGCAAGGGTATGGTGAGACTAGCAGAATAGATGGTAAGCATACATGCTTTGTGTTCTTTCATTATAACTGATGATAGAAGGCTACTAATATATAATATTTTCTATAGAAAAAGGTTCTCCCGACCCTCTGAAGTGTCGAGGGTTAAAATCTGGGTGAATTCACGTTCCAGAAAAGATGGGACTCCGATTAACATGAATGCCGCTGAGAAGATTGTGAGTTAAAAACATGACGATCTCTTTTACTGATTTTGTCTTTTAATGTTATTGGTTTGTTTTCTGATGTACAGCGAAAGGCAGCTGAGATTGTTCAAGGTACTAATCAATCATCTGGCACAAATCAAGATGAAGATTCACTCATCCAACTGTTAGGACCTGACAATCCTGGTTGTATGAGAGCAATGGGCAGAAATATGAGTAAGACCAGATTAGCTTGCTTCCAAGTGAAGCACGAGTCTATTTTTGAAATGCAAGAGAATCAGATTCATCTCCAGGAAAAGGTTCATGAGTTACAAGCTGAACTTGCGAAAGTTAAAAATAGGTTAGTCACTTGCAAACGTTTAGGATTTATGATTGTGAAAGGAACTAATAATATGTTTGGTTCATCAGTTGTATGTACAGAGAGAAGAAAATGAAATGGGTGAAAACTCGGCTGCAAGAGTAAGTCCTCAAGTTACAGATCAATGATTTTGTAATGCCCAGATCCGCCCACGGCTAATGGGCCACCCACGCCCGCTCTCTCGGACCGTGGCTCCCATCCCATCCGACGGTCAGTCGTTAATTTTCCAAGGCTCGAAATCATTGTTTACTGACCCTGCAATCACCACATGACATTTCTTCATGATTTGGTCTCACTTACACGGTATCACGAATAACTTCCCGATAGGCCACCCATCTTTTCACTACTCTAGCCAAAGCACGCTTAACTCTGGAGTTCTAAATGGATGTGTGACGGAAAATGTATGTCAACTTTGGTGACATAGGTAGCTAAATCAATTCTCTTAAGCTTTTTCACATATCACAACTCGCGATCTTACAATTCACCCCCTCTCAAAGAACGCAACGTCCTCGTTGCGCCCCACGACAGATTTCAAGACGCCTCTCAGGTCAGAACTGAGACGACTAACCAGCTATGATACCATTTGTAACGCCCGACCCGCCCACGGCTAATGGGCTACCCACGCCGGCTTTCTTGGACCGTGGGCCCCATCCCATCCGATGGTCGGGCGTTAATTTTTCAAGACTCGAAATCATTGTTTACTGACCCTGCAATCACCACATGATCTTTCCCCGTACTTTGGCCTAACTTACACGGTATCACGAATCTCCCAATAGGTCACCCATCCTTTCACTACAGCCCAAGCACGCTTAACTCTAGGATTCTAAACAGATGAGCGACGGAAAAGGTAAGTCAACTTTAGTGACATAGTGATACACCCAAAATCGGGAAGGATCACTTTAGCCAGGTGTTGGATATGAACCGAGAAGGCGAAGATACTTCTGGAACTGGGATGGATTGATAGGATCGTCAAGAGGTGCATAGTGACTCTTGATATACCAACGGTCTAAGGCTAACCACCAAAAAA
>NC_079513.1:9097553-9097809 GCF_000801105.2 Raphanus sativus | reverse complement strand
CGGATGAATGTGTTGGCTAACCACCAAACAACACACAAAGATGATTGGCTGACCACCAAATCAACTAGCCGGTTCACACCGTTGAACTAGCTAAGAACTCTCTCTCTCACTCAGAGAATAAAAACAAAAATGAAACCAAAATGAACTGATTTTATTCATTGTAGAGACTACATATTTATACTAGATGTAGTCAAAGAAAGAAATAAATAAAGTGCGGAAAAATATGTCTAGAAAATACAACATTTGACTAAATAAT
>NC_079513.1:8978298-9097453 GCF_000801105.2 Raphanus sativus | reverse complement strand
TATTAGAGAGTCAACGTTGTAGAAATTGATGCAGTCTTGGTTAAGGTTGCGGAAAATGATGAAGACCAGTCAAAGTGGTGATTTTGAGACAGCCTGGTCAAGGTTCGTCCAAGCATCTAGATGCATTTGAACAAGATGGATGCACGGGGTAAATATAAGGACGCATGCGGGACTGTCCGGATGGTCCACTGGATGAGAATGCATGTCCGTCTTCGGTTTCCTCACGACCCAAGCTAAGTCTGGCTCGACCGTGAGTCTTAGAATGTCTAGTTGGTCGGGAAAGACGAGCTCTGGTACGGTCAGTTTGGTCTCCTGGTCGTGGCTCCAGTCGAAGCTCCATTCCGGACGTACGCAGGTCAATACGGTGGACATAACGTGCGGCTCGGTCGTTGTGATCAGCACGAACTGGTGGAGAAACCTTGGTTGGATCGAGCTGGTTGACAAGATCGCCACTTTGGACCGTGTCCTTGAACCAAAAAAGATGGTGCTCGATTTTGGTTTTATCACATAGGTAGCCAAATCAATTCTCTTAAGCCTTTTCACAAATCACAACTCTGTATGTTACAGATTTATTTACTATGTTACATTCTGATAGACCATGGATTTTACCCATTTTACACCATGGTTTATAAGCATTTTCACTACTAATTATACTATTATAGAGTCTATTTAGCATATTTACACGTTCAGGAGTGATTTGGAAGAAAGTGATTTTTTGGAGCATTTTGGAGATATTTAGAGATTACACCTGAGTTGACCATCGAGCAAGTCAAGAGGTCGATACGGAGATATTATAATCGGTCGATGCACACTCTGTGCTATCGATCCATACCAAAGAAAAACCCAACGATTGAAGATTATAATTGATCGATGCACATCTTGTGCCATTGATCGATACCAAGCGCGAAGAAGCCCGTATTGGTTCTAGCCGACTTATTGTCTAAGATTTCACCAAATTACAAGATTGCCCCTGACGAGTTTTAACTTAAGTATAAATACTATGCCTATGTGTTTAATGTTGGGCAAAAATACTCAGGTATCATTTTCCTCTAGGCTCCAGGCAAGACTCAGACCTCCGGGTCCCCGCTAACAGAGTACCTCGGGTCCTCACTGAAAGGAACTCAGGAACTACCTCCGGGAACTATCCTCCGAGAAAATGGAAAACTTCCGATAAAGAGAATTTTCCATATTTCCGAATATGAAAGAATTCCTCTTACTCATACTGACTTAAGGACGACTATATATGGCGAAGCAAAATCTAGAGCAAGGGATCGACTCATCGACACTTCAGGATTTAGAGTTAGGCTTAGGCGGTTAGTGTTAGAGTTTATCATTCAGTACCTTGTAATTTCAGCCTCTTAAATCTAATAAACGTCTCTTTAAGTTTCTTTTGCTGCAAATTTCTTTTTAAGTCTCTTTTGGTGCAAATCTTTTTGCTGCAAATCTCTCTCCCTCTTTCCCTCTCGCCCTCTCCCTCTCTTTCGACCTCTCCCTCTCTCTCTCTCTCTTTACCTCTCTCTCTCTCCCTCTCTCTCCTTCTCCCTCTCCCTCTCTCTCTCTAAAAGCAGAAATGGAGACTTAAGGTTGTGGGTCTTCAAAATTCCACAAGTTAACCTGTGGTCCATCCTGCAATTTTACGAGCTTACTAAATGAAATCTCAATTCTACTCTGCAGCAAATCTTTATGGACTAAAGCCGCAGTCCAAATTTTTGATTGACATCTCTATCTGAGAGAGTCTTGAACTCCGAGTGAAATGGTAAAATTTTTAGTTGTTAGTTCTTTACTCCTAATAACTAAGTTACACTTCTTGAATTTTTCTATGTCCATCTATAACCACTAAAGAATGTATCATAGTGCATTTCTCACAGTTTGGTATGGCATTAAACAGTTTCCGATGGATCACCCTGTATAGAATCCTATATATCATTCTGAATAATTTATCATTTCTATCTTTTTAGGTGTACCAAATAATTCAAGGAAGATGAAGTTTGAATACCGACCTAACTGGTAAAACCGACCTGGCTTTATATTTTTCTGTTATATCGAATAATAAACTAAAAGCTGATAACAATGCTTGAAAACCTGTGTTCGACAAAATAAAATCCCAACACATAAACTTCAACAAAATTCATAAATCCAAATCCATCGAACAACGAAAATGATTTTCTTAGTTGAAAGGTCGAACTTCAAACAAAATCATTATGAAAAGATCAACTCTCATCCATTGCGTCGTTTGATTGCGTTGCAACCGAGTCCTCAAGTGCCTCAAGGAATGAGACAACTGTGAACTTATCTACAACAAGAGTGAAAACTGTATTTATAAAAATGAAACAAAAAGCCTTCGGAAATTCTATTGTAAGGGCCGGACTCACATTTACTTGGGTCAATACCGAACTGAGTCAAATCTATCTGTCCTGTGCGAAGCACCTAGAGCGAGAGTAAAGTGGAGTCAGAATATCAAGCCAAGACAGCAAACAACATTGTCACAGAGGGACTTACGTAGGTAAATGCATCTACTTGCTGACGAAAAGGAGGGCTCTGTAACAACTCCAGTATATCTTCATCCCTACAGTGACCCTGTCAAAGTCCTTGGATTAGTCCAGTGCATGAACATTGTTATTAGCTTAGTGGACTCGGCAAACAAGAGTTGACGTCAGTGAGCTAACAGATTAAATATAAAAGAAATTAGTTGGTGAGAATTCTACTATTCTGTCTCCCCAATCAAAGCTATTCCACTCTCAAACAACAACAACAACAACAGATATAACGCTCTCCTTTCACCCCATACAATTTTTTAATCCCACCCCTAAATCATTTCATAATCAAGAGACCCTCTGTGCCTCTTACTTGCCAAAATTTACAACTTGACTTAATTCCATGTAAATAATCATCTTCATTAGATATAAAAGAAACACTGACAGCCCAGCACATACCTCAGGTAAATGGGAAGACAATCGTTCTTGTACCGGTAACATCTCAAGCAATGGCATAATCAACTCAGGCTTCAGGATATCCCCTAATACTAGGCCTTCGGAAGATAAAACATGAAGACGATGAGGTAAATAATGAATAAACAGAATACCTAAAATTGAAAATATTCACCTTCCTCTTCATCTCCAGGGATACCTAAAATAATATCAACGTACCTGAATGAGTTATATAAGAGGGAAACCAGAGAAGCTTATTGAAGGGAGTACCAAGCGGTTGAGAATTTTACCTACAGGACCAGAAGAGAGGTTGTTCAGAATTCTTTGCAAGTCTGCCAGCTTAACTGGTCCAGACGAAGATGACACATCACTCACCTCTGTAGACACATTTGGTACAACCAAGTTTCCAGCTCTATGAAGGATAAATAAGTCAATACCATTTGCAGCAAAATAATAACGTTTTAACAACACCAATTATAGTATATCCTTTGAAAAATAATAAATATAACACTAGGAAAATATCTGTTTCACGAAACAGTTAGCAACCAGCCGATTCTGAAGATAAAATGGTAATGCAAAACTAACAGTTTGACATAATCAGTACCTGGATGAAACATCGTCTTCTGCCATGTCTTCCACATCCTCCGGCACAGCAACTGCATCTCCTTCACCAAACTCTGGTTAACAGAAACTTTATTAGATTTATTGAATATTGTCCTGGTATCCAAGTGACTAAACAATGAGTGCTTGCATATGCTATACCCATAGAGATGGCAAAACCAACATTTTCAGGCTCATATGACAGTATCAATCTAAGAAGCAACCATTTGTGGCGGCCACAGGTAAAAGAAAAACTACAATTATACCAACAATAAAAAGCAAGAAAATAAACATATTACTGCAACACTGAATATTTATTAGTAGAAACATCTTCATCATTCAGTCGATAGTGGCATCAGACTAACTGTTAGTCAGACTCAAGATAGATGTCGCAAGGAATCTAACAATTTAGGGCCTCCTATGGCTTAACAAACACTCGGTTGGAGAAAATATAAACGCAAGCAAAAAATATAAACTTGAACACCCTAGTGGAAACAGTTGAGCAGTCTAAGCACCTATTATTAATAGCTCTGGGCAGGGTTTACTGACTAACCAAGATAGGCTTTTTAATACAAAATGCTAGCAATTTTGCAAGACTTGACAGATCATGGTTTGATGAATGTGGTTTTGATGTTAAGTCCTTTGATACATTTGGACTAATAGTATATGATTATGAGGTTGTCTTATAAGGTTAAGGAATTGTTTTTCATGCTCATTGGAAGTTCCCTTATAAATGTATATCGTCTCATCATATCCTAGACTGTTTGAAACAAAGATAGGAATGTTACGTGCCTAGTGGTTGATTAAGGTACTGATTGACCGCAGAACATATATCTGCATCACCTTCAGCTCTGGGCTCCTGAAAAAGTAGTTACAAAAAAAAGAGTTCCCAGAAACAAATAAGATCAAAGATCAGCAAGGCATCAATAAGAAAATTAAAAAAAGATAATAAAAAGCGACCTGTATCCATAAGAATAGCTTGCGGTCATCACTGTTGAACTTCAGAATGTACACCCTGTCTGATGATTGATTAACCTAAAACAGAAAACAAGCTATGGTAACAGTAGGAAAAAAAACATAACTTTCAAATGCTAATAACTTAAATAGAAGGAGGGGCAAATACCTTTTCAAATAGAGCTTCATCAGGGAAAACGATTTGATCCTACAAAAGGTATCGTCAAGGAGAAAACACTGTAACTGGTGGAGCAACAATACTAATAAGTCTCTGAAAGCAGTACAAGAGAGTTCCTTTGAATCTATTTCTAATTATTTAATTAAAGTGCATAGAGGATACATCTTCCACTGCATTCTGGGTTCGATCAAGCCACTGGAAATGAACCAGTCCCTCCTCACCCTGAAAGAGAGGAAACATATCAGATTAATTCTGCTAGCAGAGAAGAGTGCATAAGTTGTGTGGGGGAAACATTACTCTAGCAATGCGGACAAGTCCTTTTCGTGCATCAGGGACAACTCTTGTTCCCTGCAAAGACATCTTACCAGCACGAAACTCAAGCATGATTTCCTGCATAGCGAACACACAAATACACAATTATATTATGATATAGAGGGGCCTCTTTTTTTTTTACTTTTTACAATCTGAGTAAATTTGTAAGTTACCTGCATCACGGGGAAAGCTTCACTTGAACTCATATCACCACCGACTCTCTTTCTTCTGCAAATATATATATATATATTCAGTACACCGAGAGCAGCTTATAATCGACACATATAATATGCTTCGGAGATTGAATACAAAGTTATTATATACTAGAAAGAGCAGATCTGAAGCGAATCCTTAGATACTGATGGACCCTAGGACACAAATCTTAAGTAGATTGGATAATACCTTATCACGAGAAACTTCGCTAGGAATTTGATTTAGCTGAAAACCTCTCTCGTTTTTTCTTTCGATTTGCTTCGTCTCTCTTGGGTTTTTAACCTTTCTTTTATTTTAGGGTGTTCCTCGGATTCCTTCCTTCTTGTTTGTTTACGCTTTTTTTTTCTTATAACGTCGTTTGTTTAAGCTTTAAATTTTAAGAATATTACATATTTTAGCACTTTTCCAAAATATTATTGCAACCTAAGCCAATTTGTGCTTATGAAAAGCACCGTCTGTAACAATAACATTAAAAAAAAAAATCAAATCAAATTACCCTTTTTTGTTGTCACCCAAAAGAACCATCGTATTAGTTTTTTTTTTTTAACATCTGAGTCGATTATTATAGATTAATTATGCTACTATAATGATATAATGATAAGGATATTATAAAGACGATTTTACAGCCGACAATTCTACCACCTTATGAGAATACACGTCTAACTGCATTACTCTGAGCCATCCTATAAGATTCATGTTTGATGGTACACGTCTAACTGCATTACTCTAAGATCTCCTGTAATCTATTTTTCTTCATAATATGGATAATTTGGTATTTTCTGGGATTTGAATCATAGACCTCTGAGTGTAAAAGCGATTGAACTTTTAGTCAAACCACTGGACCATCATATTAGTTTATGTCATATTAATATTTTTATCAACATATCTAAACTATTAAAGGGGAAGTACAAATTGTATTTACCCTTAAAGTTGCACAAATATTACAAAGGAATGCCACTGGTTTAAATAATATGATTTTAGTTAAATACCTAAACCTATTTTAATTAATTTATCTCTTTTCTTTTGAGCCTATAATCACATGTCCCACGCCCTTTTTTCCCAAATTCTCAAAGACGATGAATCCCTAATTCTCCGATTGATTTGTACGAGCTGATTTATTCATCTTCTTCGATCTGTTTTTTGATCTTTCATCTGGTAAATTTTTGATTCTTTTTTACTAATTGTTCATCTGATTCTTATCTGTTGATTCGTCTGATTGAATTCAATTCGTTTTCACGTTTTCATTGACAATCTATGTCTGTATTGGGTTTAGATTACTGGAATATGTAGATTTAGCCCGTGAGACGAGTTTCTGTCAATTTCCGTCAGATATTTGATTTGTATGTATATGGCTTGAATTTTATATATCTCTGCGATAAATTTGGTGCTTGGTTTGTTTAATTTTGATTGTATTTACCAGATTTAATAGCCAAGACGGCGGACCCTTTGAGCAAACAGCATCGAATCCATCTCAATGACTGAGTAACCACTGCTTCCACCTGATATAGAATGTAGTCTGCTTGTGGTAATGATTTTTGCAGTTGCTCTTAGCCACATTATTTGGTCTTAAGCTCCTTTAACTTGTGGGCTAACCAATTAAGATTGTAGCAAAAGTCTTATTGTAGGAAGATTTGCCTTGGTGATACCATTATACAATCCATGAACCACTTGAATAGACAGACACCTTACTAATAGCCACCTTTTTGCTGATTAATGTGGCTTCAAGATTCCACATTATCTCTTCCAAAAAAAAATGTGGCTTCAAGATCATAGCAAAAATCTTATTGTTTGACAAAAAAATGTGGCTTCAAGATTCCACAGACCCTTTTGGCTGACTTTATCTCTTCCAATTAACAGCTTAACCGCATGATGAAGAGCTTGCCATGGCAGAAGGTTTGTTTGAAGAGAGCAACAGAGTAACTGGAATAGTGGTTGGAACCACTGTTTATGTTACCAACCTTGATCAGTGAGTCACAAATGAAAATATCAAGGTATAGCCTCGACTCCTATGGTTCGGTGCTTTTGTTTTATGGTTCGATGAGATCTTAAGAAAACGTTGTTACTACCCAGTGGTATCTAGGAACTCTTTGGTGAGATTGGAGAGATGAAAAGATATGCAATTCACTATGAGTCTATGACCAGAACGGGTGTCCAAATGTAAGTCCCAAAATATCTTAACTTCAGTTTTCTTTTTTCTTTTTTCTTTTTTCTTTTTTCCTACGCTGGTTTATAAGTACTTTACGGATGTCTGTGTGTGTGATACAGTGCACGGCGGAAGTTGCGTATATAAGAAGCGACGCATTTCAAGAAAAAATATAAACTCATACAGAAAAGGAAAGACCTATTATATTTTTTTTTTAAAAATTAAAAAGTGTATACTGTATATAGTTAATGACGAGCGTTCAAAATAAAAAATGCATTAACTGATTTTGAATTTTAATGATTTTGAACAGAAAATAGTAAATAATTAATCCAGTAATATGGTAAGCAAAAATTAAGTTGCTGCATTTTATCCAGATCCGAGGATCCGACCCGAAAATTTACAAATACTTTTTGTAATATTTTTAAGTAATATGAAATTTTAAAATTTTAGAGTTTAAAAATATTTTATTTTAATTATTAATAGTTTAATTTAAGTTATTTTATACAATTTAAGATATATATGACAAATATTAACTAAATATAGTATATTATACTTTTTCAGAATCTAAATATTTTAACCCGATCTGGACTAAATATAAATCCGAAATATTTTTGGGTATTTTACAAAATATTATAATTAAAGATCCGAACCGACCCGACGAGACCCGATCCAGAACCGATCCGGACAATTATAGGTACCTATATGAGTCCAAATTTTCAAAATCCAAAATACTCGGACCAGAGAAGACCCGACCCGAATCCAACCCAAAGACCCGGATACCCGTGCTTACATTAACTGATTTCATAAAGATCCTAGGTGAAATAATTAAGTGCATTTTTCTGTTACCAAAATATTTCAATTAAACTCCTAAGAAAAATATATAAATGCAGTGTCATTACTGTAAATATTAAAACAAATAAACGAAACCTAAAAAAAGTTTTCTCTTTGAACATGGATTTCATAGGGCGGTTCGGATTGACGCAATGAGACGTGTATTTTCATATGGTGATAGAATTATTGGTTGTAGAATCATCTATGTAATACTTTCAGCATGGTATTTTTTGGGATTTGAATCATAGACCTCTGAGTGTAAAAGCGATTGAACTTTTAGTCAAACCACTGGACCATCATATTAGTTTATGTCATATTAATATTTTTATCAACATATCTAATATATTAAAAGGAAGTACATTTTGTATTTAACCCTAAGTTTTTCTCAATATTTACGAGTTATTGCCACTGATATTAATAGACAGTCGTTTTGTCTAATACTAAACATGTGACTTAAAATTGTACGCCTTACGTTTTTTAACTTGCAGCAAAAGCCCATTTGAAAAAAACAAACGTCCATTTGAAACCTGCTATCTCGGTAAAACACATTCCAACATTAATTAATTGATACGGACATTATTTCTAAACTAACGCATACAATTTTTTTCTGAAAAATACGCATACAAAATTTAGGTATCTATTATAAGTCAATTAGTAACAATATACTAACTACATACTTATACTTTTCACTATTTATTAGTAACAAATTTAGGTATCTATTTAATAAATTTAGAATACAATATTCTTTGAAGCTATGTAGTTATATTTTTCATTATTTATTATTAATATCTAAAAGTTAAAACCACATAAAAGAGTTATTTACATAATAAATAATTGAAATATAAATTAGTATGTAAATATATTATTTTATTTATATTTCATATAAATAATATCCCAATGGAAATTGAATATGATAAATGTTGAAGAATATAAAGTATATAGCAGCAGATTTTAAATAGTATATATAACATTTTTATCATATACTAAAACTTTGGTTCATAAAAAACTATATAAAATATATTTGTGCGGAAGGATGGATCATATTTAAAAATCTTAATGAAACGGTTGAAAATTCAAAACTAAAACAAAATTACTCCATATAGTCTACAAAATTATTGTGTTTAGAGATTTCATGATAAACAATTATTTAATAAATTTAAATTATAAAATATATACTAACATTGATATAAAATCATTATTTATATATAAATATGTAAAAAACACACATGACATTTAAACTAGAAAGCCTCAATACCACTAAAATAATAGTTTTACTCTTTTTAATTAAGGTAAATATAATAATATACAATTAGCAATATGGTCTTTCAGATATTCATTTTAAAGTATAGATAGTTTTTTCAGGTATTACTATTTTTTTAGTTTTAAAATTAGGCTCCGAATATTATAAAAAATTTTGGTGACTTTGAGTTGGATCTTCTTGATTCGAATGGGTTCAATTCTATGTATTGAACTTAAAAAATAAAAATCAAAACCCGCACAGGTGTGCGGATCAAGCTCTAGTATTAGTTTATGTCTTATTAATCTAAAACCATCGTAATAAAGTATTATTATGTTTCAAATGGTTAAATCATACATCAAAATATTTATATATATCAAATAGTTTTATCAAAATAGATACTTATTATCGTGTTAAATTTTTTAAAATACTCATATCATAAAAATAGTTTAGAAAATAGCTTTATATAAATATTTTTCTTGACTAATAATGAATTATAATTTTTTATATCTTAGTTTTTTAAGGGAAATCGTCACTAATACCACTTTCATAATATCATTTTTTATATATACCTTAACCAATTTACCATTAAAATTTTAATATTTTAATATCACTTTGCAAGAAGGTCCACAATCTAGTCGTCCGATTTCGTCGCGTTGCCGTCTGCTTCAAAGTTTTCTATCGGAATAGAAAGAGACATGTAATTAGGTTTTTTGTCTTTTGCCTGTTAATGATTTAGATATTTTTGAAAATGTCTCTCTTTTAGAGTTAATTAGCTCAAAATACCAAAGAAAATTAGAAATTAAGTAAATGTCTATGATAATGACTTTTGTTGGTTTATGTAGAAAAATGATAATGTTAAATGACAGTATGGTCCTTCTCATATATTCATAACCTATTATTAAAATACTAGACTATAGTGTATATACAGATTCGTGTATATCTTACTTACAACTATATACCTTTTTTTAATTCAGACACCAAAGAAAATTAATATAGAAGTTCGAGTTGCTGCCACTAACTCCAACCTATAAATGGCTATTCCGTGAAGCATCATGGTGAGAAGATGGCAGTCGACAGTGAAGTGAATTAGTCTTAAATTAACCATTTAACTGTAAAATTAGGTTCAAATGCTTAAAACATTTTGGTTCAATCATTCATTTTCTCAAAAACTCATGAAAGCCCAAGAAAAATTTCCCAGAAAACCCTAATCAAATTTGATCATTCTTAGATTCAAATAAAGAACAAATCGAGAATTCGGGACAAGTCAAATGAATTGAGGTTATTAGACATATTAGCATTTAATAATGAAACTCAAAAACTGATAAAAATATATATACAGTATAAATATATTATTATCTAAACTATTAAAGGGGAAATACAAATTGTATTTACCCCTTAAAGTTGCACAAATATTACAATGGAATGCCACTGGTGTTAAAACACTGTGTTTTATACTTAAATTAAACCGACGTCGATGCTGAGATCAAACCGGAACGTTGGGCTTAAACCGACGTCGAAGTATAACCAAGATTTTTTCCAAAATAACTCCCTATATTATAGCACAAATTAATAACAATAAGATATAAATTAATGATATTCCTATATTCTTGGCAATCAATTATCACAAAATTCCTATCTCTCTACACATTTAATTCGCGATATCAATCAACCCTCGGATCAAATTTAAAATCACAATATCAATCAGCTACTAAAATATTCCCTTTAAATGCCAATCTTGCAAATCAAGTATTAAATCGAGTAATTAAAGCCTATATCCATGTCATTGCGCTAACTAAGTAACTAACTAATCAGTTTTAGAATAAAATGATAGAGTATATTCGAAAATATAATGCTAAATCTGCGATTCAATAAAAATCATTTAATAGTATCTCTGCCGTTTCCTAAAGATCTATATATACCTATACTCATAAAACCTAAAATCATATCATTCGACAAAGAAACTCTAAAAATGACCGAAATTACTACCTTTGTTCCTCTCACCAAACTTCGTCCATTCAAGACCAACTGGAGAGTTCAAGTGAAGTGCTTAAATTTTTGGAGGCAGAACACAAGTTTTGGAGACACATTTGAGATGGTTTTAGCCGATCAATGGGTACGTTAAAACTCCTAAGCCTTTTAGTTATAGCAAGCTAATTATTCAACGTTTTATGCTAATATTACCACTTTTTCTTTTTTAGGGAAACAAAATTTAAGCCACTTGCAAAAGAACACACATGTATCGTGTTCAACGTGAGATCCCAGTGGGAAAATGTGGAGTCATTGAAAATGTCAAATGAATCCAGCTGGTGGCCAGTTTCGAGCAACACGCCATCCATACAAGATGAGTATA
This sequence comes from Raphanus sativus, assembly GCF_000801105.2. NCBI lineage: Eukaryota > Viridiplantae > Streptophyta > Magnoliopsida > Brassicales > Brassicaceae > Raphanus > Raphanus sativus. Next base: position 9,085,705 of record NC_079513.1, on the reverse strand, counting down.
TTAGATGACACTGTGGTGAGAGGTTCCGGTTTAAATTATGATCGGATATTCCTTTCTCTTGAGGATTATGAAAACATTGGATCCAAAACCAAAAAAGAACTACCCTACCTTATAGGTACCCTATTTCTGTTGATAGAAAGTTTTTAGTTATATATTATTTTGCTCTGTGTAAATAAAACATTTTTGAATCTAACACAATATTTTTTTGTTACAGATGTTATAGGGAGAATTCACGAGTTTGGTAATGTACTTACTGTCAAAGCTCAAGGAGAAGACAGAAAAAGGGTGGAATTTCGATTAATGGACTCATAGTAAGTACTCAAAAATCTTTATTTTAATATTATATGATAAACTGGTTATCATTAAATTAATTATCTTTTTTACGAAACCGCCACTTAACAGAGGAAATGATCTGCTATGTTGTCTTTGGGGGCCTTATGCTGAGCAAATTGAAGCTTTCATTGACAAATACAACGAAACCCATGTTGTTTGTTTGTTAAGGTTTGCGAAAATCAACTTCTTCAGAGGTATTTTACTTGGCTTTTCATTATTATATCAAAACAGATACTCCATATAAAATTTAACATGTGTATATTTATGTATTAGAAGAGGTACAAATCACAAACACCTTTAGTGCAAGTGTTCTGCACCTCAATCCAACAAAACCTGAAGTGTTGGAGTTAACAGAGAGGTTTGTGCTTCAATATTATATCGAAAATTCCAATTTTGGATGTGTTCGCTTGATTGAATGATTCTTTTGGGTTTGAAATTTATTAGGCTGTCAAATGATCATTTACAACTTGCTCCTGTTGAGAAATCTAATGGAAAGAAGGATGGTAAACGCATTCAATATGACTAGAATGATGCTGAGATCAAACCGATTTCAGAGGTCCTTGCCTTGAATCAGGTTTGTATGTTGATACATTAATTTCACTTGGTTCGTTTTTGTTATTCCTAATCGTATAATGATCTTTAAAAAATGGATGTGCAGGTCGGGATTTGCAAGATCATTTGCTCAGTCGAATTAATAGACACTGATTATGCTTGGTATTATTTTGGGTGTAACCGCCACAAAAACGTGTCAATAAGCTGCCAAAGATTGATTATTGAAGTGTTGACAATGAAAGACAAACCAATTTTTCGCTGTGAGATTTGCAATGCTAATGTGACTCATGTAGCACCCATGTAAGTTTTTGAATCATATTTATGTTGTATACATTTTTTACCTGTGCCTACTAATGAAATAACACTTTTTGTGATTTTACTTAGGTTCAAACTTCATATGGTAGTGAAAGATGATTCAGAGACATGTAATGTAATGTTACTAGGCTCTATTGCAACTTCTATCATTAGAAGTAAAGCTGAAGAACTATGGGATGGTTCTTATGCAGAGGTAAGTTTATAAAAATTCGAAATAATTTTAAAGAGTTAGTTTTAAAAGAACTCACATATTGTTTCAAATCTTTAATAGATAGAAGATCCAGAGATACTACCAGAACCTATCATTGCTTTGCTGGGAAAATCATTATGTTTTGGGGTGTCTATAAATTCTGATAATGTCACAAGTGGATCGTGCACCTTCTTGGTTTTAGAGGTTTCTGGTAGTGATAAATTACTAAGTATTGAGACTGATTCTGAGGCAATTACTAATGTGGGAACATCTTCATCTACTATGTCATCTGGTGCTGTAAGTTTGTTGTATTTGTTTTTCTTTTTCTCTTATTGTTTTGATTCTACTAACCGTTTTTATGCTCATTTTAGGTGATGATGTTGGATTCAATTTCAACTGAAGATCCTAAAACTCCCTATTCAAAGCGCAAAGAAAATGATGCAAATCTACAAGAACAATCATCTACCTCCAAAAAACTTTGTTCTAAACTGATCAAGCAGGAAAAGGCAAAGACAGATTGATCAGAAGAGTTTACTAGAGGAAATGATCTGCTATGTTGGTTTCAAGATGTTTTCTTTTTCTTTTTGCATTTTCAGTACTTTCTATGTTTTGCAATGCTGGATTTTCTTTTCATTGTTTTAGTTAAAGTGTTTTCTAATTTTAAGTTATTTAATAATATGTTGGTTTTCGATGTTGTTTCCCTTAACAAAAAAATTCATTTACTTATTACTAATCAAAACAGTATAATTTATAAATAATCTAAACTACTTAACTAACCAATCAACTCAAATAGTTCTGAAGTAAAACTAGCTTATCGACCTTAGTTATAAAGTAGAAATAAATGAGTATAAACTTACGTGAGAAGTAGAGTGAACCTGTCTAAAGAAATGGCCGAATCTGTTCCATCTTTGTTTCTCATCACATCTGTTCATATTGTCTAATATTCATATTAAGAAAAGTTATTAACTTAATAAATCCATCGATTAAAAATTGTATTAAGAAAGGAGGTATCATTTTAAATGTTGTATTAATGAAATTACCAACGGGTTGCCTTAATAGAATGATTAATTACTTAAGCAAATCACAGAAGAAAAAAAAATCCTAATTTAACATCCTGATTTTAACTATTTTCCTAAATTTAAGCTAAACATATATTGTCAATCTAAAAATACACCCCGAAAATTAAGAGATTACCTTTACAATATGACTTCATATCTCAGCATAACCAAGTTCATTCTTCCCACAAGACTTTAATCTTTTTTGTCCTGCAAGGAACAATTCTACAACCTCATTCTTAAGCCATGACTCGCAAGAGAGAAGAGTTCCAACTCGGATTTGACACTGCCAAAAAAAAAGAACAACAGCAGTCAGTGATATGACTAATCTTCAAGAGATACAGAGTTTTTCTAATCCCAAATCTGTCCAGCCGATTCCATTAAGTTCAATCTACTATAGACTCTTCGAAACTATTGAGAATCAGCCTGTTCCTACCTACACTATTCTACCATATCAACAAATAAGCAAGCTTTCACCACAAACACCTTTAAATAAAAGAAGATGTATCCTTGGTAAGTGATTCATTTTAAACCCATCATTTTATTAACCCTGTGAAATATTAAAAACCTACAACTCATATAACATGTTTTCAATGTTCTAATGTTTGCAAGGTCTCGATAAAATGAAAGACCAAGTGATTGACACCCCAGTCTTTAGCAGTTGCTTAACCTCATTATCAAGTAAGTTTTAGTTAATTTTATTACTTTCACTTTTGTCAAACCGGTTCAACAGTTTATACTCATCACTACCTTCTTTAATTTTATACCAGAGGATCTACATAAGAGTAGTTTCAAATCTATAAAAACTAAGGGAGGCCAGAAAACAAGAAGTTCAAGTAATGTATTGAAAGACATTACTAATATAGCACATCTGAGAAAAAGAAATGGCAGTTCATCATCATCTACATTCAATGCATTTGATGAATCCATAGAAGAAGAAGATGGATTAGTCAGAACTGATTTGTTTGGAGGTAGCCAAACTTTTAATTGCTACTACTTTGTGCTGTTGTTTTATCAATTATTTATCATGGATAAATTTGATTTTTGTTACCCAGGGATCATTGATGCCGATAGCGAACAAGTCTTTGACTGTTCTTCTCTAGAGAACACTGATACAGAAACTGAGGACTCTAATTTAGATGATCCTATAGATTTTGAGCCAGAGGTTGAGCCAAACGAGAGAGAGAGAATATCACCTAATTCAGAACACACGTATGGTGTTGTAAAGCCACCAAAATCAGCTAAACAAAAGATTTTAGTTGAAACCGGTAATGAACGTGTGTCTTTTCATCTTTCAAGAACACGATTTTATAGCAGTATACTGTCTTATGTACATGTTTCTATTTTGATAACAAATTTGTAGGCTACTTAGATGAAGGTGATCTCGACTACAATTGTTCTCATTGTGGTGCTATCATGTGGTATGGAGAGCGGCTAAACAAGCGTAGAAACGCAAAGAATCCTACATTTTCACTATGTTGTATGCAAGGAAAAGTGAAATTGCCTTTGTTGAAGGAACCACCGACGGTTCTAAAAAATCTCTTGCAAGGAGATGACCCAAGAGCAGACATTTTCAGAAACATATAAGGCCATACAATATGGTTTTTTCCTTCACTTCTCTTGGTGGAAGAATAGAGAGGTCTCTGAAAAAAGGAAGAGGCCCTGATATGTTTCAGCTTCAAGGAGAAAATTACCATTTATTGGGTGCTGGTATAACACCACCTGATGGAAGTGAACCAAAGTTTGGACAGCTATATATAGTTGAGACAGAGAATGAAGTTGAAAACAGAGCAAAGTGTATAAGGTATATAATTTTTCGAACTTTTAAATATATGACCTTTTAAATTTTTGATTACTAACATTTTGTCTTTTTAAATTGTTTTGTAGCTCAGGGAAACATAAAATTCAGGTCAAGAAAATATCATCTCAGAAAAAGATATATTGAGACTTTGATGAAGATGTTGAATGAAGTCAATCCATATGTTAAAAAGTTTAGATCAGCAAGGGACCGCTTCAACACAGATCCTGAAAATTCTTTTCATATGAGGATTGTTAGTGAGAGGTTAAAGGATGGAAGGACATATGACACACCCTCAGCTTCAGAGGTTGCTACGCTGATTCCTGGTGATTTTAGTCTTGATATGGAGAAAAGGGATATTGTTCTACAACATAATTCTGGGAAACTTTTGAGAATTAACGAGATTCATGCTTCCTATCTTGCACTTCAGTATCCGCTTTTGTTTACATATGGTGAAGATGGATTCAGACTTGGTATTAAGAAAGAAGCAACAACAAAGACAAAAAAAACATAAGAAGCCTAATATCAGTATGAGGAAATGGTTTGCTTTTCGTCTGCATGAGCGCAAGAACGAGTCTCACGCTCTCCTACATTCTAGAAGGCTATTTCAGCAGTTTGTGGTGGATGCCTTCACAACTATTGAGTCTAATCGGCTGCAATATTTGAAGTTAAACCAGCCTTCTTTGCGATCAGATAGTTATGACTCCATTAAGGAGTCTGAGAACGCAGGCAAAGTGGATATGAGTGAGCAAGGATCTGAGTTTACATTACCAGCTTCATTCGTTGGGAGTCCTAGATACATGAAGAATTGTTACTTGGATGCTATGGCAATATGTAAGCATTTTGGATTCCATGATTATTTCATCACTTTCACATGTAATCCCAAATGGCCAGAGATCACAAGATATGTTAAGGCGAGGAATCTAAAGGCTGAAGACAGATCAAACATTATCGGTAGAATTTTCAAGATGAAGCTAGATTCGTTGATGGATACTCTGACCAAAAAAAATATTTTGGGAGAGACTCAGTCATGTAAGTGAAACCTGTCTGATATGTATATTTAAATGGTTTTCACGTTTTCATTTGATAAAATTATGACTATTTTTTTTTTTTTTGGAACAGCTATGTACACAATTGAGTTCCAGAAACGTGGTTTGCCACATGCTCACATTCTCTTATTCATGAAGAAGGCAAAGAAGCTTACAACAGACGATATGACAACATCATCTCTGCGGAGATTCCTAACAAGAAGGAAGAACCAGAGCTGTATGAAGTCATTAAGGATATGATGATTCATAGTCCATGTGGAAGAGCTAATACTAATTCTCCATGTATGGAGAATAGACGCTGCTCTAAGTCTTATCCTAAATCATTTGCTGAGAAGACCACTATCAATAAAGAAGGATTTCCGGTTTACAGAAGGCGTGAGCAGTCAGAGAACTTTGTTATGAAGAGTGGAGTGAGATGTGATAATCATCATGTTATTCCTTATAAATGGGAATTATCTCTTTTTTACAGAGCTCATATCAACGTAGAGTGGTGCAACCAAGTTGGGTCTATAAAGTATTTATTCAAATACATTAATAAAGGACAGGACCGTGTCACAGTTGCTGTTGAACCCCCAGACAACATTGTTGCAAGTGAGTTAGGAGATGTTGAGCTTACTAAGGAGAAGCTTGACGAGAAAAGGAATGAACTCAAGGAATTCTTCGATTGCAGGTAATATTAGCAATATGTTCATAAATTATTTAAAAGTTCATTAATTTGGGACAAATTAACATTAAAAATATAATGAACATGTGTAATTAGTTTGGTATAAGACTGAGATTTTGATGTATATGTTTTTTTTTCAGATACGTTTCGACATGTGAAGGAACATGGAGAGTCCTTGCATTCCCTATTCACTATCGAGCAACTGCTGTTGAGAAGCTTAGTTTCCATCTCCCTGGAAAGCAAGTTATTACATTCAGAGGGAAAGACAAATTGTAAAAGGTTGTCACCCGGAAACTCATTGAAAATACAATGTTCCTAGCTTGGTTTGAGTTGAACAAGATCGACTCCTTTGCAAGAACATTGACCTATGCTCAGATCCCAAACTTCTATACTTACGACAAAAAGTCAAATAAGTTCAACAGGAGGAAACGGGGATTTGCTTTGGGGAGGATTAACTATGCTCCAAGGACCCAGGAAGATGCTTATTACTTGCGTGTATTGTTGAATATTGTCAGAGGACCAACCAGTTATGAGGACATTAAAACATACGAAGATGTTCTCTATCCGAGCTACAAAGAAGCATGCGGGGCTCGTGGGTTATTAGATGATGATCAGGAGTACATTGATGACATAGTAAGAAGAAGTTTTGAGAGCACATCAAGTGAGCTACGGAAAGTGTTTGTTATGATGCTTATGAGTAACACTTTATCTAAGTCGGAGTCAGTTTGGAAAAACACTTGGATGTTTTTGTCTGAAGATATTGAGCACTCTATGAGAAGGAATTTTAATAGACCAGGTATGCTTTTATTTTTAGCAGAGATTTTTCAATTTAGATACATGAAAGGCGTTTCCAGACTTACAATTCTTTTTGCTTTCTTCGCTTTTTCATGCTCATTATAGGTCTGTTGCTGAGTGACGACGACAAAAAGAAGTATGCTTTACTAGAGATTGAAAAAAAGCTTGAAACGAAATGGAACTTCTCTAGCAAGATTTGATAATATGCCTAAACTGCCAAAGACAAGTAGCCACGATTCAAACGTCTTGGTGTTAGATGAACTCAACTATGATCATTCTGCTTTGTTAGAGACTCTGCAAAATGATCTACCGAAGATGACTTGCGAGCAAAGAAAGATATATGAGGAGATTCTTTCTACTGTTAATAAAGGAGATGGTGGAATGTTTTTTGTCAGTGGTTTTGGTGGAACATGGAAAACTTTCCTTTGGAAATTGCTTTCTGCAGCTATCAGATCAAGAGGAGATATTGTTCAAAACGTGGCTTCCAGCGGTATTGCATCACTGTTGTTGCCAGGTGGTCGGACGGCTCATTCCAGATTCAGTATTCCTCTTAATCTGGACGAAACTTCTACATGTACTTTGACGCATGGAAGTGACCAAGCTAATTTAGTGAAAGCATCTTCACTTATCATCTGGGATGAAGCGCCTATGATGAGCAAATATTGTTTTGAGGCTTTGGATAGAATTTTATCTGATATTGTTGGGAAACACGACACACAGCCATTCGGTGGGAAGGTTGTCGTTTTTGGTGGTGATTTTAGGCAGGTTTTGCCTGTTATAAATGGTGCTGGTAAAGCTGAAGTATCTATGGCCTCACTTAACTCATCCTATCTTTGGAAGCGCTGCAGATTACTCAAGCTCACCAAGAATATGAGATTGCTATCAGCAGGTTTGTCAGTAGCAGAGGTCAAGGATCTTCAAGAATTTTCAGAATGGATATTAAAAGTTGGTGAAGATAAACTATCAGAGCCTAATGATGGTGAGGCAGAGATAGATATTCCAGATGAATTTTTGATTACAGACTGTAATGATCCTATAAAAGCAATCTGCGAAGAGATTTATGGCACAACAACTTCATTGCATGAAAAGAAAGAGCCAAAGTTTTTTCAAGAACGAGCTATCCTCTGTCCAACTAATGAAGATGTTAACAGAGTTAATGAATATATGTTGGACAAACTATAGGGTAAATTTCTACACATTCATCTTCTGATTTCGCCTGAAACATATGTTTAACTCTTATTCTTCTAATTATTTTTTTCAAATTTCAGGTGAGGAAAAAATCTATAACAGTGCTGATAGCATCGATCCGTCTGATACAAGTTCTGCGAACAATGAAGCTCTTAGTGCTGATTTTCTAAACACAATTAAGGTTTCTGGTTTACCAAACCATAATCTTAGACTAAAGGTTGGTTGTCATGTTATGGTTCTGAGAAACATAGCGCATAATGAGGGTTGGGGAGACAGTCGATATTACTAGATTGCTCATAACCCCATCAGACACCAGATTGCCTTTCAAAATGAGGAGAAGACAACTGCCTCTTGCTGTGGCTTTCGCAATAACAATCAACAAAAGTCAAGGGAAATCCCTATCTCAAGTAGGTCTTTATCTACCAAGACCTGTTTTTTTCACATGGTCAGTTATATTTGGCTATATCTAGAGTGACTTCCAAAAAGAGATTGAAAATTCTAATTTTAGACGAAGATGGCAAACCACAGAAGAAAACTATGAATGTAGTTTTCAAACAAATTTTCGACAACCTTTAACAGATGAGGTAATACAGTAGGTCTATTTCAAAGTTTTGATGTCTTTTCAGTATATGTTTTGACGTGTTCTTTTTGAAAAAATATACTTCTCTGCGTTTTCTTTTGTATGGAAGTACATAATAATACTTATAATGATTTTCGATTTTTGATCTATGCAGGTTTCAGTCGTACGTAGGTTATCTATGGTGGATGAATGCTTGCTGGTTCACAAACTTATTTTTTCGTATAAAAACAACGTGCTTTTTTTATAGACCAAGTATTTCATTTCAATAAGAGTGTTATTCTTTTCATTTACAGAAACGCATGAATTCTGTGTGGATTCTATGTGGTCATTTAAAACAACATCGAAATAAAGCCACAGTTATATAACACTGACATCGCTGATCTAAACTTAAAAAAATTTCACTAGCATCTTAAATCAATGTTCCATAATCTAAAACCAGGGTACCTTAGTCTAAAAACTTATTCTATATTGTCTAATTATTTTCAACTTACGCATATAGCTAGATTAGATCAGTAATTACTAACCGTATTATAACTGTGTTGTCCTGTAAGCATTGAAGTCTTCTTTTGCTTCTTCATAACTGGTACTTGCTTCTCTCCATCTCTAATATCATGCGACAAAATCCATAAACCGACAATATCAGCATATGTTGATTCTGCTAAATGAAGATCTACTTTTCCTACTTATGTTAACTAACTGATTAGTGTGCCTTCCCTTTGTTATATCTCGTCTCTCTGTCTCCTTCACCATGACTCTGTCCGAGATGTTCTATTTATGACTTTCTCCCCGGTCCTTCTGTCTCCTTCACCATGACTCTGTCCGAGATGTCCAAGCTATACATATCCGATAGAAAGCTCTTCGTATGAATCCCTTACACCATTTTTAAAAATAAAATCAGAACACAGAATATAAAATAAAGGTACCTTTATATGTATATTCTGAATATTAATATATCGAATCATATTTGTTTGTTCTCCGTTCGTCTTCTCTTTTCAACATCCCATACACTTCTGCTCTGTACAACAACTCACAACTACAGTTTTCAGTAACTCATTATTATATGATGAACAACTAATATAGAATAAAGAGTCAATGCTCAAAGATATGGTTCCAAATCAACAATCTCAAACCTCAGAAGCTAACATCAAGTTTCAACCTTAAAAATAACATAAAGTATGAAAATTTTCGTCTAATATACAATTTCCAGAACAGAGACCAATGAAGTTTCGGTCTTTACCTGAACCAGAAGCTCAACCTTTTCCAAAACTAGATCTTTCTAGCTCCATCTGCATATCCACCGACATCTTCCATACTCTGTTTCTCCGACTCAATCAAAGACCAACCATGCACCATTTTATCTAGCTGTCTTCATCGAGGTTGAACCCTTCTTTCAAACTCGTGTGTTTTAGACTTTTCTAATGCCTAAGATGAAACCTGAAGCCGATCTACTCATGGAGATAACTGATCTGTCGAGATAAGAAGAAGCGATTAAACTGATGGTTAGGGCTGATGTTAAAAAACAAATCGTTTCTTCTGATTAAAAAAACCATGTAAATTACCTTAGATAAACTACATCGATTAACCCGGTTGAAAGTTAAGTGAATGATTTGATAAACATTGATTCTTGATTCACGATTTTTTTCTTCTGTAGATGAACATCGAGAGAGAGATTGAGAGAAAAGAGAGAGACCGACATAAAAAAATAAGAAAAGTTGTTACTTTCAGGAAAAACGTTTTTAACCAATCTTTCTGTTTTTTCCCGGAAAAAAAAATTGTGTGAGCTTAAATATTTGATAATGGTTCAAAACTTTAACAAACTGACCCAATTTTAAATGTTGGGCTTCCTAAAAATAAACAGAACTCTATTCTTTTTAGTTTTGGTACATTTTCATTAGGTTTTATTATTTAAAATCCTATAATTAAAAGTTTAAAGTATACTTTACATAACCAAGTTTTTATATATTTGAATAAAAACCCACAATAATATTTCATACTCAAATAAAATTAAAACCTGTACAACATTATATTTTATAATTACACACTGAACAAACAAAATAAAATACACCAATCTAAAAAATTAAAACATATGAAAGTGTAAAATTTATGTTTAACATATAATAATTCAAATATACACCCGCGCTAGTATGTTATTAAATTGAAGTATTTCGCTGATAATACATAAACCTAAAGATATTTAGGTGTGGCAGCGGTGAACTTCTCATTTAGGTATGCAATCAGACGCGTGGTGGGGAACTTACCAATTTTTCCCCTACATCTGAATTCAGGTTGTGTCAGAGGTGTCAGGTGAAAGAGACGTGTTTTCTCCTAACGTTCCAGTTGCTGTGGTAGAGGTATTACGATACCAACGCGCGTGCACTTCAGATTTATGGTTGTATAAATTTAAAAAATTGAAACATTATTTATAGCTATTCTTCCTTGTAAAACATTGGACGAAACGATGAATCCATTATCTGTAAATTGGACAGAGGATATCTCGTTGAAAGTGTATCGGATTTTTTGAATATTATTATAAATCAGTTTTCTTATTTACAACTACTTAGGTGACAATTATTATCCTCGCTATTCAGACATTATTGAGTTGAGGATGATCATCTGTTCTTCATTGTTAATGAACATAAAGTGGTGAAAATAAAATTATATTTTATAAATACAATTTAGTTATTACACAGCTGCAACATTAGAACATTATGGTAGAAAAACAAGTGGACTATTGCTTAAGAAAACCACCTAACAACACGACTTAGAACGAGAAACTGGAGAAAAATCTACTTTTTCATGAAATAAATTACTAAACCAGTTGCCAAAGCAAACCCACCCCCCCCCCCCGAATAAAGAACCACATTACGTAACATTGTTTGTGTATGTTTGATATGTTCTGTAACGCGATCTTCAATTGACCTCAAACTTTCATTGATTGAACCAGAGGAACGAACAACCTCTAATGCAGCATTCTTGGCATTGGCTTGACGGAGAGCGGCACACAAAGCCTTGATTTCTTCTGACTGAGTAAGGATCTTGTCCCTAGCCTCCAAAAGACTTTTCTTTTGCCAGCGGCAGGATCTCTCCTTGTCGTGCCAAACCACGAAGCCATGATCTTTACACTTGTAATATCTTCTTCCAGATTTGTCATCGCTCCAAGAAATCGCGAGCTCGGACGGTTGTAAACAGTGACACGACGGACCTTCGGAGTTCGGAACAGAACCAATAGAAACCGATGAGTTTTGACTCAACGCCATTGTTTTCACTGTAAAAAAAGCAAAAGATGAAGAACATCGGGTTTAGTATTTTATAATATTAAAAGAAGGTTCTAGTTATAAAACGTGACAAATTGTTATCCACTTGTTGGTAAGTATTACTTTATAATATTTCTGTGGTCAGAAGAAATACAACAAATCAAAAACTTCAGTAAGACAAAACCGGTAATTCGAATTAACATTTAAATCGAACCGGAGACGCTTCGTTTGCACAACTAACCGAATGGAAAGAAGATAATCACAGGATTTTTAAATAATATTTTACCAATATCGAAACTTGTCAGAGATATTATCCTTTCACAAACACAATCTATCATGAACAGTGACACCTAAATGTAGCTAGTCGGCTTCGCATTTAATGCTCCAGCGGTGTAAACGTTTTTTTATATATGTATATGTGTAAGTATAGATACCGTTTTGGCTATAAATTAAGACTCCCAGCAACATAGATTTGGTAAGAAAGCAGTTTAGCTTTTCTGTTTCTTTTTCTAGCTTCTGGATTGTCTTTCTTCTTGCAGCTTCAACCGTAAATCTCTGGTTTCTATCTAGGGTTCCAAAAAATTTATAATATTATATTAAAATCCAAACTATTACAGCTTTCTATTAACTCATCCATCTAATGTTTGCTCTCTATTTTTTCAGATGGGTACTTTATTGCTGCATTAGAGTTTAGCAATTGTGTTCTGTGACAAAGCTATCTCATCTCTCTCTTTAATACTGCACATATGCATGTCGAAAGCTAATCTTCCCCATGGATAAGAGAAAAATTCGTCGAGATCTTCAATAGTTTCAACGTGTTCTCTACATATTTTCATCTTCACGTTAGTTGGAAGAAGAACAGAAGATAAAATAGCCAAGCAAGTGTATATTATTCTAACAATCATGTCTTCAACGGTGTGCTTCCGCAGCATCCGGATGACAGATGCAACGGTGGCGACTTCAATTTTCCCAAACAACGACGGCCAGTAAAGTTTTTCCCGATATAGTGGCTTTCAGCTTCGTCTTCGTTGATTTCAGAGGAAATTTCCCGCATGGAAGTCCGGTGATGATTGCGAATTCTCTAAGTGAAAAACGAATTGGTTTACCGGCAAAACGGAACCAAGCTTCGTATTTTTTTTTGTCTTCATCTGCCTTGATAGTATATATTTAGCAAATCTTCCTGAAAAAACCGGTTTCTCAGCGATTTCCAGAATTTTCCCGAACGAAGACCGACGTATAATCTGAACTTCATCGTCCTCCAAGGCTTCGTAGATGCGGTTGATGGCTCCGGATGATAGATACGTGATAACACGCACACCAACTGGTTCTTCTCCAGCTGCAAACATCATCTCCGGGATAGATCCGACAAGATATTCTTCAGGTGAATCGGGCCGGTCGACTAGCCGGACAGAAACCATCTTCGCTCTGCACACAGCTATTTATGCTGTATTTTTACTTCTTTTTGTATCCGATGATAATCATCTTCTTCGAGTAAACATATATAATCAGATGAAAGAGAAAATGAGGTAGGTGATAAGGACGAGGGAGAATTTATGATTTATTTTCCCTATTTACCGACAAATGATAACTTCAGATGCGTGAAGTACAATTCCTTCACAATGAGAGTGACACTTCTGTGCTATTACTACTGACAGTAACAGTACCAACATAGTAGGGTTGGTCAGAAGTATAGGTTTGCACATGGAGCGAATAAAGCTACTTTTGGGTTTACGTGTATCGTCAACAGTATTCAAAATCAACTTTACCAAATACCTAAATAATCTTTCCATCATGTATATTGGATGCAATTACTCTATTAAATTTGTTAGAAGACTAACAAATAAATTTCAAATATTGATTTGGAAATACATATAGAAATATGAATAAATTTTACAAGCTATTTAATATGTTAGCAGTTTAACAAGAAATATTATCGGTTAACTTGGTCAAGTATCAGTTAAGTATGTAAGCTATCAGTTATTTTTTAATATTACCGGTTACCATGGTAAATGTATGTGTAACCTAGAATTATCAACCACAAAATGTATAAGAAAACCGTGAACCTGTTAATTATTTGATATATAAAAATGTGAGATATTTTTGTGTTTATCTGGAGAAACACTTAGCCGATATTTTTCTATTTAACAAGATTCAACGAAAACATATTCAGTTACTCAAATTATTGATCGTTTCCACTTTTGCATATCCTTCAAAAATTTCAGAATTTTGGAGAGATGGTGGAAACATTTGATAGTGAATCAAAACTCAAGTTTGTCTCAATATTTATGTCATTCCCGATCTTTTTAAGATGGAGCGGTTGAGTGTTGCATAGGAGGAACAGATTTTTGTAATAGATCAGTTGATAATGATATGATCATGATGAAAGAACAAGGAGCATCAGAGCAGACAGTGTTGTTGTTTTCATCATCATATAGCTGAGGACATAACAATTGGGAATTGCTAGATGGAAAATCGAAGTAATTGGAATAACATATTGATATCATATGTGTTGTGTAACTGACTGAAATGTAATGTCTCTCAACAGAAACAACACATCAAAAATAAAAAAAAAAATGTTTTTATTGATCCATTTCAGTGACATAAGAATAAATGACCATTTTTCAAAAAACTTAAAAACAGATGACCCATAGTGTGCTTGCACATCATTTCCTTTAATTGATGATTTCACATCGTTTCCTTTAATTGTTAACAACATTATTATTGGTTTGAGATCTGAGAACATATACAGCATTTGATATGATTAAAATAAATTCTTTTTTAATAATATATAAAATTCATTAAGTGTATTGTTTAAAATAAAAAATTAGCGAATTAGCTAAAAGTCTAAAAACTAATAAAAATATGACAAATAAGAAAACATAACTAAATTTTAATAAAACATATAAACTTTATATTATTAAAGTAAAATTCGTTTTAATATATATATGAGATTCATTAAGGGTATTTTTTAAACAAATAATAAATCAATAAATTAGTGACTTGGCTAAAAAAATAATAAATCAATAATTTAGCTAAAACAAAATAAAAACATGACAAATAAAACAAATTACCTAAAATATGGAGAACATGATACATATATAACATATAAATTTGATATGATTAAAATAAAATTCGTTTTTAATTATATATAAAAATTATTAAGTGTATTGTTTAAATTAATAAATTAATGAATCAGTTAGAAACTAATAATAAATCAATAATTTAGCTAAAAGTCTAAAACCTAATAAAAATATGACAAATCAGAAAAGTAACTAATTTTAATATAAAATAAAAATTTATATTATTAAAATAAAATTCGTTTTAATATATATGAGATTCATTAAGGGTATTTTTTAAACAAATAATAAACTAATAAATTAATAACTTAGCTAAAAGAAAATA
The DNA here is from genome assembly GCF_000801105.2 of Raphanus sativus. Lineage (NCBI taxonomy): Eukaryota > Viridiplantae > Streptophyta > Magnoliopsida > Brassicales > Brassicaceae > Raphanus > Raphanus sativus. The sequence continues at coordinate 9,070,530 of NC_079513.1, read as the reverse complement.
ATAAATCAATGATTTAGCTAGAACCTAAGTTAATAAATTAATGGTTTAGCTAAAACAAATAATAAATTAATAATTTAGGTAAAACCTAATAAAACATGAAAAATAAGCAAAATAAATTTGTTTCTAATATATATATACATATACATACATATATATATAATATTTATTAGAGGTATTTTTAAAAACTAATAAATTAGTGATTTAGCTAAAACAAATAATAAATTAGTAACTCAGGTAAAACCTAATAAAAACATGAAAATAAGCAAAATAAAATTTGTTTTTAATAAAATTCGTTTCTAATATATATATAAATATAAGATTTATTAAAGATATTGTTTAAAATTAATAAATTATTGATTTAGCTAAGAACAAATAATAAATCAATGATTTAGCTAAAACCTAATAAAAAGATGAAAAATAAGAAAAATCATCTAAAATCATAGAGAAACGACAAATCAGAAAAATCACTTCATAAATAATAGTATAAATTTGTTCAAGTGACTGACCACATTGATATTATCATAAATTTTACGGTAACGGTTCAATATCTTAAGCTCAATATTATTTGTTTAATATTTTATAGTTTCAAATAAAAAAAAATTATTTTTCCGATATTATTTTTATTAATAATTTAATTTAGCATAAACTTAAGATAAAATATATAATTTTTTTTATTTTAAATAATATTTAAGAATAGATATGTATATATTTCAAACTATAATTTTAAATAGATTTTTTAATCTATATCTTTTGGATAAAATATATAATTTTTATTTTAAATTATATTTAATAATATATAAGTGTATATTAAAAATTATAATTTTAGATAGATTTTTCTATTTATATATTTTGGATAAAATAAAATTAACATGTATAAAATTAATAAAAATGAAATAAAATTGTATAACTAACAGAAAGTAAAACTAAACATTATTTCTAAAATTCATAGATATATAAAATAAATTATTAATATTACGATTAAAAATATAATTTTTTAAATTATAAAAGATTTTGAAGATCTTTTTAGTAATAAATTGTATAATTATTTAAAATATATAAATATGTAATATTTCGAAATTTACTAAATATAATTATATTTTTATTATTATATTATTTTATATCATATTTTAATAGATTTACTTTAATTATAGTGTATAATTTAATATTATATTCTAAAGAGTTTACCAAAAATATAAATAAACACTAAATGTCACATTAATTTGGTGAAAATAATTGTAGATAAGACATGTGTCAAAATCACTTTGCAAATAAAATTTAGGGGATTTAAAAATAATAAAAACTAATATTAAATGTTTAGTTACTTAATTGATAATTAAATCTAAGAAGAAATAAGTATAGTTTTTTGTTAAAATTTATAATTTTGTGAAATACTACATTATCTTTGGACTGACAATAATATTCTTATTTACAAACCTTACATATGTTTATGTGTTTAACTATCAAACACTAATTCAACAAACAAAAATATATAGAAGAAGAAACAAATACATGTTATATTTTGAAATAATTAATTTGATGAAAAACAAATAAATTGTAGTATTATTATGTTTGAGAAATACATATACACACCTGAATATTTTTGATTATAATATGTACCATTTTTGAAGTAAAAACAAAATGTCTATGTTAATATAAATGAAAAATATCACTCGCGCGGTTGCACGGATCTAGATCTAGTGAAGATTAAACTTAGAATTTTACATGGACAAAAAAACTTAGAAGTTTACTACTTTTTACAAATAGATAGTTTCCACCTCTATTATCCTTTTTCACAAATCTAGAAGGAAGTCTTAAAGAAAAATTAAGAGAAAATTAAAAGTCCTAAGCCTTAAGGTTCTCTCTCTCCTTGCCATGTCGAACAGCGGTAAGCAGTCGAGCCACCGGTTTTCCTCCTCCCAGACAAGCAGCCTCTTGGTTGTTATTCTTTGTTGCTTGCTCATTGTTCATTATTTCTCCTTTTTCATGTTCTATTAATCAGTCTCCGAACCTACTTTTAACTGGGGCGATTTGAATCCAATTTACTTTCATGATCAATAGCCCGGCCCATTACAGAGTGCAACCTGAAATAAAATAAACTAGAGGTTGAATCCGTGCGCCCGCACGGGTGTTTGCTTTTCTGATAGATATATAAATAGATCAAAATATGATAATTTAGTAGTTAGTCTTGTACTATTTTAGTTTAATGTTGAATTCGTGTAATAAATTTATCTTACTGGATGTGTGTTGTGTTAATTTTGTGTGTTTTAAATCAGGATCAAACCAACGATTGGACTGGTTAAACTGTGAAGATGGCACATATTTAGACCAGTGGATAAACCGGATTTCTTTTTCATTTACTCAGGATATAAATATTCAGAGTAAAAATATCGATTTAATATTTAAATATAAAATATTGATATCATATTTAATTTTCATTTGGTTTATACTTTGATTAATAACTAAATTTAATTATGTTTATAAAATTAACCGAAGAAAATTACCAAAAAATTTAGATCCAAATATATTTTAATTCTTTAATTTAACTTAATTGAATTCGGTTGAACCTAATTGAACTCAGTCGAATCATATTTACCCATGGTCTAAAATAAAACTGGTTTAGTTACAGGTTGGTTTTAATACATTAGTTATGTAACTATACATGTTTTATCGTCTGATTAAAATGTATTATTAATATACTGCTAACTTATAGATCAAACTTTAAAATCACTAACAAATATATATATATAAATATATATATATATATATATATTTTTTTTTTTTTTAAGCTGCTTTCAGCATTTACATTTTCGGATTTATATAAATATAGCAACAATTATATACACACAGATTGAACACTAATTACGGGGCACAATACATTATGAATATGGAATATCAGTACCCCCATGGTTTAGAGCCACAATTTATAATTACCTTCTGCAAAAAAGACTTATGTGGCATTCTTTTTTTTTATGTGGCATTCTTTGTTAACACTAACCCAGTCGTTTATACAAAATGATTCACTTTCCTGGAAATACTAAGCATCAACTTCAAGTTTACCGATAAGAATCTCAACATGTATCAAGCATCCATGTCGAGCAGTTTAATTATATAAAATTGGTTTCTCTAGAGGAAAAGTTTGGACTCTTATCATGAAACCATTTTAAATATAAGAATAAGAAACTGCCCAAAGAAAAATGACATATTTTCTAGAATTTTCCTTCTCATGGTAACAGCCCTAAGTAGCTAATAATACTTTCTTGCAGATTTCTCAATGAATAGGTTTTCAAAAGAACTAATGAAAATTACAGAATTAAAAAATCAGAAAAGTGAAAGTTTTAGTCGACATATTTTCCATCTCGAGCCTAATATATAGGAAACAAATATCTGTTTGTTCATTTAAGAAAAGATATTATAATATATCGAAAAAAGAAAAAAAAAGATACTCCTTATTATATTTGAAAGATTGATATCACTTCTGATACGGTAGTTGCCTAAAAATAGGCTTTGATATAAGGTGTCATTGATTTTAAAGATATTTTGTGAAATTAATTTAAATTGGATGTATCCAAAGTGTTATTCCTGATATAGCTGGAAAACAATCTCGGTTAAAGAAAATTGTGATCAATTACGCTATGTTTAAAAATTATAAGAATATTTTATCGGCTAATTAATTTTTAGAGTACATATTTTAAATTATAAACAAACCAACGGAGTTCCTGTTTCACTTGCTTTGACATATACAATTCTAAGTATAAAATGCATATTCATATTTTCAAAAACGAAAGTTGAGACATGAATATAAAAAAGTCAGATACTTCAAATCCCGTATGATATTATTATACACAGTGACAAAACCAAACAAAAATTCACAATTGGATGTACTATATTTAATCACATATTCTATAGTTTAATTCGTATGGTATGAATTTAGTATATTACATGGAAACAGTGTTTTGGTAGTGATGACTTTAATATTTTTAACATAGATAATTAATTTATGCACACGGTTTTACATGAAATGATTACACTACATTATGGCAACTGCGAAAAATTAAATCGAGGATTATTTATGGTTAGAGAGATTTACGAATATATTGTTGGATATTCAATTAATTAGGGTTGTTATGTAAAGATGTTAAATGACAAAAAAATCAATGGCACAGACTTGTAATATTTAAGAAAAATTAAGGGTTAATTTTAATTTGTTTTTGAGTTTTAATAAGATAGATATTAGCTACCACAAAAATTTAGCCATGCACCTTGACCAAGCAAAGCAGCAACAGCCGCTGAACTATATACAACTTTATACAATTGTGATGCTCCTAAATATTTAACGTAATTTGGCGCCTAAAGCCTTAGCTTTTCCAGCTTTAGGTTACGGCCAGCAGCCGGCACTGATCATGTATACTGATTATGATTTGGTTAGTCTTGTTTTCTATTAAGTTTGTAGATCATAACTTACGTTAGGTTGTTAGACGCATTAATCATGATAAATAAGAAAGACCATACTTTAAAGGATTTAATAGACTGCCTTAATAGACAAAAAAAAACCCAAAAAATCTATAATATTATTTGAGAAATCAATTTATACTTGGTGTCCTCAAGTTCATTATCATGATTCTTAATTACAAAGATACTTTAATGAACTACAAATATTACATCTAATTACCATTATTAAAATTCATTTTCCTTTTTATTAATTAATTTCTGTTAATTAGAAATTAACTTTTTCAAACTAAAAATATAAGCAAAGGGAAACATTTTTAAAATTAAAAAACAAATTTAGAAATAATAATATAGAGGTTCTACTATATATATATATATATTGTTTTCTCTTATTCCTCTGAAATATTTTGTATTGATAAGAGGAACATGGAGAGTTGAAGTTCGCCCTAGCCTCTAGTTTTCTCGCTGACCCTCAGTTCGAGGCGCCGCACCATATGATGTCCCTTGACGCCGGCGGCGACAGCTTAGGTCGCCGGCGTCACCACCATTACTCTTCTTCCCCGGCTCCCCTTGTCCTCTGCTACCTCGTGTTGATATCTGCTTCGAATCCGGTGAGTCCTCCAGTGACGATTGGTTGCTCGAAATCAAGCGTGTGTTTGAACGCCGCTGTTTCGTTCGCCGCTCGCTCTCCTTTCCACCATAACCTCTCCCGCTGTGCCACATCTCGAGTTCAAACCTTCGCCACCGCCTCTGCTCGCCGTCGTCAATGGAGATCTCATCTGATCTCTCGACTGAGACGGAGACAGAACCATATGAAACCGCTGCTCTCTGTGATGCTATCTTTGTGGTTGTTTGTGCTCTGCTCGGCGGATCCGGTCTCCTTTCCAGCCATGGCTGTTAACTGCTTCTCGGGTGAAAGCCCCAGTGAAATTTACTCAGGAGCCTTTCGTCAACCTGTATGGGCGAGGTTTGCGTTTGTTCCTCCCTGGAGGTGCTTGCTTACTTCATCCAATGACCTCTCTGCTTCTGTGAAACCGTCGGTTACTACTGCTTGCTTTTCTTGTTCAAGGTCTTTCCAATGTACATAACTAAAATCTCACTGGCTTTTACCATCATCTTCGGCTCTTTGTCCGATGAACTCTTTCCCTAAACTCTCACCGCAAATCCTTGCAGCTGTACGCAAGAGCGAAAGCTTACTCTCCTTGAGCTTCATAGACTTCATTGACCAGAGGTTCGACTTTGGTTTTGGCAAATTCTTATGGCTCCAGCACGGTAATGTTGGAAGTGAAAGTATATGCATGGATTCAATGTTTGCCTCTTCGGAATCTATTGAGAAGATCATCCTTATGTCTGTTGATGTGAAGGTAAAAAGATCAGTGTTGACCAATTTGTATCATTCATATCTTCATTCCATTGTCTTAGGCTCACATCATCCTTGCTTCATGAGGTTGTGTTTTACATTGTTAATTTCTGTTCGACCGGCCTGTGTTTGTGGGATTCAACACTTAACTTGGTGACACAAGTTGAAACATCCATAAATGATGGTGCTGCTGCACATGCAGCCATTTTTATGGTAAGAGACTGAGATCCAACTAATCGATACAACGATGTGGAGGGGTGAAATCTACGGATCTACGAAGGAACGCCAAAAGCGAAGGCAGCTCTTTGGGTCTCTACCGACGCTGGTGTGCGAAAGCATGGGAAGCGAACGAGGTTAGATACCCTGGTAGTCCATGCCGTAAATGATGAGTGTTCGCCCTTGGTCTATTCTGATATGGGGCTCAGCTAACGCGTTAAACACTCCGCCTGGGTAGTACGGTCCCCTAGGAGGTAATGACCAGAAGTAGCTCTATTCGAGGTCCCATCGTTCTCCCTCCGCCTCCAAGGCAGTAAGCCATCTCCTGGAATCAAATACCCGTCCACTCCATCTTCTCTTGGGAAGCCCCAACAACAAAATAAGCAACTGACGAGGAATGCCTTCAAGCTTTGAGTGGACCGGGTAGCGTTAATCAGAGTGAATGAAAGGTCAAGGGAACAAGCAACATATTGAACAACGTTAGCGAAAGCCGACTCAGAAGCACATATGTTTCTCCTTGGTGCAATCTTTGGAATTATTCCAAATGTCTCCAGTGGTAAATCACCACCAAAGTCAAACTCCAACAAGATCAAGTAACACATCAATATTATCATTATGTTGGAATCTATCAAAGCTTGAAGATTGTTGTCTTTTAGCTTTTTCCACTCCAAGAAAGGCTAGTCAAACTTCCTCATGCCAGGGCCATGAGAGAACCTTTTCCACAGTGACAACTTCCATTAAAGTCTCCCTTCATGATATGGACCCCTGTCTTGGCTGCATTGCCAGTGATCATTGTCGATTTCCTTGCCGCTTGATACCTTATGTGATGGTTTCTTTGGGACCGGAAGGTACAACGATACTCACCCATGTGAGGATCGAGGCTGTGGAGCACCCAACATCACGTTATACAGTGACTATTCCCATTGAAGAATTTGAAGGATAGTGTACTCTCTCTAGAGATTTCATCGTACGTGGCACCTTTCATCACTTTTCCAACTTGTTATCAAGTTTATCTAAGCTTGTGTATCTATCTCTTTATTGCCTTGTATTGATTTTTTTCATTAGGATCGCACATCGAATTTTTGATGTTGCTTTTATTTAAATTATGAATGAAATATGTTTTACAAAAAAAAGAACATGGAGAAAAAGTTTTTCTGTCTCGAGAAAATAGAACCTTATTTTGAATACGAAAAAATTACCTAGCTAACTAAAACAAAACAACTACAAGGAAACAAATCACTGAAGCCGAGAACCGAGAACCGGTAAAAAGGTTGAGTTCTCAGAAAGTTAGAGAGAAGAGAGAGAGGAAATTAGATGCTTGTTAACAAACATATAATAGGAAAACAAAAGCACTTAGAGGAAAAGTGATGCAATGAGGTCCATACACGTCTGATTTAGCTGTAATGCTGGTACGTCCAAAGAAACACACCGTCCAACCACATCACTACTTAACAACTACGAAATTTCCATCTTATTTTCCCTTTTCACATTATTATATTCACTTAAAAACTTTATTTAAAAGAGAGAGAGAAAAAAAAAGTGAATTGCCAACTTATTCTTTTTTTTTTTTCCGCGTTGCAACTTATTCATATACTCTCGACAGCGACGGAGAGGAAACACCCAAAGAAACCGAGAAGCCAAAAATATCTAAGTCTCTTTTGCAATCATTCAAGTCAAGCAGTCGAATAAAATCACTTTGGGTTTCTCTTCTTCACTTTTTTTTTTCTTAGGGTTTTGCTAACAAAGTGTTTGATCGGAAGAATCTAATGTCGCTGTCGAACCAGATTCCCCCTTTCGCTTCGGTTTCCTCTTTGTGACCTGAATCGAATCGTCATCTCTTTTCCGAGTTTACTGAGAAATATATCAGATGAGAAGTTCTGGGTTACTTCTTCTCAACTTCCTCTTCTTCTTCTTCAGTCCGATTTTGACAGGTACAGAGTATATCTTCAATCCGATTTCAATTAAAAGATTGCGCTCATGCCTTTTTGTCTATATATTATGATTGTTAAGAAAAGTGTTGTTGATGGATTGTTAATCTGATTGTCTCTCAAAGCTAAAGGAGCATTCGTTGGAACGTATGGGATAAACTATGGAAGGATTGCTGATAACATCCCTTCCCCCGATAAAGTAGTCTTACTTCTAAAGCAAGCTAAAATCCGTAACGTGCGTATATACGATGCTGACCACACTGTCCTCCAAGCTTTCAGTGGCACTGGTCTAGACCTCGTGGTTGGACTCCCTAACGGTTTCTTGAAAGAGATGAGTTCTAACGCTGATCATGCACTCACTTGGGTCAAAGACAATGTCCAGTCTTTCTTACCAAACACTCGCATCCGTGGTATCGCCGTAGGGAACGAAGTCCTCGGCGGCGGCGATTCCGAGCTCTCTGGAGCCTTGCTAGGCGCTGCAAAGAACGTATACAATGCCTTGAAGAAAATGAATCTGGAGGGAACGGTGCAGATCACCACGGCTCATTCGCAGGCCGTGTTTGCTGATTCGTACCCGCCTTCCTCTTGTGTTTTCAAGGAGAATGTTGTCCAGTACATGAAGCCTCTGCTTGACTTCTTTGATCAGATTGGCTCTCCCTTTTGTTTGAACGCTTACCCTTTTCTTGCCTACACTTATAACCCCACTCAGATCGATATCAACTATGCGCTTTTCAAGCCGACCGAAGGGATCTACGACCCGAAAACGAATCTGCGTTATGATAACATGCTTGATGCTCAGATTGATGCCGCTTACATGGCGCTGGAAGATGCTGGGTTCAAGGAGATGGAGGTCATGATTACTGAGACAGGGTGGGCTTCTAAAGGTGATTCAGATGAACCGGCTGCGACCCCTGAGAACGCGAGGACCTATAACTATAACCTCAGGAAGAGGCTTGCGAAGAAGAAAGGGACACCTCTTAGACCCAAAACTGTGCTCAAAGCATACATCTTTGCTTTGTTCAATGAAAATTCTAAACCGGGGAAAAGTTCTGAGACCCACTTTGGACTTTTTAAGCCTGATGGAACCATATCATATGATATTGGATTCAACAGCCTAAAGTCAGATGCGCCCTCAAAGGTAATGAATACTCTGATTAAGTCTTATACTTCTGATTGGAGCCATCTTGACTAGTGTTTTTGTTGCAGGCAGCTTCGTGCTATGTGGCATCATTACTCATCTCTATCTCTGTTTTCCTCCTGATGATATAACTGCTGAAATGGTATGAGATTTGTCGATTGGGTTCTGTCATATCATTACTACTAGGAGGTTGAGAGGCTAACGAATTGCTAGGAGCACAAAATTTATTGGAAATTCTCGTACGTACATCGTAGCCAAGAGATATTATATATTATTATATCAATCTTATTATGTATACATAAATTTGGCTCTCTGCTTAGATTAAAAGGATTATGAATATTTTTGTTTCGTATAAGAGTATACTATCAAGAATAATAAAGTCTGATTTATCTTAGCCTAAATGCTACAAACATAACAAAATAATATTCATTTTTTAGTAAAGGAAAGAAAAGCAGAGATCCTAACGGTTTGGGGGATTCGTTCTGTTATTAGAACATTAGATAGAGTCTTCAGCCTAAACAGATGCGCAACATCATTTACTCTCTCCCTCCAAAAACTCACAAAACATACAAATCCTACAATTCTCAAAAGCTACAGCAACATCAATTTAAAAAGAAAAAAAAAATGAGTTCGTCCTCTGATTCTATCCTTCCTGGACCACCTAGCCGAAGCAACTTATCAGCTGCCGACCTCAGCACCTCCGGCCTGCTGGCGTTTGCTTCTGGTCCTTGTGTCTCTCTTGTCGACTCACAGTCTCTGCAGCTCATTTCTACCGTCTCTCTCCCTTCCCCTCCTATGCCATCTGCAAATCCTACAGTTACCTCTCTTCGTTGGGCTCCTCTTCCACTCCGGCGTGATCCCTTCTCCTCTCATCTCCTCATCGCTGTGGGTGATCACCTCGGCCGCATCGCTCTTGTCGACTTTCTCGTCCCTTCTGTCCGCCTATGGCTTGAACAAGACTCTGACAACGCCGGCGGCGTGCAGGATCTCTGTTGGGTATTGGCTCTGCCTGAATCCTACATCATTGCTGCCATTTCCGGTTCATATTCTCTCACACTTTACACGGATTCTGGACACGTGTTCTGGAGATATGACGCATCTCCTGAGTTCATATCCTGCGTTCGTTGCGACCCCTTCGACTCCAGCCATTTCTGCGTTCTTGGTCTCAAAGGGTTTCTTCTTTCCGTTAAACTTGTTGGAATCACTGAGAACGATGTCACGTCCAAAGAGTTTCACATCCAAACGGATAGCACCGATCTACAGAAGCTAGAACGTGAAGTCCTTGTTACTAGTACCAGCAGCAGTCACTCTTCAACAGCCCTTTTCCCTTTTTATTCTGCAAAATTCTCTTTCTCGCCACACTGGAAACACATCATCTTCCTCACCTTTCCTAGAGAGCTTGTCGTGTTTGACTTACAATACGAAGCTACCCTCTACGTACTTGCTTTGCCTCGTGAGTACGCCAAGTTTGTAGATGTTTTGCCTGACCCAAGCCAAGAGTTTTTGTACTGCCTTCACTTTGATGGCAGGCTCAGCATTTGGCGACGACAAGAGTGAGACCCAACTCTCATCTCTCTGTTTGGTCTTTTCTCAATCTAGTCTATTTTTTTATTTTATTTCTCGCTTTTGCAGAGGGGAACAGGTCCATGTTTTGTGTGGAATCGAAGAGTTGATCCCGGTGATTGGTAATTCTGTACCATTACCTTCTCTTCTGTCTCTTCTAATCTCCCAGTTCGACTCAACCCTCCAAAACATCAGGAAGGTCCATTCAGATCCTGTTCTGGATGGTTCAAAGGTCGATGATTCTTTTTATTTCAGTGATGGTGATGCTTTTCTTGGGTTCAAGACACATTTTATATCTATATCTGATGATGGCAAAATATGGAGTTGGATTCTAAGTGTCAAAAGAGATACAGATTCTAACCTTCAGAGTAATGACAAGCGACTAAATAGCTCAACTGATACATTTTTTGAGGTATATGGCTAAATCAGAAAACATCTCTACTTTTTATATTTAGCTTTTTTTTTTCTAATTTACAGAAAACTCTTTGATGCAGATCTCTTTAGTTGGACAACTGCAGCTCCTCTCGTCAACAGTGACTATTCTTGCTGTACCAACCCCTTCAATGACAGCAACATTGGCTCGTTAGTTGCATCTGAATTTTTGTATAATGTTAGATAAAATTGAAAATCATCAAAAAGTTGATGGATTGTAATGTAATGGTTATGAAGGTGGAGGGAACTCTCCTGCTGTAGTAGTACCTCTCGTAGCTTTGGGAACTGAAGCTGGCACAATTGATGTTGTTGACGTGTCTGCAAACGCAGTAGCAGCAAGTTTCTCTGCACACACCAGCCGTATCAGGGGTTTAAATTGGCTAGGAAATTCGAGACTCGTTTCATTCTCTTGTAGTCGGGTAAAAGAAAATAATTTTTTCATTTTGCTTTAATAAGAAAATATTTACTCCATAAGGTAACACTAAGTTCTTTGTTCGATTTTTTGAACAACGATAATGCTTGTTGTTGCGGTGGCAGGTGAGTACACGAACAGGTGGATTTATTAATAGGCTTGCCATCACATGTCTTAGGAGTGGCGTTAGTAAAGGCTTTCGAGTTTTGCAAAAACCAGAGCGAGCTCCCATAAGAGCTCTAAAGGCTTCATCTTCTGGGAGGTTTGGTCTTTTTTTTTTTATCTTTTTTCTTTAAGAAACGAAATAGAGCTCGCCGAATTTTGAACAAAAAAAAAACTCGCCTAATAAAACAAAGGGAAATTGGACTAGATAACTACAAAAGAAAGCATAATTTAACATCTAACCAAAAAAAAGTGTTTAAGCTATTTCTATAATATATACTATACTACCCCTGTATTCCGGTTAATGAAAGCATAAAATATCTTCTTCTTCGTTTACCAACTACCACAATTTTCTTCTATTCTTTCCACTTTAATATTAGTCATTTTTACAAATCATTTAATTTGCACTTTTGAAATCTTCTGAAATCTATGGACTATGATGACATTACGGTTGAGGCACTTCAATTCTCTTGTTCACATCATCGATATCTCTCAGATCAGTTGAAATAATATATACTATTTCGTTAGCTACTATTCTGTTTAAATAATATTCCATATTATTTACTATTTTCATATTTTGATATTTGGATTATGGTTTACATTGTCCTTTAGGATTTAGTGATTAATGTTTTAGGTTACGTTTATGATAGATTTGGGTTGGCATTGAAGTATTACTTCATTCCCTACTATTTGTTAATTTTAGACATATATAATATAATGAGTTCAAAAGACATATATAGTATAATATATCTAAACCATTTTATAATTGCATTAATATGAACTATTACCATTCAACATATGTTCTGTTCTATTTATATTTTAATTTGTATATTCTCATAAGGTGAAAGAATTATGTTTATATATTTATAGTTTTGTCTTTTTATGTTATTTACTATCTATAAAATACATATGAACATTTAAAATATTTGTAGATGTCGAACATATAAACACATTATACTTTCTAATATAATATGTTATTTGATAATTTCATTATGTACTATTCTATTTAGTTTATTCTATACCATTCATTCATTCAGTCTATTCTGTTATATTCATTTTTGTTGTTGATGTGGTAATCAATACCACCGTACATTTTGTGTTTTCTCCTTTTGTTTAACTGGGAACCGGCTTAAAACAAGGATAGAACCGGAAAAATGGAACAAATGCTACGAGATCATATTATGTCAACATCAATGTTACTTACCTAATTTATAGTTGAAAAAGCTATTACACAAATAAGCCCTAAAACAAACCACCCCTAGGTTTTTAAATACCCTAAAATAAACGTTTATTCTTACTAGGTATCTTCTTATTTTGTTCCGTGGTGATCCTGTAGAAGTGTGGGCAATGACTAAAAGTCCACTGATGGTAAGTTAGTTTCTTATATGTTAAAAAATATTTATGATGAAATAGATTTCTAATTACACTACTTTGACTTGTACTTTGATGTAGGTTAGATCACTAACTCTTCCATTCACCGTTTTGGAATGGACGCTCCCAACTATTCCAAATTCAGCTGAAAAGAGCCTCTCAAAACAGCCTTCGATCTCTTCTAACCAAGAAACAAATGCCGCATCAACTGTCACTGGAACTCCAAAAGCATCAGATTTTAGTGAGCTAGTTTTCTATAATAATTTTTTTTTTTCATATTTACATTGAAACTTATTATAAAAAGAATGGATTTTCCAACAGAAGCTGGCACTGCTGATGGACAACTCCAAGATGATACTTCTGAAAGTTTTGCATTCGCACTAGTAAACGGTGCACTTGGCGTTTTTGAAGTTTGTGGACGAAGGATTCGAGATTTCAGGTTGCTTTTGGGAAAATATTCTCAAGAGTTTTCCTTCATCGTGCTCTGACATGTGTATATTCATCTCTTTTTTTCTTTCTTTTAGACCGAAATGGGCAGAAGCTTCTAATTTCAATACTTTCGATGGGTTAATTACTGCTATGGCATATCGCGTGCCTCATGTTGTATGTATTCTTTCCTCTTCATGTTATCTCTAATGAACTTTAAGAAACATTTTAGACAATCATTTAACAGGTCACAGGTGACAAGTTAGGAAACATACGGTGGTGGAATGTAACATCTGGTAATTCTTCGTCGTTTAACACATGCAAAGAAGGAATAAAGAAGATCAAATTTTCACCCATCTATCCTGACAGTATTAGCAGAGGACGGATCTTTGTGGTATTTTTTGACAACACCATCTCCTTCTACGATATTGTAAGAAACCTCTTTGACATTGTTATAGGAAGATACTGTTTTTTTCCTTGATAAACTTGTAATGTTCATAAACATCCTTACAATTCTTCTGTAGGGAGTGATACTCTTATAATTTATTGTAGGATACGCCGGATCCATTAGCCATTTCCGTTATACGGCCTCAAATACCTGGCACCCTTATACTTGAACTTGATTGGTTGGCCCTGGGAACTAGCCGAGTTGACTCCCTTGTATTGTGTGTTGTTGGAACTGATAGTAGCTTCCGCCTGGTCGAGGTCCGTGTGTAAGTGATTCATGTAACATCTTACAAATGATATTTGAGTGAGATAAGACAAATCTTATGCATAGTCATTGATGTTCCTTAACTGATCTCCTGTTCCTGTAGAAATGAAAAAACGACAGCCCAAATATCCCACTCAAAACCTCCCAAGGAAAAATATCGTCCAGTGCCTTTATGCACTCCTATGCTACTTCCTGTATCGCATGCCTTGGTAAAGTGTATTAATATTTTGATTTCAAGCGGATCATAAATACTTTTATCTTATAGTGTATGCATTTGTAGGCATTGCGGATGATCTTGCAACTAGGTGTAAATCCATCTTGGTTCAACACATCTAGTCAATGTATTGGAAAACGATCACATTCTATTCCAGAAAGAACTTCGTCTTCTAAAGATCTTAGGAGTTCCATGATTGATTTCCCACCAATCGGTGACCCTGCCGTGATAGAAATCTTGCTTAAAGTACTAGAACCATATCGTTTGGAAGGTTAAATTCATCTTATTTCCTTTTCCATCATATCTTGCATGATTTTTTTACATTTTATTTCTGTAAGAAAATATTTGAAATGCTGATGGCTACAGGCTGCCTACTAGATGATGAGAAAGTAAGATTGTACTCCAGTCTAGTAAATAAAGGTTATGCTGCAAGATTTGCATTCACAGCTGCCATTTTTGGAGAAACTTCCGAGGCATTTTTCTGGTTAAAACTGCCTTGTGCTATGAACTATGAAGTCAACAATATTACAAGCAAGGTTTCCACGAAGCATTTTGAAGAGGCAACTATGCTAAATAAAACTACATCAAAGGGATCATCAGCTTCAGGATTCGAGAAAATTGGTTCTCTGGTTAGTCATCATCTAGTGGCATAATAAACTATAAATAAATACAGTTTGCTAATGTTTTTGGGGTTGGTGAACAGGGTGAAGGTCAGCTAAAATTAATGGCTTTTGAACAAAACGAATTATGGTTATGCGCTAATGAACGAATCCCGTGGCACGAGAATCTGGGAGGGGAAGAGGCCATTCAAAACCGTGTACACGAGTTAGTTATCTTCAACCGTTCGGAACTAAAAAGTTATTTAAAAAATCGATTATTTGAGCCTAACATACTTTCTTTGATGATCAGACTTGTATCAGTTGGGAACTTGGAAGGTGCAGTCAGTTTGTTACTCTCCACTTCTCCAGATAGCTCTTATTTCTATCCCAATGCACTGCGTGCTGTTGCTTTATCTACTAGCGTGTCCAAATCCCTCGTTGAGCTAGCGGTGAAGGTATTAAGACTGTTTTTTTTTTTCTAATTGTGTTTCTTTTTTTTTTTTGTGAATCATATAACATGCATTATTTTTTTCTTGACATGGTTTCCGAATAAAGGTAGTTGCAGCCAACATGGTAAGACCAGACAGATCACTTTCTGGAACTCATCTTCTCTGCTCAGTTGGAAGATACCAAGAAGCATGCTCCCAGGTTAGGTCTTGTTTTCAATGTTAACAGGTTTTTGATCCCAAGTTTAGCTATATGTTTTCCTCAATGCAGTTACAAGACGCTGGTTGCTGGACGGATTCTGCTACATTGGCAGCTACGCATTTAAATGGATCTGACTATGCAAGGTGTCCCCTCATTTATTTCTTATATATATATATATATATATCGATTAAATTTAAGAATCAGAAAAACATGATATGATCTAGAACTTTCTTTATCAAAATGAAAGGAGAAAAAAACGTCACAACTCACAAGAACAAATTTCCCAAAGAGAACTATCTGAATGCCCGCTCAAACTATATCTATACATATATAATGTACTAAGGAAATTAACTAATTGATGTTTTTACTTATTTTAATTAGAGTATTGCAGAGGTGGGCAACACACGTCATGCAAACTGAACATGACCTTTGGAGGTATGTAATGCTAACTCATTTTGATAACATGCACACCCTATGAAATAGGTTTCAGGTAAACTTAACCTGGATTTCGAAAGTGTAGGGGTGTGATGCTATATATAGCGATAGGAGCATTTGAACAAGCGCTAGCAGCATTTCGCAAAGCTGAGCAGCCTGAGACAGCGGCTATTCTCATTTTAGCCTGCCAGGAAACTCTAGCAAACAGTTGGAGCATTGATGATGACAATGAAGACGTGATAGCAGTTACTAAATGCTATGAGCTGTATCAGGAGAAGCTGGTGCATATATGCATGGATTCACCACCTTTTCTTCACTAAGGTTGTATGTATATTATTATGTAAGAATCAGACCTTCAACGTCCCAATTTTTATTATAGTGTCATTCATCCTCAAGTATAGACAAGACTATAACATGCAAAGTTCGCAGTTGAGATATTTATAGTTTACAGTTCAAACCATTGTAGATGGTTTATTAACAACAATATGTTAAGTATGAGGATAATATCTCTGACAAGTATAGCTACTTAGCTGATTAGCTCATACGCTAAAGTACATTGCTTTATCTTCGATAACTCGAAAATGGATCAGTACATTTCTATTTATATATCCTAAAGGACAACGTCCTTTCCCTCTTCTCCTCTTGACTTATTCAAGCTTGAGGGTAAGCTGAATTTTGTTGGAAGAGTATTGGATGAATATTACAATTCCCACTATTGTTGTAAGCGATAAATCCGTTTACCTTCATAATCGGTTTATACTTTCAAATCATTCGTATTATTCATATTCAAAGAGTGTTTTTACAAAGTATCAGATATCTTAAATCTACTCACCACTAGTTTTTCTTTCTTTCTGATGTGAGTTATGATCAGTGACTACCGATTTAGAATTGTTACGTTTCTTTGGCGCAGAAGCACGTAGGATGTTCAATGTGATTCATACTTGGTAATAATGGTTTTTTAATATATCATCTTTACATAGAAGTTGTATTCATTTTCTCCTTGGTTCTTTCTTTTAATCATAAGAGTTTACATATGTGAATAGCCTCTTTTATATACGTACACTCAAATCTTGGAGGCATCAGCAGTGACCCGACGGTTGAGGGCAACGGCAGCCTTGGAACCGTTTGGACGGCCAAGATGCTTGCTGATGAAATCTCCAGCAGCTATAAGCTTTCCCAAATCAACATTGGTCTGGACGCCTAAACCGTTCAACATGTAAACCACATCTTCTGTAGCTACGTTTCCTGAAGCTCCTTTTGCATATGGGCAGCCGCCTAATCCAGCGACTGAAGAGTCTACTATGTTTATTCCCATCTGTTTATTTTTTTTTTTATATATATCACAAACACATGTCAGTCTCAAACCCATAAAAAGAAAATGAAATCTTATTCTCAATTTGCTTGACTTACTTGGAGAGACACCAATATGTTTGCAAGAGCTTGCCCATAGGTATCGTGGAAATGAACAGCCAGCTTTTCTGGTGGCACAACTGCCATCACAGCTTCAAGCATCGGAACCACAGTACCTGATTCATATATGACAACAGAAGCTGTAAGACAACGATTCAAAACAGAGAAAAAAATAATTAATTAAAGGGAAATCGAGGAGGTTACCGGGAGTGCCGATTCCTATTGTATCACCAAGAGAAATCTCAAAGCAGCCCATGTCATAAAGCTCTTTTACAACATGCGCCACTTTTGAGGGTGGAACCGCCCCCTCTACTGGACACCCGACAACGCACGATACATACCTTCAAACATTGGGCAAAATAAAGTAGGAAAAACTTGATAATATAATAATATAATATTAAAAGGAGCAGAAGAAACGTACCCACGGACAGGAATGGAATGCTCCTTTGCAGCAGTGACAACAGCACGATATCTCAAGAGACTCTCTTCAATGGTACAGTTGATATTTGACAAGGAGAATGACTCAGAAGCCGATGCAAAGATTGCAACTTCCTTAGCACCTGCAGATACAGCCGCTTCAAAGCCCTAAACAAAGAAACAAAGCACATTCTATGTTGCCATGTTGGTGTTCGAAGAAAATAAGAAACAAGAATTCTTTTGAAGAGGAAAAATAAAATGGTACACACTTTTAGATTCGGAGTCAGAACCGGCAATCGAGCCCCATCTAGAGAATTTACTCTATCCATTACATCCTTTGCATCTGCAAGCTACAAGTCGAAACAGTAACAAATTTATGAAACTTACTTTGACGTTAGCAGAAATAAAATTGTTTCTAACATCTACTAACTTGTTTTGCCAAACAAACAGAAGCAATTTAAAAAAATTTACTTTGCACCAAGAAGAACTATATAAGATTTAAACATTAGCATATTACCTGAGGAACCCATTTAGGTGATACAAAGCTTGTAGCCTCGACAACGGGCAATCCAGCAGAAACTAATCTCTGAATAAGTTCCACCTTTACAGACGTGGGTACAATATTTTTCTCGTTCTGCAGACCATCCCTTGGACCAACTTCAACAATCTTCACAAACTTCGGTACCCCTCTAACGAGCTGAAAATATTACAAGATACAGGAATCATTTAACAAGGAAAAAAATAATAATCTTATGAGATGCCATTTTTATAGCATAAAGAAAATTTTACTTTGTTAATTGAATGTGAGATGCCATTCTCCTGAAAACTTTTGGAGGAGTTCCTTGCTGAGAAAGAAGTACTCCGAAGCAGAATTTCTCCTTCAGACACTTTCCGAGTATGCCTTTTCCACGGAAACGACTCTTTACCAAAGCTCTCATCATCATCACTGTGAATGGAAGGAAGAAGATGCCTGAGACCAGACTCAAAACAAAAATGAAAGTAAAGGAAAAAAAGAAAGAGGTAAACTCACTTGCAAGAGTTAGAGGTGGTGCAATCTCTTCCCTGGATCCAACGGTGTCCCATGCCGCCGCCAAGGACATCATCCCTGGGGCGACAAGCACCGGATGAAAACCTCTGGATCCTGTCAATGGTGTTCATACTTGGCAACTTGTCAAAAGCTAGTGGCTCCTCCAAACTCGACATGATGGTGGTGACTGGAATATAAGCATTATGAGTGTTTTTTGTTAAAGTCTTGCAGCACCATAAACAATGGGCTCTTCTTACCCCATTCATTCCACTGCATTTTCAGCATTAGATTTTTGGGGTTTTTTTTTCTTTTTCTGGAGAAAAATGCTCAGGTCCTTTGCTCAAAATATGTTCCAATAAAATAACAACAATTTTTTTAACTCTTTATACACATTGGTGATCGATGAAAAATTCTCTCTACTTGGCCGAAATTCATAAATTCAAGAAGAAATACAAGACAATTTTAACAACCTAACAATGATTAATCTTCGTGATTCAATTATAATCGGGAGGAGAGAGATTTACCGGAGAAAAGAGTGATTGATTCCTCCCAAAGGATTCGATTTGACGTGAAGAAGATGAACGTAGAAATGAAATTAAGGGAGAAGGACGCGGCAACTTTATCTCCTCTAATTCTGGTTGGGAAGGTCCCTCTACCTTAACATTAATTTTAGACCTCAATAAATAAACTGCTTTTTTTTTCCTTTCTTTCTTTCTTTCTTTCTTTCTTTCCCACTCTTCTTTACTGATTGGTCTACAAATTTTAAATAGAGTTTGTCTAGTTTTTCATTTTTATAAATGATATGGTGGAGGCTTGTTTGCAACTGTTTTAGAGAGAGAGAGAGAGAGAGTTTAGAAAGAGGAAATCGTGTGTGAGGGAAGCCCCGACGTCCGGCGGCGCGTCTTGGCGCGTGCCGGCGCCGGTGGCTTTCTTCTTTGTCAGTTCATGCTTGGTTGTGTACTGTGTGCTTCGATCTGTCGCACCCTCCGATATACTAGAGGATCTGGGCTAGGGTTTTGTTCCGGGAAGAGCTCTGCTTGAGGAGAGCTTCGAACGGCGGCAGTTCATCTCTCTCTGGATTCGCGGTGAGGAGGTAGAACGGCGGTTCGCTGAGACAGTCAGCTTTTGGGTTCAGTTGTTGCTCCGGGAAGTGGAGGCTCAGATAGCTTCACCGTCGCCGTTCAAGCTTCCGGGGAGGTGGAGGCTTCTACAGCTTTATCGCCGCCGGCTTTGTCTCCGAGACGAGAAGGCTTTCCTCGCCTTTCGTCTTCGGCTTTTGGTTCCTTAGTTCTGTTCTAGGGTTTAGTTTATTCTGTTCTCGCGGTGTTGATTGAGACTCGGTAAGGAGTTTTTGTAGCAGGAAGAGAGAAGCTCCCTGGTGGAAGGCAGTGATGTTTCTCTCCGAAGGTCTTTGCTTTGGTGTGTGTGCTAGAACGGTAACGGCGAGATCTCGCAATAGCGATGGAGGCTCCCGATAAAGTAAACACCAGTTTCAAAGGCGGTTGTGGTGAAGAAGCGGTGAAGGTCATGAACTCCGGTTTGGTCCGGTGTGTCGAGTGAGGTTGACGGTTTCAGGGGCGAATCCGGTGAACCGCCTTGGGGTTGCCGGCGTTCGAGAAGATCAAGGGAATGAGTGACGCGTGTCCCGTGTGTCGGGGATCTAAACACGTGGGCCTGAAGAGTGTCGGTGGAGTCGACGTTTCGGGTGGTCATAAGGCTTCTCGTTTGGGCCTGGCCTATTCTCCCTTTATTTTCTCTGATCCCTTTCGTTGGGCTGTAAGCTTTTGGTGTAGAAGTTTGATGTGGGTTGTTTGTATTTCAGTAGTTTCTTGGGCTCGGCCCTATTAATAAAATATAACTTGACGGGAAGAAAAAAAAAAATGGTGGAGGCTCGTTTGAAAATTGACTTCGGAACAAAACTCTAAACAAGTGGAGTATGGTGCACCATTAATATGGTTAATGGTGGAGGCTCGTCATGCCATGGTGCACCATGGCATGACGGAATTACGGTCTATTAGTTTATGCAACGTTGGTTACAAAATTATCTCAAAAAGGCTTACTTTCCGGTTTAATATCAAAGACGCAATCTGTTTTCGTTTCAGGGAGATTAATTTCAGATAATATTCTTATTGCTCATGAAATGTTTCATGGTTGCGGACAAATAAGGCTTGCAAGGAAAAGTTTATGGCTATTAAGACGGATATGAGCAAGACCTATGATAGAGTAGAATGGTCTTTCATGAAAAGACTTCTTTTGAAAATGAAAATCTGTTCAATATGGGTTTCTAGAGTAATAAAATGTATTTCTTCGGTAAAATATAAGGTGTTATTAAATGGACAACCTAAAGTGAGTATTGTTCTAGAATGGGGGCTGAGGCAAGGGAATTCTTTTTCTCCATATCTATTTAGTTTGTGTATGAAGCTCTCATTGCAAATATTAGGAAATAGGAAAGAGAAAAGCGATTAACATGCTTAAAAATATCAAGGGGAGAACGATTAGTTTCTCATTTTCTTTTTGTGGATGATAGTTTATTTTTTTGCAAGGCTAACTCGGCTGAATGTGGAGTTATCCTTAAGCTTCTCAAAGATTATGAGGCTGTGTCAGGGCAGCTTATTAATTTCGACAAATCTTCTTTACAATTTGGTCACAAGATGCTGGATATAAAGTGGTTGGAAATCAAATCTCAATTAGGAATTACTACAATAGGAGGTATGGGTAACTATTTGGGTATACCAGAGAATATAGGAGGATCTAAGGTCCAGGTATTTGGTTATGTGAATGAAAGAACTAACCAAAAGATTAATGGTTGGACAGTCAGATTTCTTACTAAAGGTGGAAAAGAAGTTATGATAAAATCAGTAGCATCTGCATGCAATGTCAAATCACGTCATGTCTTGTTACAGATTACCTAAGACGGTTACGAAAAAAATTACAGGTGCTATTGCACATTTTTGGTGGGGTGGAAACGGAAACAAGAGAGGGATTCATTGGCTATCATGGGATAAAGTATGTAAACATAAGTGTAGAACCTAAAATGTACATTCAGTATTTTGTAGTGTTTGTAAAGTAAACTGGGGAATGACAAAGGATGTAGGCAACGATATCCTGAACACAACGATGTAATCGGAAATCAGTTGACAAAAATGAACTTTTATTGAATAAGAGATCGATTACAAGGAATAACAAAGAGATCGATTATAACAAAGAGATCGAACAAGATCGATTTCTAAGACAAAGTAAGAAAGGTAAAAGTGTGTGATATGCTCTCTCTCTCTCTCTCTCTCTCTCTCTCTCTCTCTAGGGTTTTCGCTGTGTCTCAAACGTTAATCTTGTTCTCCTTTTATAATCTCAACTCCGTCATCTTTGTAACCGGCTCCGCGATCTCCGGGATTACGGCGACCTCTCCTCGACTTCGTTGACGTCACCATGGACTTTTTCTATCTCGGCCCATCTGCTTTGATCACAGCCCATTTAATCTGGACTACAAAATTGGGTCCAACAATAACGACGAAAGGGGTTTGAGTTTTCAAAATCTACTAGGATTCAATACTGCTTTGTTGGCAAAAAAGTTATGGTGCTTGATGGACAAACCGGACTGTTTGTTTTCAAAAGTTTTTAAAGGTCGATATTTTCGGAAAACAGATCCTTTGGATCCACACAGAACTTATTCACCATCTTATGGCTGGAGAAGCATTTGTTCAGCTAGATCGCTAGTTAAAAATGGCTAATTAAAAGAGTGAAAATGGTCAATCTATATCAGTATGGAATGATCCTTGGATTCCCACTCCTCGTCCGAGGTCAGCAACTCCAAAAAATTCACCTCAGGTTTTAAACAATTCTCTGATGGTGGAAAATTCATTAACCGGACTACGTCTTCGTGGAATGTGGATATGCTTAATGCATACATACATACAAATGATGTTAAAATCATTAAAGGTTTGGCTATTAGTCGGTTACATAGGCTGGATTCTTATGGTTGGGCGTTTATGGATACCGGTAAATATATGGTTAAATCAGGTTATAAAATTGAATCTTTATATCCAGATAAGATCCTTCAAAGGGTTCCTTACGGACCAAGTATAAATCTTTTATTAAGTTATACTTGGAAACTTCAGTGTCCACCAAAATTACGACATTTTATTTGACAAGTTATTAAAGGAACTATTCTGGTTGCCAAAAATTTAAGGTCAAGGGGTAGTGATTGTGATTCACGATGCAGTATCTGTGGTGCTGAGGAAGAATCCATTAATCATGTTCTTTTTGAATGTCTACCAGCTTTGCAAACATGGGCGTTGTCGAATATACCTTCTCCTGTGGGTGTTTTCCCATCCCCATCGATTTTCAATAATATGGATTATCTTTTCCGGAGACTTCCAAAGGATTATGACTTTAATTCTTTTCTGTGGATTATGTGGTTTATCTAGAAGAATAGGAACTCTAAGCTCTATACAAATAGAAATGGTAATATGCAGCAAATTCTTCGTATAGCGGAAGCGGAAGGGGTTGTATGGACAGAGGCTCAACTTACAGTTCCTGAACGGAATCAACCAAATCTTTCGTCCTTTGATTGGCTTCAATTAGAGTGTTCCAAAGTCTATTTTGTTGGTGGTGGATGAAGAGCACAAGATAAGTTCTCAGGACACAGGAATGGTTCTGTAGACAGAGTGGTTCAGATGAGAAGATGATGGAGCGTAATGAATCTCCGAAGAAATTTATCCGCTTTACATGCATAATGTGGAGCCTTGATATGGGTTATGGAGTGCATGAAAATCCTTAATTTCTCAGACGTAGTTTTCGCAACCGATTGTTCCCAATTGGTGAAGATGGTGTCATCACCCGAAGAATGGCCAGTTTTTGCTATACACTTGGAAGAGTTCAGGCACAGTAAGATTTTCTTCCCTACCTTGGAAATCCGATATATTTCGAGAGCTCACAATCTAGTGGCGGACGAGCTTGCACGCGGTGCTAGATGTTCCCCTTCTGCTATGTTCTATGTCGACTCTATGTCACCGGCTTGGTTCTTTAAATCGGTAGAGCATATATAATAGTTTAGTCCTCTTTTGTTGTCAAAAAAGTGGAGTATGTAACATTTTCAGTGTTTTAAATAATAGAAATTGCTTGAAATAATTGGATATCAATTTTCAAAAATATATTTAATTAAAATATATTGAAAATTAGGTTTAAGGTTTATTGATTACAATTTAAGGTTTATTATTTAGATGGTAGGAGGTTTTTAAACTTCTAATGATTTATGAGGATTAATTGTATTTTAAAGAATTTATGAAATAGTTATTGTTTAAAGGTAAATTTAAAAAAGTAGTATTAATATTTAGGTAATAGTTATTTATTTTTAGTCAATGACAATATTAGTTTATTTAATACCATAGTATTTAGTATTAAAATACATAAAAGAGAGAAAAATTTCTAATAACTTTTGATATTAACACTAACTCTAATTATTTTATGATATCGTCAATATATTGCAAATAATTTTTCACAATAGTTTCATATTACCTAAATGACCTTTTCAGTGTAGAAATCCCTTTATATCTATTAATTCTGTATTTTTAAATATTTAAACTTTAGAATTTAAATAAATATTAATAAATTTTTAAATTCATATTTTTATTGCTTTTTAGTTTTGTTTTAAGTTTTTTTCTTCCCAGTATAATTATATTACTCATATTTTAGGATTTGTTTTTGTTAATTTTGAAAACCAAATAAATTACAGTTTAAGAATCAATCTTTTAAATACAAAAGCAAAAGTAAAAACATCAATATATTGTGTACGGCGAAATAGTGATTAATGAACTAGAATTTAGATTATAAAAATGTAATTTAATATACAATATAAAAATTAACTTTTTATAAAATTATTGGTGTGATGAAACTATGTTTCGTAAAAGTATACAAAATGGTGTAGTACTGTTCATATAAAAGTTCTTATAGTGTATAATAATAATAATAAAATAACTTAGTTATAAATTGCAATTTTAGTATAATAACTAAAATTTATTTAGCATCTGTGAATTTTATAATTACTAGGTTATAATAATTATAATATAAACTATAATTTGGTAGACTGTATTTCAAAATTATTTTGGCAAGTTTTTCAAATTTTAAAAATTTCACTAATAAATACTAAATTACTTTTGCATGCCATCTTTAAAAGTGTTAACATTTTCAAATATCTATATTTTAACTTTAGAAAATTTATTTTATATTTATATTAGATGCCCGTGACGTGTACGTGTAGGATGAACCAAATCCTCATTAAATTTGATTTTACTATTTTAATTTTGTTTAAAAATGAAAAACGTAAAATATTTTCCTTATTTATTTTTATTTGTCTTTCTTACACGAAATTTTGATCTAACTAACTCACATATATCAAGATCTTACTAAATACTAAAAGAAAAATGAAAACAGAGCCACCTTTTTCTTGATTTTATTATTTGCGTATTTTTAAATTTTAAGTTTAAGATATCAAAATTTACAGAATAAGATTCGACAAATTAAATTTCATAGCCTTTCTGAATTAATAATTTCAGAATTTATAGTTATAGTGACTTGGTGACTTGTTAAATAAAAACTCTGACTATGTGCTATAGGTGACTATCCCCAACGAAATATATTGGCCAGAATGCCTTTATAGTTGGTCAATTAGCCAACATATGCAACCATGTGTGTGTATTCTACCTAACCCTGACTGAACTTTTGATTATTGTGATTAGTTAATTGTGTAAATAATATTTTAACTAGAAACTTTTATATTCCTTATAGTATAATCGAATGCTCTCAACAAAATTTTAAAATTATTAAAAGAAGAAAAAAAAAAACACTTTGTCCTCCTAGTTTTTCTTAAAGGCTACGAAAGTTAGTACTATGTGAAATATCAACATTTTTAATGTCTATTTTTGGTGGGACATATCTGAAATAGAGAATGTAATGTTGTATTTGGCTTATGCGAAATACAAAGTTTCAACGATCCTTTATTAGCAAAACTCGAAGCCGAATTCTTTATCCTTATAAACTGGTAAATACTATTTAAAATAAAACATTTATAGACAGTACAGTTCACTCTCCGTCATCATCGTATGGTACAAAAGAAATCATGAAAGAAAGATATCTCCCGGCAACAAATCTTGCCAAAGCTATTGGAGATGGTAAATCAACTAGAATTTAGTATGATGACCATGGATCTCAGTTACCAAACATGTTCAGTCAATAGGACTGCCAACAGAGAGCACCAGTAAAACCAATTGTACTGTCGACAAAGAACACTTGTGACCTGAATTATATAGCATATAGCCAATCGGGGTTCTTATGTAATGCTTCATTTTGTCTTCTTTAAATTTAATGCTATAACAATTTACAAACCTCGTTATAAAGTATGCTAATCTCTTTAGTGCGACTCAAAGCTCGAATCCTTACATGATGAGACTGATATCACAGCTACTACTAGCCTACTAGGATCTATTCAAAAATTACTTTTGAAGGTCACGCAAGTGTATTAGCTCCAGTAAAGAGAGAGAAAATTCAGATCATAATAACGAACTGTATATAGTAACTCTATCAAAAAGAAGATAATCAACATTTCCTCACCAACCGGTGTGAATTATCTTCAAAGCATCCACAATGTCAATGCATACTTTTCAAAGACCAACTTGACTAATCAAGTTCACCAAATGTATACAGCTACAAAACCATAAAAGGAGGAAACTAGTCCAAATATTTTATTTAAGAGTGATCTCAAATATAACACCTTCCAAGTTTCCAACGGTACATCGAGTCCCAGGAACCTCATTCATCAGCATCCCGTGCAGAGAGCCTTCCCTCAAGATTGCTGAGTCCATCCTGAAACAATATTTCATTTACTTTTAACTTTTGGGACACAAATGAAAATCGATAACGTTGTGGCTGACAAGCTTACTGTCTAGCCCGAGATACGTATGCTAGTATGAACTTGCAATTTCCATGTCCTCTCATCCGCAGAAGCTGTTCTACACTGTCAAATAGCAACGGCACGCTAGATTGCTGAAAGCGTACGTACTGTCAAGGCTACAATTTTTCAAATCATATAGGAGTTAACTGAACCAAAACCAAAACCAAACCAAACAGAGGATAAGGATATAGATATCAGCTCCAAGAATAAGATCAAAGCCATCACTGTGTTTCTGCAAAATTTCACCAAGATGATCACTGTTTCCCCATTCTAGCTTTGCAGCCTCTAATTCTGTAGATAGAAACGCCAAACACATAAATAGGCATTGTTAAATATTGAGAATCAATAACAAAGTTGATTTCTCTCTCTCTCACCAGCTGAGGGGTCTAGACCGCTTGAATGTTCATGAAGCTCGATGTTTTTCTTCAGTATCTGAAAACAAGACCTGATTACGTTCAACCAATGGTGAATTATTCTCAGAGAAAATCTTTATCCAAAGCGACGTTACCTTGAGCACTTCATCGTTGTGGTCAGTAAAAACAACTTTACGGCAAAATTTGCTACAGAGGACTCCTGTTATACCTGTTTTATAACAAGATCAAAGATCAACGACTACAAATGAATTCAAACGAGAGGAAAAAACAAAGAGCCTCTACGCTTTGAAAGAACATTCAATATGTCATCAAAGACCAAAGAAAGACCAAATGTTCCAAAAAAAAAAACATTTCTATCACGGATTGTTGGTGTTTACTATATCGAACATTCCTATCTGAAACTTACTGGCACATAGCACAGGAGGAGGTGATTTGCTAGAAACAACTAGCATTAAAAAAAAAAAACAAAGAGGAGTTACCAACGCCAGATCCAAACTCCAAAACAGAACATCCCTGGAGAATGTCAGCATTATCAGAGAGATAACCGTTCATAAGCATAGCACCAGGCCAAACCAGTTGCCCTGTTAAATCAAAATCAGCTGCCCAAGATAACTTTAATGTTAGATAATAAGTAACTAAAGATTTGATATATATAAGAAAAAAGAAAATGAAAACACTCACTTGAAGCTGATTGGAGACAGTAGAGCTCAAGAACGTTGGACCCAAACGTAAAGCTCGTCAACTGATAACTGCATTAAAAAAAAAATGTCTACTTTACTAAGCAAACCACCAAAAACACTTTAAGTTAGTCAAGAAAAAAAAAGTGTTGAATAATTACTCATCGTTGACGAAGAAGGACTCATCTAAGCAAACTATATCTTCCTCTTCTTCTTCTCTCTCTTTCTCAATTTCGCTGCCCATCTTTGACTGAAGAATGGAACGATGCCCCCCAGTAATCAGACCAGAAACTGTTCAGTTTCTTAGATTGAATCCTAATTCATAATTTCGAGCCAACTATGCAAAGATAAGAGGTAAGGTAAGAAGGTAGGTAAAAATAGTAGTACATGAGAGAAGCGGAAGGCGCGGCAACAATGGCGTCGATGGCTACAGCTTGCGGCGGTGGGAACTGGGAACAGAGAAAAGTGTGTGATTATTTTGGGGGTTATTTCATTTTTTCATCCTTTTAATGTCGGTTTGTGGAGCAAAACCTCTGATTTTGATTTTAAACCGTAAGAGACTGTTGACAAAATATAAAAACCATAGGAGACTCGACTCAACCCTAGATGAGCATGATTTTCTTTTTTTATCATCTGTTAGATTAATAATATACTAAATTTTAACCCGTCTTTAACCGGGCAGGATTATTTTCGAATGATAGAAATTTTTATTTTTGATTGCGTATATACTTTTAAATATTACACATGAAGTATTATATTCAGTGTTCTGTAAGTCGATCCGGATCCGCAGTTAACCAATAACATCAATGACTCTATATGTAATCTGGTTAAACTCTATCTAAAAGTTATGCTAGTAACATTTAGTTCTCATAGCTTAGCTTGTGTAATAGCAAAATATATCCAGCGTTAAAAAAGATTAAAATAGAGGAAAAATTTCTCCTCTCGAGAGCGATTAAAAAGACAATCTTCTTTCTCTCCGTTTTGTCTCCGCCGTACTAGGTCATCATCCAGATGGCTCCGCCATCCCCTCCGCCACCGCTCCCGCCAGATCCGTCCGATTTATCTCTCGGCTCTGTCTCCGCTTCTATTCTAGGCTCTGTTCCCGGCTCAGCTCCTGCGGCTGGTTCCGTCTCTCTTGAAGCTCCGGCTTCTTCAGTTCTGTTCTCCGACTCGGCGGCTGGTTTTAAGGCTGGGCTTCTCAATTCCCCTGCAAATAGCGCTCTTTCTCCTATGGATATGGGCTCTCCTCCAACTACTGGTCAGGTTTCAAACAACCCAGTGCCAGGGTCTCCTCAAGACAAAAACTTCAGTTGGGCGAAGAACCTTCATTCGGCTGCCCATTTCCCTGTCACTGAGGTTCCATTATCTACGTCCGCCGAAGGAAGACCTAGAGTCCGTGTCTCAAATGGGATCTTTGAACGCGGTGCCAAACTCCATAGTGATTATATAGTGGGTATATTCTATGGCAAAGCCCCCTCATACGGGAAGATTTGGGGTGTGCTTAATTACTTATGGGGTAAGAATAAAAGGGTCACCATTCACCACTTATCAAAAAATGCCTACTTATTCTACAATTCCTTCGCTTACCTTAAGGAATCGCATCCTCCAACATGAGCTATGGCGAGTGGGGGACTCTCCTTTCTTTGTAACCAAGTGAAAGTCCTAATTTAGCATGAATCCTCCGTCGCTAGACAAGGCGCCGGTGTGGATTACGCTACACAACTTGTCTTTTGACCTCATCACGCCTGAGGGTCTGAGTTCGGTCTGCTACCCTCTTGGAAGAGTTGTGGACTCCAAACCGTTTACTAGTGTGACTTCGGCTGACGTCAAGGTTATCGTCGATCTGACCAAACCCCTTCCTCCAGAGGTTGAAGTCGAATGTGACGATGGGAATGTGTTGCTGATCTCTATCACCTACCCATGGTTGCCCCCCCCCCCCCCTTTGCTCCCTCTGTAACCAGATAGGTCACAAGGCTAATCTCTGTCCTCTGTTAAAGTCTCCGGAGAAAAAAAAAGGAAAAACAAAAAGGAAAACAAAAAGTGCATTCTGGTCATCAAGCAGGGTTCCAGAAGGACGCTCCTCCTCCTCCGGAATGGAGGCCTAAATCAACAGTGGAAAAAGGATCTACGTCTAACGATATCGACCATCCTACTGCGGTGTTGGGCTCTACTCCAGCTCCTGTTGAAGTTGCCAAAGTTTCTACTGCTGTTCCCACTCCCTCTCAAGAAGGAGAGTTAACCATAGCTCCAGTTTTTGGCCCCCGCCTCAAGGCCAACCTGAACTCTGTAGAAGACCGGATCAGGAGGAAGTACCCTTCACAGAAATAAAATCAAGAGCTTCCTCTAAAGGTAGAGCCCAGGCCAATACTCAACCGGTAACCACCACAAATCCGTTCCTGGTTCTTCAGATTGAAGGTCCACCTTTGGAAGATAAAGATAAGATGTTAGTTTGTGTTAATCAAGTTATATCTCCTTCCTCTTCGGCCTTGTTGAATCGGTCTCAGAAGAAGCGAAAGCTCCGAAACTCTCCAGGTCTCGGTGGTTTACTTCCCATTGCGTGGAAGGACAATCACCCCCTATATAATTTTAATGTCGGATACATTTTTTTGGAACGTGCGTGGATTAAACGAACCATCAAAACACTGCCCACTATCTAACTGGCTGTATAGAAGACCAGTATCTTTTGGGGCGCTTTTAGAAACACATGTTAAGGTTGAAAGCAAGCATCATATTTTGTCAGCTATTAGAGGGGGTTGGTCTGTGGTGACTAACTATGAGTTTTCGGATCTTGGAAAGATTTGGGTGCTATTCAGGGCACCAACGCAAGTGAGAGTTCTTTTTAAAGACCTGCAATCTATCACCTGCGATGACGGGACGGTTTTCTGTTACACGGCAATGTACGCTTCAAATGATGAGGATACACGGAAGGAGCTCTGGATTTCTCTGCGTGATACCTATGCTTCCTTTAACCTTCAGAATTTACCATGGTTAGTTGTTGGTGATTTTAACGAAATACTGCATCCGGACGAGACTTCTAATGCTAACATCTCGTCAACAACTAGAGGAATGAGATGTTTTGGTGATTTATTATCAGACACTAGATTATTTGACCTGCATTGGACCGGCCCTAAGTTCACATGGCTCAACAGCAGACCTTCTGATCCTATTGGCAAGAAGTTGGACCGCTGTTTGGTAAACGGCTGCTGGCTTCAGAAACTTCCATCAAGTCACTGTCAGTTTTAATCTCCCGAATTTTCAGACCACTCCCCGGGATTTATCAAGCTATCTTCTGACCCTCCGTCCTTCGGTACGAGGCCTTTCAGATTCTACAACCTTCTTCTAAAGAACTCTCAGTTCCTGAACAAGGTGGAACAATCCTGGTCAGTTGTTGGTTTTCGAGCTGGCTCCCTAAGGGACTTCGGTTACAAGTTAAAAAATCTAAAGCGCCCTATGAAATCACTGCTCAAAGACAACTACAGTGACATTGAGAAAAGAGTGGCAGTAGCTATGGAGGACCTTTCATTGAAGCAGTTGCTGGCTCTAAACGATCCCTCTTCTCTTAATGTTCAGAACGAGGTTGACGCTCGCAGAGTCTGGTCTGAATTAAGAGTAGCGGAAGACAGTTTCTTCCATTAGAGATCTCGCATCAGATGGATGGGAGGTGGCGATATGAATACTCCGTACTATCATTGTATCACCACCTCTAGAAATGCTGGAAATGCCATCAAATTCCTTTTCAAGCCGGATGGTTCGCTGACCGTTTCCCTGGAAGAGGTTCATCACGTGGCAATTGATCATTTCCAGTCTAAATTTTGCTTAGTCAAGGATGCTTTCTGTCCTGACCTTCCTGATTTTCTTGAGAGCCTGATTGTGGTAACATGTTCTACTGCTCAACAGTCCTTGTTCAACGATAATTTCTCGGAGGAGCAGATTCAGAGCTGTCTATTTAAGATGCCAAGAAACAAAACTCCGGGGCCAGATGGGTTTCCAGTTGAATTCTTCAAAGGTGCTTGGGCTATAATTGGACAGGAATTTATTGCTTCGGTAAAGAGTTTCTTTGTCCACTGGTTCATGCCAACTTCTCTTAATGCCACCTCGCTGATTCTCCTAGCTAAGCATCCAGGAGCAGATACTATAACCGAGTTTCGGCCTATTGCTTGTCTGAATACTCAGTACAAGCTCATCACTAGACTGCTATCAAACAGACTGGAGATGACTCTGCCAGGTCTGATTCTACCCAACCAAACTGCCTTTCTGACAGACCGGTTACTGGTGGAAAACGTCTTACTAGCCTCTGAAGTTATCCAAGGTATCATTTGACCTCTGACCAACCACGGATCACGCTGAAGGTAGATATAGCAAAGGCTTTTGACTCGGTGAGATAAAATTTTGTGCTGAGTGCGCTTGCTGCTTACGATTTGCCGGCAAAATTCATAACCTGGATCAGAACTTGCATCTGCTCCCCCTCCTTTTCAGTCAGCATCAATGGGGTTTCATCGGGCTATTTCAAAAGTAGAACTGGTCTTCACCAAGGGGACCCCCTCTCGCCTATCCTCTTTGTCATGATGATGAACATCTTATCTTTGATGTTAAACAAAGCGGCAGAGGACGGGAATTTTGACTATCACCTCGGCTGCGGAGATTTGAAACTAATGCACCTATGCTTCGCAGACGATCTGCTAATTTTCCTTGATGGCTCTGAAAAATCTCTGGAAGGAGTCTTGTAGGTCCTAGCTGATTTTGAGCTCATCTCTGGTCTTTCAGTAAATATAGCAAAGACTTCCTTGTTTAGCTGTGGAGTTCCTGAAGATATAATACAGAGGTGTCAGACAAGATTCGGTTTATCTCAGGCTGCTCTACCAATCAGATATTTGGGTCTTCCTGTAAGCTCAAAGAAGTTATCGCTAAAGGATTATGATCCCCTTCTTCTGCAAATCAAAAGGAAATTGGGGTCTTGGACTTCAAAGACTTTATCGATGGCCGGGAGGCTAACCTTAATATCTTCGGTTATAGCGGGAATAACTGGATTCTGGATGTCGGCTTTCCTGCTTCCCAAATGTGTTATGAAGATGATAAATAGTCTATGCAGCTCGTTCCTTTGGCATGGCACAATAGGCATATCCACGGGGGCAAAGGTTTCATGGAAATAACTCTCTATCCTGAAGGTGGATTGGGCCTTCTCAATATTATACATTGGAATGAGACATGTATTCTGAAGCTTCTATGGATGATCTTCTTCAGATCGGGCTCTCTTTGGGTAGCGTGGATCAGAAATAAGTACATCTCTTCTTCTTCCTTCTGGGCGTTGAATGAAAGAAACTACAACTATTCTTGGATGTTCAGAAAAATCCTTGGCCTGAGACCAAAAGCTTTGCTTTTCTTGAAAATTTCTGTGAGTAACGGTGACTCCACATTCTTTTGGTGGGATCCTTGGACACCTTTTGGGCCTCTTATTAAATTTTTGGCTTCTGATGGCCATTCTTTGCTGGGGATTCCCATTGACTCAACGGTGGCTGATCTCAGGACAGTATCGGGTTGGAACTTACCGCACGCGAGATCTGAAAAACAGCTACGCCTAAACGTGTACATCTCATCAGTTCAGCTTCGTCCGGGACATGACACTGCGACTTGGTCGGTTCATGGTACGCCTACAACATTCTTCTCTGCAAAGAATGTCTTTGACGCTATTAGAACTCAGCGCCCTTCCAAAGATTGGGCTACCTTGATCTGGCACAAAGCGGTGATTCCCAGGTACGCAACAACCGCCTGGCTTTTCACCCTGAACCGTAACTCCACCTTTGACCGTATTGCAGCTTGGAGTCCTGACGCAGAAACGGTGTGTTTGCTGTGTGGGGACAGCTCTGAAAGCAGAGATCATTTATTTTTCTCATGCCCCTACTCTTATGCTGTTTGGAACTCTGTTATGAGCAGATTCAACATCAATGCTTGGCCCTCAACATGGTTGGAGGTCTTAAATTGGTTGCTTCATTTCCAAGGGAACAATGCGCAGAAGACAGCCATTCTTCAAGGTTGGCAGGCAACAATTTACGAGCTTTGGAGAGAAAGAAATAGGCGTCTTCATGATGGCCTCACGTGGCCCCACTATCGGGTGTTTAAGTTCATCCTCTCTGCCTTGCGGGAAAAATGCTCTGCTATGTCTGCTCAAGGTCTTCTGAGAGGTCCTTTGCTGGCTTCGTTCTAGTTCGATCCACTCTAATGTTGTCCCTTTATCTTTCTTCTCTGGTTGTATTATTAGCCTAAACTGATCCTTCCCCCTTTCTTCTTAGCTGTAAACCTTAATGCTTGCTTGCAACCTTTATTATTAATGAAAACCCTTTAACAAAAATAAATAAATAAAAGTTATATCAAACCCGCAAATTTTTTGTAATATTTTATATTGGTAAAATTTATTTTATTATTATATTTTTTGGTCAGAATTATTATACAAATTAACTACTGTCATTCGACCCCCTTATATTTGATAATAATTTAAAAAAAAAAAAAATATATATATATATATATATATATATTAACTTATGAAATTATTTATTAGTTTATATATCATACTTTAATATTTGTTTTAATAAGTTGAGGTATGTTGAAAAATTCTTGCATTTATTTTATTATGTTATTTTATAATTTAGAAAATAGTTAATAGATGGATTAAGTTACTTTATATTTATTACTTGATGTAGCAATTTAATTAAGAATATAAATTATGTATATATAAATACTATAGAATTTTTATTTCTTAGTATATAAATAAAAATGAATTAAAAATCGTTTTTAACTACAGTTAGTTATTAATTATGACTTTTATGATTTAAAAGTAAATATTAAAAAGAAATGTGTATTTACGTTTTAAATAAAAGATATTAAAAGAAATTATTAAGATGTAATATTAGTAAAAAATACTTAAGAATATATTTTTAAAGTCTTGTTTTGAAAATTTAAATAATTGATTAGATATAGTATATATATTTAATAATAATTAAGTTATTTATAAGAGAAATAATAGGAAATTAAATAAATGTAAATGTATAACCTAAACTATTTTTAAATCTATACTATATAAAAGTTGAGGCTATAAGCCATTGAAAGCGTCCACATAGGATTTAGAACAACCAATCATATTATGACAACTTGTTATTTTACATAATTATTTTCAAAAATGTCAATAATTTCAAAATATAATGATTAATATGATAATTCATCTTTATAATTTATAATTCTACAAAATGTTAATATTTCCAAAAAAAACCTAAAATTAAAACGAATTTAGTATTGTATATAATTAAAACTAAAATAAGTATTAACATTTGACAAGTTACTGAAAATGTTAACTTTGTAGTAAAATAGAGATTCAAAAGCCAAATACAAAATATTAACAAAATTATTAGGTTTGCTATTTTGTATATATACTTATAGAAGTTGAGGGTATAAGCTATTGAGAGCGTCCTCGTGGGATTTAAAATAATCAATTGTATTATGAAAAATCATTATTTTACATAATTATTTTTAAAAATATCAATATTTCAAAAAACTATTTATTTCATAATAAAATAGAAACCAATTCGAATAAGGCAAACTAACAAAAGTAAAAACATTATACATATATTAACCCAATATATATATAATAATTTCGAAATTTAACATAAATAATTAAGAATATAATAATTAATATGACATTTCATCATTATTATTCATTATTTTTTATAATGTTAATATTTCTGAAAAACCAAAACTAAGACGAAAGTAAGTATTAACATTTGAAAAGTTACCTAAAAATCTTAACTTTAATAGTAAATAGATAATCAAAAGCCAAATAGTAATATTAACAAAAATATTACGTTTGCTATTTTGTATAATAAATCCAGAGTACATTTTTGGCCAAACTAAAATAGTAAATCAATGTAAAAATAGTTAAAGTAACAAAACATCTAAAAACATTGGCAATGTATAAAATAAAATTCTAATACCACTTAAATTACATAAATTATTAGTGTGATTTTAAGTAAATATATGTTCTTAACCATTTAGATTGTTTACGTCAGATTTAAAACCATGAATTGTCAAATTGTCAAAAGTTTATGTTTCTAAAATGTCAAAATTTTCAATTCTAGACTTTATATATAAAAGCTGAGATTATAAGTCATTGAGGATGTTCATATAAGAGTCAAAACAATCAATCAAAATATGACAATTCATTATTATAATCTCAAATAATAAAAAATGAAATTATTATGTTATATATAATTAAACTAATAAACAAATATTAAACTTTTACAAGTTACTTAAAAATACTAACTTTTATAATAAAATAGAAAATTAAAGGCAAAACAGTAAAATTAACAAAATTATTACTTTAGCAATTTTGTATAATAAATCTAAAATACATTTTATGCCAAAATAAAATGGTAAATTAAATGCTAAATTGATTAAAGTAATAAAATATTTAAAAACATTTTCAATGTATGAAATAAGAAACTTCATAATATCATTTAAATTACATAAAGTATTAGTGTGCTTATAAATAGTTGTCAAAATTTCATCATATCATTAAATAATTTATTATATACGAAAATTGTGGTTATAGAACCTGGATTGTCTACATCAGATTTAAAACCGCAAATTGAAACATGTCATATTATTACAAAATTTTATTATTTCTAAAATGTCAAAATTTCCAAATATCAAAACACTACAAAATGTTTACTATTTTTTTAAAAAAATTTCAGAATTTACAATTGTCAAATCATTACAAAAAGTTTTACTATTTTCGAAGATTTCAAAATTTTGAGAAACAATTCTTTCAAAATGAAATAGAATTCCATATAATTTAGATAAACAAAAATAAGAAAACTGATTTAAAAGAAACTAAATGGATATGTATACTAAGTTGAAATTTAACATAAAAATAATAATCTTAAAATGATAAAGTTAAGAATCAGAGCAATGAGTATTCAAAACAGATATATATTAAAATTTGAAGCTATGTAGTATTAAAAACTACATATAATTGTCCACAGATTTAAAATCACCAGTGAAAATATGAAAGCTCATTACAAAATTTTATTATTTTCTAAAACTAAAAAAATTCCAAGTATAGTTACCTCAAAATATTAGATTTCCATAAAAATTAAAAACTCAGTAGAAGAATCAACTTATTATAAACTAATTTTTGAAATTTACAATTAAATATTTTTAAAGAATACAAACTTTAATAATCAAAGCTAGAAATTTAAACACACAGTTCAGAATGTATAGCTACATAATATTAAAAATCTACACACAGAGTTTAAAAAATATCAAGATTTACAAAAAATATTTGAAAATAAAAATAAACAGATATCAAATATTGTAAAAAACATAGAAAAACTTATTTTTAGAAGATCTTTTAAATATTAAGGTCATTAAGATACATCTAACCAAATGATAACTTCTTAATATTATATATATATATATATATATATCTATAACCCGATTCAGTGATAAAAACTATGGACTTCATATAATACACAAAACTAAAATGATCTCATACGAATTTTTTGGATAAATATATTTAGATAATAATTTTTATAATAAATAATTTAATAATAAAATGTCTAAAGACGCATGTTAATAAGTTGGTTTCAATTTTAGATTAAATTTATATAGAATACCAATAAAATATTAGAGTGTGAATGGCAATTTAAATACAATATGAAGAATGGTTCAATATATATTTATTAGTATGATATATAATATAGAAATGCTAATAAATTTATCAATAAAAAGATAGGTAAAATGTATAATTATTGTATGTAACTTTATCATACATATTTTATAAACAATACAAATTCAACAGTGTATTGACACTACAAGAAAACAGCATTTTGGCGAGGAAAGTTAACGAGGAAATATAATCCTCGTAAATTTACGAGGAACTTACGAGGAATTTACAAAGAAAGAAAAAACCTCGTTATTTTCTCGTAAACTAACGAAGACAAGATTTTCGTCGTAAAGCCCACGTAACTTTACGTGGTCTTAACGAGGAAATACACTTTCCTCGTAAAGACCACGTAAAGCTTGCATTATCTTTACGAGGAAAAGTGAAAATATACTTTCCTCGTTAAATCAACGTAAGATTACGTCACCTTTACGAGGAAATGATATACGTGAACTTAACGAGGAATTTTGAAGCACGTTTTTTTTTTGCTACCTACCTTTTCCTCGCAAATTCATCGCAAAACTTCAACTACCAGATTCGAAAATTTTCTATAAATATGGAAGTTTCAACATCATTTTAAACACACCAACAAGAAAAAAAGAAAAACGTGAAAGGAAAAAAATGTCAGGCTCCGGGAATGTCTACGAGTTGCGGAGGTGGATGTATATGCATAGAGATGCTAACGGGAGAGTGACGAAAGAATACATTGCGGGACTGGAGACATTTATGCATCAAGCAGATTCCACACCGCTCGCCCTAGAAAGCGGTAAGATGTTCTGTCCATGTCGGAAATGCAACAATTCGAAATTGGCAAATCGTGAAAATGTTTGGAAGCATTTAATAAATAGAGGTTTCACGCCAAATTACTATATCTGGTTTCAACATGGAGAAGGTTATAATAATTATGATCAGAATGAAGCTAGTAGTAGTAATAGCAATTTTCAGGAAGAACCGGTTGCTCTTCATTTGCATAATGAACCTAGTTACCATCAGGAGGAGCAGATGGTAGATTTTGATAGGGTTCATGATATGGTAACTGATGCATTCGTAGCTCATGATGAAGATGAAGAACCTAACATAGATGCAAAAAAGTTTTATGAAATGTTAAATGCGGCGAATCAACCACTTTACAGTGGTTGTAGAGAAGGTCTCTCTAAATTGTCGTTGGCTGCTAGAATGATGAATATTAAAACTGATCACAATCTACCTGAAAGTTGCATGAATGAATGGGCAGACTTGTTCAAAGAGTATTTGCCGGAAGACAATGTGTCTGCTGATTCTTATTATGAGATTCAGAAACTGGTGTATAGTCTTGGGTTGCCTTCGGAGATGATAGATGTTTGCATCGACAACTGCATGATCTACTGGGGAAATGATGAGAAGTTAGAAGAATGTCGATTCTGCAAGAAGCCACGATTCAAGCCGCAAGGACGGGGACGTAATAGGGTACCGTACCAAAGGATGTGGTACCTACCAATTACAGACAGATTGAAAAGATTGTACCAATCAGAGCAGACTGCTGGAAAGATGAGATGGCATGCCGAGCATACTCAGACGGATGGTGAGATGACACATCCATCAGATGCAAGAGCCTGGAAACATTTTAACAAAGTATATCCGGAATTCGCTAGCAATATCCGGAATGTGTATCTCGGATTATGCACAGATGGATTTAGTCCATTCGGAATGTCAGGGAGACAATATTCATTGTGGCCAGTCTTTCTTACGCCATACAACCTGCCACCGGAGATGTGCATGCAACGGGAGTTGCTATTCTTGACCATATTAATACCTGGTCCGAAACATCCTAAAAGGTCGCTGGATGTTTTCCTGCAACCACTGATAAAAGAGTTGAAGGATTTGTGGTCAACAGGGGAGAGGACGTATGACTGCTCAACGAAGACGAATTTCACGATGCGAGCGATGCTTTTGTGGACCATAAGTGACTTTCCTGCCTATGGGATGTTGTCGGGATGGACTACACATGGGAGATTAGCTTGTCCATATTGTAATGGAGCGACAGATGCGTTTCAACTGAAGAATGGGAGGAAGACAAGTTGGTTCGATTGTCATCGTAGATTTCTTCCCATTGGCCATCCGTACCGAAGAAACAAGACATTGTTTAGGCACAAAAGGGTTGTGAGAGACACTCCTCCTCCATATTTAACTGGAGAAGAAACTGAAAAGCAACTCGATTACTATGGAGCTTTGGAAACAGTTCCTCGTGGTGGTAATTGGCATGTTCCCCCTAATATGCCTGATTCTTACGGTGTTCATCACAACTGGCACAAGAAGAGTATATTTTGGGAGTTGCCATATTGGAAGGATCTTCTTCTGCGCCACAACCTCGATGTGATGCATATAGAGAAGAATTTCTTTGAGAACATCATGAATACAATATTGAATGTCCCGGGGAAGACAAAAGACAACATAAAATCGAGGTTAGACTTGCCGGATATTTGCTCAAGAAGCGAGTTACATATAAACAGCAATGGGCAAGTTCCTGTTCCGATATTCAGATTGTCTTCAGAAAAAAAGTCGGTGTTGTTCAACTGGGTAGCATCAGAAGTGAAATTCCCGATGGGTATGTTTCAAATCTGTCTAGATGCGTTGAAAAGGGTCAAAAGTTCTCCGGGATGAAGAGTCATGACTGTCATGTCTTTATGCAACGACTACTTCCCTTTGCTTTTGCGGAGCTACTTCCTACAAACGTACATGAAGCACTTGCAGGTACTATATTATATATTGCAGTTATTTTATATATAATGATTTAGTTTGAAATATATATGACTAATATGTGTATAATTGTTTTTGGAATATACAAGGCATTGGAGCATTTTTCAGGGATCTGAGCACCCGCACCCTTAAAGTAGAAGTCGTGGAACAGCTTCAAGAGAACATTCCCATCTTATTGTGCAACTTGGAGAAGATATTTCCTCCTGGGTTTTTTGACGTAATGGAGCATCTAGCTGTCCACCTTCCATATGAGGCATTGCTTCGTGGACCTGTACATTACGGATGGATGTATCAGTATGAGCGAGCCATGAAATATTTGAAGGGAAAAGCAAAGAACCTTGCAAAGGTTGAAGGTTCTATAATTGCTGGAAGTTTGACGGAAGAAACTTCTCACTTCACATCGTACTACTTTGCGTCAAAAGTACGTACTCGGAAAAGAGCTCCAAGGAGATATGATGATGGTGGTGTCGCGCCAACATACGCAGTTGCTGGTGTTCCAGACATCTTTAGCCAGATTGGGCGACTGGGTGGGAAATCAAAAGAGGTTTGGTGGTCGAGTGAAGAAGACGCTCATAGTGCACACACCTATATTCTACTTAATTGTGAGGATCCATTGATTCGTTATTTTGAAAGGTAACATAAATGGACACGTATATATAAATTAACACATATATATAATTGCCAAATATTAATTAATATAAAATGTGATTTTACAGCCTATTTGTTTCACAAGTCGAAGAAACATTCCCTGGTATATCCACAACTGACGTAGACAAAAGGAAAGATCAACACTTTATAAAGTGGTTGAAGAGTCAGGTATTAACTCAAACTCTTTATTCATAAATGATTTGTATTTTAACGTTCACTTTGTTTTTGCAGGTTGATTTTGACGACGATGCAGATTATCCTAAGTGGTTACATGAAGTAATTCAATCTCCACATGTAAAGGTCACCACTTCACAGATGTATTTCACACGAGGCTATACTTTTCACACATATGAGTATGGTAGACAGCGGGCGACCAGTAACTATGGAATATGTGTGAAAGGGGAAACCGATTTCTACGGTATCTTGACAGAGATTATCGAAGTGGAATTTCCAGGGATATTGAAGCTGAAATGCGTCCTCTTCAAATGTGAGTGGTTCGACCCCGTCGTCAACAGAGGTGTTCGGTTTAACAAATTCGGTGTAGTTGATGTCAATGGTGGACGAAGGTACAACAAATTCTTTATTTGGCATACATGAGCAGAATAAGCTTACTTCTATGTTTTCTTTATTTTCAGGTACAACAAATTCGAGCCTTTCATCTTAGCTTCACAAGCAGATCAAGTTAGCTACCTTCCATACCCTCGGATGAGAGAATCGGGAATAAATTGGTTATCCGTGATCAAAGTTACACCTCGAGGACGAATCATTAGTGGAGAAGAACCACCATTGCAAGAAGAACAGATAAATGAAGTCGAGGAACCTGAACAACAAATTGATGACATTCTTCTCATTGATCCGCATAATCATGAGTATGAAGATCTTACCGACGATGGCACAGACGAAGCTGTTGAAGACGAGTTTAATGAAAATGATGATGTTTCTAGTGATGACGAAAATGTATCCGATTGATGTATTTGTGTTTTAATATGATTGATTTTCAGACTTAATGCATGTGATTCGATTATAAAGAAAAAAAATATTGAGTTTGAGGTTTTGAATGAAAAATAAAAGATTGAGGTTTGGGATTGGAATATGAAGAGTAGAAGATAGGAAAGATGGTGTTTGTGGTTTGGGGTTTTTGATTTTAGGGCGTTTAGAAAGCAAACCTCGTTAATTCCTCGTAGGTTACGACGAAATAACGAGGAAACTAGAAAAAAAGAAATACACGGGCCTCGTTAATTCCACGTAAGCCAGAATCGTCGTAAAGACCTCGTAAGCTTACGTGGAATTAACGAGGCTTTCTGTTTTTTTTTTTAATTCCTCGTTATTTCCACGTGGTTTTACGAGGTTTTAAACGAGATATGTTGTCTAAACCCCTAAACCCTAACCCCAAACCCCATCTTTCTTATCTATTTTGTCTAAATCCCAAACTCCAAACCCATTAATAATTTTATAATTTTCAAAAGATTATATTTTTAAATCTTCAAAAGATTATATTTTTCAAATCTTCAAATGATTATATTTTTCAAATCTTCAAATGATTATATTTTCAAATCTTCAAATGATTATATTTTCAAATCTTCAAATGATTGATATTAGAAGTTAAAGAATTGTGGTTATAAATTTTGAGGTTTGAAATGTTAAGAATATTGAGGTTTGAGGTTTATGAATGAAAAATAAAAGATTGAGGTTTGGGATTGAAATATGAAGAGTAGAAGATAGGAAAGATGGTGTTTGTGGTTTGGGGTTTTTGATTTTAGAGGGTTTAAAAAAACCTCGTTAATTCCTCGTACTTTACGAACGAAATAACGAGGAAAGTAGAAAAAAAGAAAATACACGGGCCTCGTTAATTCCACGTAAGCCAGAATCGTCGTAAAGACCTCGTAAGCTTACGTGGAATTAACGAGGCTTTCTGTTTTTTTTTTTAATTCCTCGTTATTTCCACGTGGGTTTACGAGGTTTTAACGAGATATGTTGTCTAAACCCCTAAACCTAAACCCCAAACCCCATCTTTCTTATCTATTTTGTCTAAATCCCAAACCCTAAACCCTAAAATTTCCAATCTTCAAATGATTATATTTTCAAATCTTCAAAGGATTATATTTTCAAATTTTCAAAGGATTATATTTTTGTTGCAATTAGATTAAAAAATTTTAAATAAAAAATTTGATTTTGTATAAGTTTATATTAGAAAGAAGAGATTGATATTAGAAGTTAAAGAATTGTGGTTATAAATTTTGAGGTTTGATATGTTATGAATATATGAAGTAGAATATAAGAAAGATGGGGTTTAAGGTTTTGGGTTTCGAGTTTAGAGGTTTAGAAAAATAACCTCGTTAATAACTCGTAACTTACGAGGTTTTTACAAGGAACAGAAAGACGGGCCTCGATATTTCATCGTTTTATTTGGGACGGGCCTCGCAATTTCCTCGTAAGGTTACGAGGTTTTACGAGGAACAAAAAGATGGGCCTCGCTAATTTATCGTTTGATTTGGGACGGGCCTCGCAATATCCTCGTAAGCTTACGAGGTTTTTACGAAGAACAGGAACACGAGCCTCTTTAATTCCTCGTAAACTTACGAGGAAATTGCGAGACCTCCGTAAGTTATATATACAACCTCACAAACCTCACACTGTCCATTCCTCCCAACTTCCTCTCCACTTCCTCACCTATTTCGTCTCCAACTCCTCCCCCATTCCTCTCTCCTCCGAAAATGGTAATTTCCTCGCCCCCATTATTAGTTTAGACAATTTAGATAGGTGGTTAGTTTAGGTGGTTAGTTTAGGAAATTTAGATAGGTTTACGGATTTTATGTTCGTTAGATAGATTTTTTAAATTATTGATGATAGCTTTTTAATTATTGATGATCATAATCTCAAAAAAATATATTTTTACAGGTTCGCCAGCGCATGCTTTCTGCTCACAACAGGGAGATATTCGGTGAGCCTGGTAGTCAGTTAGACCCGCCAGGTTCTTCTTCAGGTGCCGGCGGTTCAGGTTCTTCGGATCAGGAGTCTGTTCCCGAGACTCAGCATTTCTTCCCTCCGATGCCTCCTCCGATGGCTCAGCCGATGCCTCAGCCGATGGCTCAGCCGATGGCTCCTCCGATGGCTCCTCCGGTGCCTCCTCCGATGGCTCCTCCTGAGATCTCCGCCGCTGTTCATTCCGATCTCATGGTGCCACCTACTGTTCCCTTCTCGCAGTACACTGTCGAGGATATTCTCGGTATGCCAGGCAGAGCTGGTTTACCAATCATAGACCCCGACAGACCCGACGGGACTTTGTGGTAAGTGCATTTTTTAAATAATTATTTTAATTTATAACTTCTTTAAATAATTTAAATTTTCATTTTTTTCCAGGTTTGGGGTTGACAACTGCCTTGCGACAGATGTAACCGAGACGATTAAAGGTTACTTCTCCATGGCGCATCCAAACTGGAAATTGACGCCGATCTACATCCGAAAGACGTGGTTCAAGATTTACGCTGTAAGTAATTTTATTAATTAATTTTTTTTTTATTAACCAATTATTAATTTTTTTTT
The DNA here is from genome assembly GCF_000801105.2 of Raphanus sativus. Classification (NCBI taxonomy): domain Eukaryota; kingdom Viridiplantae; phylum Streptophyta; class Magnoliopsida; order Brassicales; family Brassicaceae; genus Raphanus; species Raphanus sativus. The sequence goes on along the minus strand of NC_079513.1, from coordinate 9,025,982 downwards.
TGCAGCAAAAGTATCATTGGTCCATCGGGGTCAGTGAGAGAGTGAGGAAGGCATTTTACGAGAAGGCGTAAGTTCGCTTGTCGGACACGGTTTGCAACTGGAAGGGTGCCTGGATCGTCAAGGGGTACACCCGTGGCAAACCCGCTGAGCTTACCACGGATGTTTGGGACGGCCTCATCCGTTACTGGAAGGATCCTAACTCCATTAGGATCGCAAACATTTGTGCTGCCGCCCATAACACGGTAGACGAGCACGGTAACGGCCCGATGCTACACTCTACGGGCCAAAAACCCCATGCCGGTGTCTGTTTGAAAATGGTACGTAATTAAATATTTAATTTTTAATTATTATTTTTAATATAATTAAATATATTTCTAACAATTTTCTTAAATGTTTTTAGGCCAAAGAGTTGGGACGTCTCCCGACTCTTCCGGAACTTTACGAGCGGACCCACAAGAACAAGGCGGGCCAGTTTTTAGATGGCAAGTCCGAGCAAATCTACAACAACGTAATTGCTCGGGTTGAGGAGCGCCAGACTCAGCTGACCCAGCAGTCCGGCGACGGATTACCGGTTACCTTATCCACAACTGAAGTGGATAAGATTTACGAGGAGGTAAATTTTTTAACATTATATCTTTTTAATTATTAATTCATTAAATTTACCTTTTAAATTTAACTAACAAATATAATTTTTTTGTTTTTAAGGTTGTCCCTAAGAAAAAGGGACGTACGTTGGGGATCGGTTCCGTCAATGATGTCCCGAGAGCGACATCGTCTTATGCTCAGAGACAGACCGAAGAAGTCACTCAGTTGCGTTCCGAGCTGGGCGCGACCAAAAGCCGTGTGAGTGGACTCGAGGCCTTCATCGACGTTATAGCGTCCATAAATCCGGAACGGGAAGCTTTGTTGAGGAACATGAAACAACAAAATCCCATTCCAGGCGAGTCATCGGGCACACATAACGAGGAGGATGTTACGAGGAGGAGCGAGGAATTCTACGAGGCGATGAACGAGCCTTAGTTTTTTTAGTTTTTTTTTCGGTTTATGTATTATAAAATCCAAAACTTAATTATATATAAAATATTTTGTTGCTTCTGAATTTTATTTAAAATTTATTTATAAATCCAATATTTAAATACTTTTATTTTGTTAAATTAATAATTATTATATTTATCAAATAATATTTTATTAATTCGAAAAATAGCAGTCTACGAGTTATTTACGACGAAAAGGTTTCCGAGGAATTTACGAGGAAAGGCTTTCGAGGTTTTTACGAGGAAAACCTTTCAACGATTCTACATCGACTTTACGAGGAAATCTTTTCAAGGATATTACATCGAATTTACGAGGATATGGTTTCAAGGATCTTACATGTAAGTAACGACGCGTGTTTCGCGTAGTTTGTACGAGGAACCTCGGCGAGTGATTTACGAGGAAAAGCGGCGAGGAACTTACGACGAAATTTTAACTTCGTCTTTACGAGGAAATAAAATACTTGCTAGTCTACGAGGAAATGGCGACGGACCTTTTGTTACGACGGACGATAAACGACGAAACTCTTTTCCTCGTTAATTCCTCGTAAACATCCTTTTACGAGGAATTAACGAGGAAAATGGCCCTCGTTAATTATATGTTTTCTTGTAGTGTGACAGTTTTTAATCATACATTTATCTAGATTAATCAAGCATCATGATAGGTAACTCTAATGTTTGGTTATAATGTACAGTAAAAAAATAAAATGTATGATAAAACAGTAAACTTGCAGTTATATTAAGCAAGCAAAATTATAGGCAAAAAGTATGATAAATATATTTACAATAGTGTATTGCCAGTTTCTAGGCATCAAGAAATTTACATAATATTATATAAACTATAATCATCATAAATACATTTATAAATAAATTTTATTCATTTTTCAAATCAAACAATAAATAGCTAGGAACTAATTATTTTAAATGGAATAATTTGATTAAAAACATATATTAAAATACAGAAAATCAAATTTTAAATAAATTTTCACAAAAAATATTTATTTAAATTTCTATTCAAATAACTTACAATTATTATAAAACATAAAAGAATTATTAATACAGACTCGCGCGTATCGCGAGTATTAAATCTAGTAATATTAAAAACGTGGTTACACAAACCATATGTATGTGTATGCAGATTGGTATGAAAATATTTTACAGGAAAAAAAAAAAATATATATATATATATATATATTATTAAATTTCTTGATCAAACTACATATAATTGAAGTACGTGCTAGGTTAGTATTAGATGAAATATGGTGGACTTAGTATATGATAATTTTGATGTTATATATTTGACCAACATGGTTTATATAATAGCAATGTACGTCACTGGATAGATTGGATCTATTACAAAAAGATGCCATTGTATTTTTTGCTGTAATAACACGAACTATAGAAGAACAAAACAAAGACACATATAACAAAGACAATGACGAACTATTAGTCAATAAACCTTAGACTCTGACTTCTTTCCCACTCCTCAACATACTGGTTAAATGAAAAGATAAGTGGTTAAGATTTTTAATTAATTCTGATTTTGGTAATTCAAACTGACGTAGTGTTTGGTTTGTTTGGTTAACTAATTAATTTAAATTTAAGTGGTTTGATTTAAGTATTAAACATGGTTAGGTTAGTGACATATATTTGTAATTATTGAGGAAAACTTAGGGTTATTTCTAATTTGTAATTCACTTTTAATAGTTTAAGATTTGAAAACATCGAACCAAAGTAACATACAAATTACAAAAGATGTGAGATTGGAAGTAAGAAACCAACCAAGCGATATAACCCTTTTTCCAAAAAATAAAGCCATGCCCAAGATCAGAGAAGATAAACCACTGATCACAACCCAAAAAATATTTTCCCAACCACCAAAAGAGAGAACAACTTTATAGAGGGGTCAATTTCTTCAATAGCGAAGAAAGCATCCATCCAGTAAGGGGAATTTGGAGTTACAAAGAGAGAACAACTTTATAGAGGGGTCAATTTCTTCAATAGCGAAGAAAGCATCCATCCAGCAAGAGGAATTTGAAGTTACATATGACTGAAAATAGCCAAGCTTGAAAACACTTTGAGTAATGAGGAAAGCCCTTCTATTAATTTTTTATCTTCTTTAACTAATCTCCACCAGTTTAACTTGCTCAATTTCTCCATCAAAAGAACCTGTTGACATCTAAAATTTGGCCAGACCTTGGATCTTAGAGCACCCACAACCACATATCCTTGACAACAAATCCTTAACAACCAATTTTGGAGTATTTTATTATTTTTCTCCTTTTCGTCCGAATTAAAAAAAAAAAGATTGGCCAATCGCGTGGGAGCACACGGCGGGGGAGCCCATGCACAGTGAAGGAGCTAGCTGAGGATCAATCCTTATATTGGGGGTTTTTGGATTCAATCCGGCACGTTCTTCAACAGAATCAATATTTTAATATTTTTTTTCTAAGGATCATGTCAACAGATTGCCGTTGCACATGCTCTTAGAATTACCTTAGTGAATGTGTCATCGTCCAAAGTAAAGATCACTCTGTTGAGATGATGATCGTGCATACTTTCTATTGTCCACACCAAAACACGAGGTTAGCTTCCTCTTTTGATGTGATATTAGAAAAGCACGACGACTATGTAACACAACTCTGCATGTGTTATTTGGCACCACCCAAGCTGCACCACAACTCTTGGTAGCCTTGATCCAAGACACTCCAATGTTGCATTTTAACCATCCAATCTGAGGAGCAGACCATGACTTCTTAACAACTGTCACTGCCTCATGCTCTTCACGACATCTTCGCTTTTCATTCTTCTGCGCCACTAACAAGAAATCAGCTTCTTCTCTAACCTTGGCCACTAGATCAATATCACTGCCCTGTTTTCCTTCAAATATAATCTCATTTTTGTATTTCCAAAAGTACCATACAATCCACGGGATAGAGTTTTTCACCTCTTCTGGAATATTAGAATTCTTCATGAGGAGAAGCAAAAGATGAAAATTTGCATCGTGAGAAACCTCATCAAACCCCTCTTCCGGATGTGGGACATTGGCCAGAGCCCACACTTGTCTTGCAATCGAGCTTCTAAAGATAATATGGTTGATCGACTCTCCTTGAAAACCACAAGCTTGGCATACTGGGTCCATTTTGATCCCTCTTATCACCAACGATTCCCCAACCGGGATTGCATTGCTTATCGCTCTCCATATGAAATTTCTGATTTTTGGTGTCGTAGGGATCTTCCAGACTTCTTCTTTCAGCACATTTAACGACGGTCTAGCTTCAGCTTCTTGAATTTCTTGGCCTATCCTAAAACAATTGATGAACCAATACCCCGATTTGACCGAGTAACTTCCATTCATGTTATGGACCCAAACCCAATAATCTTCCTGATTGGAAGCAGTTCTCATTGCCATTATGCTTCAGACATCATCCTCATAGAAAAGCTCCTTAAGTTTTTCCACGTTCCAGCATCTTTTCTGATGATCGATCAGATCATTTACTCTGAGCAGCAAATCAACAAAGATATTATTCATCAAGAGATTTCTCTTTTCTGTTCCACCAATCCATTTTTTCCGTCCAGACAAAGACAGATCTTCCATCTTCCAACTGTTTTCTCAGACCAAGACTTAGAAGTTCCTTCCCGAATTGGATGCTTCTCCAAGCATAAGAGGGCCTAGGTCCATTCTTGGCAGAGAGAAAATCAGAGTGTTTAAAGTATTTTCTTTTGAATACCTTTGCAAAAAGGGACTATGGGTGGTTCAAATTCTCCATGCTTGTTTGGCCAGAAGAGCTTGGTCGAAACTTTGGACATCCTTGAAACCTAGACCTCCCTGTTCTTTTGCGAGACTCATCTTTGTCCAACTGAGACAATGAGTTTTCCTTTTGTGTTCCAAAGAGTTCCACCAGAAATCTACCATCGCTTTGGTGATGTTTTCACAAGACTTTTTGGTCAATTTGAAGCAGGACATTGCATATACCGGCATGGCCATCGCTACTACCTTTAGCATGACCTCTTTGCCACCCAAAGATAAGAGTCTAGCAAACCATCCAGATAACCAATATTTTAACCTGTCGTAGATGTAGGCTAAAATCTTAGTTTTTGAGATTCGTTGAAGCATACATGCAAGCCTAAGTAAGAACACATTCCTCCTTCTTTGTTGATGCCCGTGATACCTTGAATTAAACTCTTGGTAACGTCATTTACCTTCGAGCCAAAGCTTATAGAAGATTTTGCGATGTTAACCTGTTGACCCGTGGCCTTTTCGTAAATCTAGAGGATCTTCATCAGTTCTAATGCCTGCTCAGATGATGATTTACAAATCAGAAGGCTGTCGTCTGCAAACAACATGTGATGTATCATTGGGCCTTCCGGAGAGAATTGAATGCCTTGAATAATTCCACTCTGAACAGCTTTCTCTAGCAAGTGAATAAGCCCTTCAGTATAAAGTACAAAAAGGAAAGGCGATAAGGGATCTCCATGTCTAATCCCTCTTTCTGGTTGGATGCTTCCAAAAGGCTTGTCATTGATGAGAGTCGAGTATCCCTATCCATTTAGTCTCAAAGCCCACTGCCAGTAATAGAGCACGAAGGTAACCCCATTCCACACGATCATACGCCTTCGACATGTCGGATTTGATAGCCATGAATTCTTTCGATATACTCTTGTCTGTCTTCAAGGCATGTATCATCTCGTGGGCTATTAGGATGTTGTCAGTAATGGGCCTCTCCTCAACAAACACAGATTGTGTTGGTGACACAATACCAGAATCTTCAAGATGATCTTATATTGAACCGAGCAGAGACTGATAGGCCTCAAATCAGACATAAGAACCGGGTCTTCAATATTTGGTAAGAGACAGAGATGCATGTAGTTCCATTCAGTAGGAAATAAACCAGTGATGAAGAAATCCCGAACCTCTTTTGTAACTTGATCACCAACAGTACTCCAGTATCTTTGGAAGAATAAACCCGTCATACCGTCTGGTCCAGGGGCACTGCATGATTTAATAGAGAAAATGGCTGCTTTTACCTCTTCCTTGCTCAGTTTCTCATTCATACAATCAGTGACTCTGCTGGTGAATCCATCAAACATACTCGTGAAATCTCCAGGATTAGTCGAAGTAAACAGCTTCTGAAAGTACTCAGTCTCTACCTCTCCTTTAGCTGCCTCAGAGAAGTGTTCTTGGCCCCTATCATCCATCAGTTTGATTATTTTTCTTCTTGATCTGTTGGATTTGACTGATGCATGATAATATTTGGTGTTTAAATCACCTTTGACCGTCCAGTTATCTTTGCACATTTGCTTCCAAAAAAGCTCCTCCTCTTTGTAAGCCTGGACAAGTTCAGACATTAGAAATCTGATTCTCAAAGTCGAGGTATACCTCGCTGATTGCTCCATCTCTAAAGCACACTGAATCTGTTTATCTTATCACGAGAGTTCAGATTCTCTTTCTTCTTCCATCTACTTGGCGCCTTTCTACAACTCTTCAATTTATCAGAGACTCTAGTTTCAAAGAGAGGATGATTTGTTAGCCAATTTTTTCTGATTTCTTCTTGAACCCCTGGCTTGTTCAAAAATCTTCCATCGAATCTAAAACTCCCTCTATAAGATTCTGACGCCGTTACTAGCTTAACCATTACAGGTCTATGATCGGACCCACGGTTGTCCATGAACACCTGATTGGAGACCGGGAAGAGGTGGAACCACCTCTTGTTTACAAAGCATCTGTCCATCTTAGACTGAATCGACAAAGTACGTCTCTGCCCACCCCAAGTGAAGATGTTCCCAGTACTTGACACTTCCTTCATGTCCTCAATCTGGAGCATATCATTAAACGCTTGAAACAATGCTTTACTTCTCCTTGGCCCACCAATTTTTTCTTCATTGTTTCTTATCTCATTGAAGTCACCAACCATGCACCAAGGATCTTTCATGTAGGCACCAATCCGAGAAAGTCTCTCCCACAGCTTCAGTCTACTACTAACAACAGGCTCCCCATATATACAGGACACAAAACGCAATCATTCCCAAACACAACCTTGAAATCCACCAGATGTTTATCTACAAATTTAAAGTCAATATAATTTAAAGTCAATATTTACATAATTTTCCCCATCAATGCTAAGCCTCCGCTGTACCCGATATGATTTACTGTCATTATCCAATCATAGCCTAGCCACGTGATAGACCATGGATTTTATCCATTTTACACCATGGTTTATAAGTATTTTTACTACTAAATATACTATTATAGAATATATTTAGCATATTTACAGGTTCAGGAGTGATTTAGAAGAAAGTGATGTTTTGGAGCATTTTGGAGATATTTGGAGAATACACCCGAGCTGACCATCGAGCAAGCCAAAAGTCGACACAGAGACATGTTAATCGATCGATGTACACTTTGTACCATCGATCGATACCGAGAGCAAAAGAAGCCCATATTGGTTCCAGCCGACTTATTGCCCAAGACTTCACCAAATTACGAGACTACCCATGACGAGTTTTAACCTAATTATAAATATTCTGCCAAAGTGTTTAGGGCAGAGAGGAGAGAGCTTTCATATTTTATTATTTTACAAAGCAAAGGGTTTTAGGAATTATAGAGTTGGAGAGAATCCTGAGAGATTTGTGATTGGAACTCCATTATTATCTATCTATCTATTTATGCAGTTTTCTTTACACCTTGTTGTTATGAATTGCTTAGCCATGTCTGAGTAGTTCTCTTGTTAGATTTAGGGTTTAAATAGGTTATGAGGGATAATCCCCAACTATAGATTGCTAAGTTGTGATATTGATTGATAGGATTGTCACTAATGCTTGATTTTTAGAGTAGCTAACTAGAATCATGATCTAAGGAATTGTAGGGATAAGTGATAACATATAACTCACCCTGAAACCATCCTAATCAAGCTAGAAGCGTTAGAGTAAGGCGAAAGCTGATCTAAGCAGCCTAGTGAGCATATTCAACTTGCGCGCAAAGCTTGATAGAAGCGCATCGATCGATATTCCTATAAAATAATCGATCGATGATGCGAAAGGTGTATCGATCGCATTCCTCTAGAATAATCGATGGACAATTTCTAGTGTCCGACCTACTGTCGTTGAAACCATTAGATCTGTCAACCGACAAGCTGAGAACGCTATTACCTATTATATTGTTTATAAGTGTTGAGCTCTATAATATCATGCAAGCAAATGATAAGCATCTATAGGACTATAATCCTGATTACCTGAATAGAAATCCTAATCTAGCTATTTCATATTATTGTCTAAAACCCAATCTGAGTTACTTGAGCAAATACCTTGCTCGCCTTTGCAATTGAAATTAACTTTAAAACTCATAATCAACCTAGCTTAATAACCTGAGTAGATTTATTGGTTCCCTAGCTCCTTGTGGATTCGATCCCTAAGTACTACAAGTGAACCTCTTATTTGATAGAGTAAAGTCACTCCTTAGGATACTTTGAGTGATATCACCACGTCTGTAGATCAACTAAAAATCTATTTTCTGCTTCGTCTCCATCAAAAACAAAATGTCAGGAAAATGTTCTTTACGCATTTGCCTTAGTCTTGGAATCACCAGATCTTGTACACGGCCCAGTCCCTGGCAGTTCCAACTAATCATCAACATTTTAGATACTGGACGGTCCCTCATTTGGGACCACCAATGGTTTCTTAAACCTTGCAGAACTTTGAAATGGCTCGACATCTTCTTGAGCTTTCCTTTTGGTATCTGTTACCAGCTCCTTCTCCTACCTTTTTCCCTCTCGCCACATCATCCTTTAAAATCTTTTTACCAGCAGCTCTCCTTGTGAAAGTACTTGGCCTCTTTCTCCCTTTGCATTTTTTATAATGGTCCCGGAAGTACTAGTATGGAACAAACCAGCACTGTAACTCGCTGGACTTTTAATCGAAAACCCAAGGTGAGTGGAGGCAGAGTGGTCCATTAGTGGGTGCGCCGCTGATACCACCTTTCCGGATTGAAGCACTTTGATTCCAGCGGAGATCGCACTCGCCATGAGTTTCTCAGTACCTTGAACACTCTCCTTTTGAGCACTAAAGTCAAAAATAATCCCTTTTCCTCTGTCAAGATCTTTAGTAACTGTTGGTGGAGGCTCCAACCTTAGAAAAGTCTTCTGCGCAACCAGATCTTTCTGAAGATCTTCGATGGACTTTCTAACCCTTTCCTCTCTAGCCACCATTTCAGGTCCTACAGCTGCCATATCATCCAAGACTTCCTTAGCAATCTTGGGCTTTTTAGAAATAGGATCCGATGAGCAGGATTCTTATATCAACTATTCTCTTCAAGTTTTTTTGGTTCAGTTTTTTTTCTTTGGTCAATTTTAGTTCTGTTTTATATATCTAAATTTGATTCATTAAAATTTTGAAAACTTTACAGAAAACATATCCAAACAAGCAAAATAAAACCGCAAGTAAAGTTGGCATAAAACATGTTTTCAGTTCATTTTTAAAAAAATAATACATGATATATTTCAATTTGAAAATTAGATTTTAATCCACGTTTAGAAAGCGCCAGATTATTTTGTTTTTTTGTAATTCTTTTAAAATAATTCTGTGATTTTATAATTTCTCACTACTGTATACAGTATTGAGATCTTTCTATGGATTTATATTTTTGTTTGTTTCATTTTTTTGAACTTCATTTTTCTGAATTATGTGAATCGATTGAACCACATGGACTTGCCTTTTAACAGTTGTACCAACAACACTTCAAAATGCATTATCAGCTATTTTGCAACAATGATTAGTTGTTTAATAGAAGGTGAGCTTTTGTCTATTGGAATTCATTTTTGGTTTTCTTCGGCAGCGCCAATCTGCAATAGGAATTACAATGTCTTAATTTCATGATTGAAGACATTCTTTTTGGTATGTGAAAGTATTGAAAACCCACAGATGAAACCAATATTTATAGGAATATGTTTTTAGGTATGCTTAAAGTAAATGTATTAGATACAACCATCATAGGATTTTGGCAGTATGACATTCTTGTGAAAATAATTCCCAAATGTTTGAGTTCTAAGGGCATCTCCAACCCTACTCCATTTTCTACTCCAAACATCATTTTGCAGTAAAATCCTCTCCAATCCCACTCCACTTTCAACTCCAAAATGGAGTAATAGCTAGGGTTACTCCATTTATCGAGTAATCTTATACATTACTCTATTTTAGAGTTAAACTTTTTTTTTTTATAAAATGGTCTTTTAAATCTTTAATGTTCTTATTTCTTATTTAAATAATATTTTGAAATGATAAAATAACATGAAAACAAAATATTTCATTATTTAATAATTTTACATAAAATGCATAACATAATTAAACAACCTAAATAATATAAAATAACATAACATAAAATAAAATAAGTGATTTAAATGTCAGATTTCAAAATTTTCTTACTCGATTTAGGAATATCAAAGATAAAGAAGCTCATTTTTTTCATTACAAAATGCATTAATTGATCATTTGTGAAAAAAAATTCTAATGCTTATTATTGAACCAACTTATATATTATGTTTTATTCTATTTTTATGATTTCTTGTATCTTTTAATAATAAATTCTTAATTTAAATAAATTATATTTTAAGGTATTTTTGCAAACATAAATTATATAGAGGAACCCAAGTCATAAGCTTTGGTAATATTTGCTTGTTGGATGGATCATGGACATCTCATGCTCAATTTAGTGGGTGTGGATGGGTCTGGTTGGATAGTGGAGGAAAGATGCAACTCATGGGATCACAGAACTTCCCAAGAAGAGAATCAGCTCTGCACTCAGAAGTGGAAGCACTACGATGAGCGATGGAGAATATGCTTCAGCACTCAACATGTCAGAGCTTCGGAACAGACTGCAAAGAAATGATTGCAATGATCAAGGAACCCCACGCTTGGCCAAGTTTTGCCACGTAATTAGAGAGGATAGTGACACTGCTCATATGCTTCCCGGATTTCAAGATTTCATACATTCCAAGAGCGCAAAATCAGATTTCAGACTTTTTAGATAAGACAGCTAGATCTTTCCATAGGAAGTTACAATTTGTTGGTTGTTCTATTCCGGTCTGGTTACCCAGACCACCTCAAGTTTGAGTAATAGAATAGCCGTTTGCCGTCAAAAAAAAAGTTGAAGTTAATTAGTAAACTTTTATAAGTATAAGATATTATTAACAATTATTAACAATTTTTGGAGTAAAAAATTGAGTAATACATTAGAGTAAAATCTTATTCCATTTTGAAGTTGCACCATTTTGAAATAAAATTTGGAGTAATACATTAGAGATGCTCTAAAATCTAAACATAATAATTTCATTGAATATTTGTATCGATGCAAACACAATTCTATGAAAAAAATTAGATTTTACAGTTCAGTTTCTTGTGAAATTCAATCCATTTCGAAAAATGACCTGTTAAAAATGAACTTTAGCTCTGAACAATGTACCAAAAAACTGAGGGCTTTTTGCAAAATTGACTCAAAACTCAAAGTCAAACACAAAAGTAACCTCTCATTTTTCTTTATCTTTCTTTTGCCTTATTCACCCCACATGTTAACAGTATTTACGAAAATGCCTTTAATTTTTTTTTTATGTTTTTCGAAAATGGCCATTTTACTCTCTCAACCTCATCATCTTCAAGTATTTACATGATTTCCATCGTCTTCAATACCCCAACTACCATGAACAACCAATTTGAAGCTGTTAATGCACCTGAAATTGATTTACTATCTCTCTCTCAATTGTTATGAACTGAAAACAACATCTCTTTCACTTTGTCTCCATATTCATCTAAAAAACTCAAGCTTTTGATTTTAATTTTTTTTTTGGTTGATAGAGACATTCAAGCTTACTATTCTTGGTGGGTTACTCTCGTTTAAGGTTCTGGGTGTTTGGAGAAGACTTCTGTGTGGTAAGGAAGTCATCTCACTAATTTAATGTATGAAATTGGAAAAATTTCCAGATCTGTCCGCGTAGAAGACTTATCTGTAAGTCGTCTGACTGTAGTAGACTTACGGTTAAGTCTTCTGGACAAAGAGACGACTTACTTGTAAGTCGTTCATCTTTCTTTGTTTAGAAAAAAACCCGAGAATATCCTAGACGACTTACTAGTAAGTCGTCTTTGGGGAAACCAAAAAATCAATATTTTATTAAAGATAGACGACTTACTGGTAAGTCGTCTCAGGTTAGTTTTGCAATTAGAAAAGAAAACTTAAATATTTATTTTCTCCCAGACGACTTGCTTGAAGGTCGTCCAGTCAGAAGACTTACTTGAAGGTCGTCCAGTCAGAAGACTTACTTGAAGATCGTCCAGGAAAAGTAAAGTCGTCCAGATTTTATTCTGAGATTCTGGTCAAACCTTGCTTATCTCAGACGACTTCCGTGTAAGTCGTCTATCTGGACGACGTCCGTTTAAGTCGTCTGGGAAAAATAAAAATTTCAGTTTTATTTTTGAATTTTAAACTAACATGAGACGACTTACAAGTAAGCCATCTCGTTTTAATAACATATTGAGTTTTTTGTTTTCCCAGGGACGACTTACTAGTAAGTCGTCTAAAAAAGTTAATTTTCTGACACAATTCGGTCAAATACAAAAGTAACCCGTTTATCCGAGACGACTTATAAGTCGTCTAAGACGACTTACTGGTAAGTCGTCTTCGTCAATGTTTAGTAAACTTTTATTTTCTCCAAAACTATAAAGACTTTTTTACATTTTCTTATTAATTCATGTATATTAATCAATATTGGAGCTACTGAATTAAATTTATAACATAATTGGTGATATTTAAGAGTTTACCAACATCACTTCATGTTAATCAAAGTTTCTAGCTAATTTGTTTTTATTTTTGATTTTTTGCAGATGATACGTCGGTTACCTGCAGTGTATGGAGAATGGTTGTGGAAAGACGGCTGTTGGGATTTTGTGGTTGATGATTCCAAAGGAGCGAGAATGTTTTTTTTTGAGTGAAGGTTCGACACATGCTGAACTTGTTGTAATGGCTGAAGAAGATTTTAACTTGGATATGAGCATAGAGTTTGTGGAGATAAGTTACTCAGTACCAGAAGCAATGATGCAAGATATGGCTCCAGATACCCCTCATATTCATGTTACAAGTGATAGACAAGTTGGATACTTGCTCAAGATAACCAAAACGCACAGAGTACGGCTTTGTGTATCAAGCCGTAGCAAGATGAGAAGTCGTAACAAGATGAGAACGGTTTCAGAGGAAAGGGAAGAAGTTAATGAAGCTGGTGGGGAGGAGGTTGATGGCGAGGAGGATGATGGGGAGGAGGATGATGGGGAGGAGCAGGATGAGGAGGTGGATGATGGAGAGGAGGATGATGGAGAGGAGGATGCTGATATCTGTGATGTTGCTGATGCGGTCGAGGATGGTGAGAATTACAGTGTTTATGGAAAGGTCAAAGATGAGGACCCAGAAGAAGATAGTATGTGTTTTGAAGATTTCAAAGAAACATATGCTATTGAAGGAGAAAGATTTCAAAGAGACAAGCTACATGTCAACCAGAGTTTTGTTAGCAAAGATGCATTGGTTTCGGAGCTGCGGTTGACAGCAGTGAAGCGTGGATTCACCTTCAGATTATACAAGTCATCGAAAACTCTCCTTGTGGCAATATGTCGGGTTAGTGGTTGTGGATGGAGGCTCAGAGCGAGTGTGAAACATGGGACAAACACGTTTTGGGTAACAAAGTATGTGCAAGCTCATACATGCTCAATGGGAGATAGAATCGCTCAGCGGAAACATTGTACTCCGAAGTATGTTGCTCGGCTTTTCATTGATCATGTTGGAATCATTGATGGGTTAAATCCGCAGCATATCACTGATGCTATGAAGAACATGTTTGGTATGACGCTTAATTACACCACTTCATACAGAGCACTGTTAGATGCACAAATGTTGGTGAGAGGATCAGCAGAAGATGGGTATTCGCGACTGCCATCATATCTCGAGCAAGTCTCCTTAGCAAATCCCGATTCTATCACGGATATAGAACTTGATTCTCTGAACCGATTTAAGTATCTATTTATCTCCTTTGGAGCTTCTATCAAAGGTTTTAAGTATCAGAGAAGGGTCATTGTGGTGGATGGGACTCACCTAAGTGGGAAGTATGGAGGTGTTATGTTAGTTGCAGCGGCACAAGATGGGAATTTTCAGATATTTCCATTGGCTTTTGGGATCGTAGATGCTGAAGATGGACCTTCTTGGGAATGGTTTTTCACAAAATTGGCTAGTTGTATATCCCATGATTCTCCTCTGGTGATAGTGTCCGACCGGCACGACGCAATTAAAAGTGCGTGTGATAAGGTGTTTCCTTGGGCAACCCGAGGAATATGTTATTATCACCTTCAAGAAAACATTGTCAAAACTTATAAAAGGAGACATCTTTTGTACTTGGTGAAAGGTGTTGCTTATGCTCACACGGTTTCAGATTTTGACCGATACATGGCTGAGATACGGAGTGCAAACCCGGACCTTGCAACGTATTTGGTGAATGCAGACGTTAGCCTATGGTCAAGGGTTTACTGTACGGGAGACAGGTACAATATAAAAACGAGCAACATCGCTGAGTCTATTAATTCTGCACTGAAGCGAGCTAGGGGATTTCCGATTGACTTCTTGTTGGAGTTCATAAGGGAGAAGCTAGGAAAGTGGTTTTGGAAAAAGAGAGACGATGCATTGAGTCTCCCAACTCAAAATAAGCGGGGTGTTGAATACTTGCTTGCTGTTCGGTCAGAGATAGCGGATAAGATAAGGGCCCAACCAATTGATGGATGGAAATTCTTTGTGAAAGGTGGCAAAATAGACTGTGTGGTTGATTTGGAACATGGAAAGTGTGATTGTGGTGTCTATGGAGTGGAGAAAATACCTTCCTCTCATGCTATAGCAGCTGGAACACTTGCTGGTGTGCATGTCGACACACTTGTATCTCCAGTGTACTCAAAGAATTATTTGTTTGCAGGATACTCAGAGAATATATATCCTTGTAATCGACAAGCGGTTGAGGCACGCACATGCTTTCCTCCAGATGTAAAGCGTGGTCCGGGGAGACAAAAGAAATCAAGATGAAAATCTTGGTTAGAGCTATCCAGGATGAGAGCAAGCAAACCCCGGAAGAAACACATGGCTTATAGATGCTCAAACTACAAAGAAACCGGCCATACGAAACCACAATGCAAGTCGTCTAACCCAGACGACCTTTAAGTTAGTCGTCCAGTCAGTCGTCTAACCCTGAAGACCTTCAAGTTAGTCTGCCAGACGACCTTCAAGTTAGTCGTCTAGTCAGTCGTCTAACCCAAAAGACCTTCAAGTAAGTCTGCCAGACAACTTTTATGTGTTATGAACTTTTATGTGTTATGAATTTATGTGTTATGACCTTTTCTGTGTTATGAACTTATGTGTTATGAGCGAGTGTGTTATGACCTTATGTGTTATGAACTTTCATTGAATAACTCACTACTTAAGGTGTTTACTTAATATTTTCTGTTCAAGAGAGTAACAAAAGGTCCGTGCACAGAAGACATTCCAGACGACTTAATTATAAGTCGTCTGGAATGGAAGATTTATTAAACCACCTTCAAATATTCACAAGACTTAAATACATACATACAATCAAGTTCATACACACAATCACCTTCAAATATTCACAATCACCCTAGTCTAAACCCTAATCCGTAACTCAAACTTGAGGCGCATACGTCTCCAGGTAATCATCATTGTCCGTGTTGTCAAAGTTATGCGCGTTTGGAATCTCTCTAAATATATCCACCGCCATCGTCTCCCTCATATTCTTACTGTTGCTTTGCGCAAAGTCTTTTGGAGAAAATGGCAACCCCAAAGAATGAGCCTCAATGAAGTTTAGAGCATACACGCCACAATCACCAGATTTTGACTTTGGTAAGACCGGTCTTTCATATGTGTATGGCTCCATGAGCATTGTTTCACGTTCTTCGATGGAGGAGCACTCATATAGCAAGTAGGGGACCATGTGGCAAAAGACTCCATTATCACATCGAGGTTTGCTGGGGCTATACAGGAATGATCATGTCAAAAACCACTATGTGCCTATCAGGAATCGATATCCAGATAGAAATCCAATAAGTGTCCTTGTAATTCACTGGCGCATAGCTATCGTCAATATCCTTCCCCCAAACCTTCATAGATCTGCAAAATGATGGTGTTTTTCCACTATAATAATTCCAGACACCACCAGGGAGTCTTCTTCCTAGACCTATGTGGTCGGGTTTATCAGCCTTAAAATCGTCGTAGTTTTTACTCCAATGCCGAGAAAAGAGATGATCAAGGAAGCAAATTCTCTCGCTCCTGAACATTTCCGGATTAGCATGGTACCTCTTCCTCAGCACATTAATCCAAGCATCCAAATGCTGCATAACAAAATAATACATGCCAAACGACTTAACTATTAGAAATTCTTCTGCGTAGAAGACTTAGCAGACGACTTAACTATTAAGTCGTCTGGAAAGTCTTCTACGTAGAAGACTTAGCAGACTACTTAACTATTAAGTCGTATGGAAAGTCTTCTACGTCCAGACGACTTAGCAGACGACTTAACTATTTGTAGAAGAAAACTTACTGAGTCGTCCAGCCAGTCTTTGGAAGTCCTGAGTGTTTTATACCACCGAGAAAGACTTCTCACCGGGCGTTTCTCCATAGGCTTCTTAACTTCACTGCAAAACAAAAAAGTGGAAAACCAATCAGAGCTGAAGACTTAAAGCAAGCTATTATGGGAGAGTAATTCACTTACGGACAAGTTTTGCAGTGATCAATGAGCAACTTCTGTGCCGCCTTGTCGAGTGGGTGAAAAGGTGTAAAGGTAAACTTGTTTGAGTTTGGAATGATCGTTTTGGTCGTGTTGTTCCCTTATAAGGAGACGACTGTGTGGGAGCAAGTTTCCTTGTTCGCTCACTCCTTCCACGCTGAACTGCCAAAGCAGCATTCCGCTAAAGTTCCAAATGAGCAGCATCCCTCTTTGACTCATATCTAGCTATCTCCTTTGCTTTATCTGAAAGAGTAGATTTTTCTTTCTCCAATAGAAGAACGCTCGGTTCTTCGACTTCTTCGGCAACCACTAGACTCGACACTTTCGAGGAACTAGCACCCTCATTAGCCACCTCACTGGCATCCTCCTTAGGATCGTCCTTAGCAACCTCACTAGCATCCTCCTTAGGATCCTCCTTTTGATCCTCCTTTTGATCCTCCTTAGGATCCTCCTTTTGATCCTCCTTTCTCTTCTTAGGATCCTCCTTTGGATCCTCCTTCCTCTACATTCTCTTCTTAGGATCCTCCTTTGGATCCTCCTTTCTCTCCTTTCTCTTCTTTCCGGATTTCTCTTTCGCCCCATTAACACTTTCTCTTTCACCTCTGTACGAACATCGGAACGACCCTGATGAGAAACCTCTTCACGAGCCTCTTCAGGAGCCTCTTCACGTTCACGAGCCTCTTCACGACCCTCTTCACTAGCCTCTTCACTAGTAGCCTCTTCACTAGCCTCTGCAGTTGCCTCTGCAGTTGCCTCTAAACGAGGTTTCTTCCGAGGTCTTGGAGTTGGACGTTCTTCAGCTTTCTTCCGACGTCTTGGATGTTCTTCAGCTTTCTTCCGACGTCTTGGACGTTCTTCATCTTTCTTCGTTGGACTCGCATCACAAGTACCGGTGACTTCCCAGCAATCCATGGTCCACTTCCACGGTCTCTTATACATGACTTTAATTATGTTCTCCGCGTCCGGGTCCTCAACATCAGAGTCCCATTGTGGAAACAGTTCACCGATCTCCTCCTTCTCAACAAAGTTTTCCACTCTAATCTGCAGTAAATAAAAGATATGAACTTAGATATAAGTCGTCTGGAAAGAAAAGACTTCACAGAAGACTTATAATTAAGTCGTCTGGAAAGTCTTCTAGCTGGAAGACTTTGCGGACGACTTAAATATAAGTCGTCCACAAAGTCTTCCAGCTAGAAGACTTTCCAGATGACTTAATTATAACGACTTAATTATAAGTCTCCTGCGAAATCTTTTGGATAGAAGTTTAAATACCTGTCTGCAGATAGCCTGTTGAAAGCATCTGCGTCCTTTCCAGTCCTACGGGATTACCATAACCAGCACCAAGTTCCGGCAGAGCTGTGTACACCCAGGACTGGAAAGCTTGTACAAACCCATCAATCGTGTAACAACCCGTGATATTTTTGGCCTTCAGAGACTCAATCAGCACCTTAAAAGTGACTCTCCCCCATGGATAATTCTCAAACTGTTCTAAATCTATCACTAGCCTCGCCAGACTAGCCCGTGTAGAGGTTGTGACCTTTTTCCCTTCAATGTATCCAGCGAAGATGGCAAGGTACGCTAGCCGCTTGCGATCATCCCGAGACCAGTCTTTGCATCTCTTGAGTGCTGCTATTATCTGGTCAGTAGATGGCCCAGCATCGATATTAACTCCCAACTTCTCCCAGAAAGCAGACATCTCCTTTGTAAAAGGACAGTACGGACTCTCAAGGTCCTCGATGTACTCACAGTTTAGACCAGTGAGGTTTTCAAACTCTATCAGTGAAAACCCCAGCGGTTCTGGACCAACGAGACACCACAGCTCATACTTCTTCTTTATGTCGAGCTGGAAACCGAGCATGAAGTGAACCAGCCTTGAAGCCAACCAAATTCCAGCTCTTGGAACTTGATGAAAACTCCCAACTTCGACTCCTTCAGCGCTTCATATTCTCGATGATCAAGAGCATCTTCTAAAGCATGATGCAACGTCGTACAATCCGTGTGATACGAAATGCTCTTAATTGGGTTGGGCTCTTTCCCTAATGTATATTTCCTCCCGGGGAGTTTTGGAATATCCATGTTTTTGTCTGCAAAACAATCAAAGACAAAAACAATCAAAGACAACAACCATCTCAAACAGACAACCATCCAGTATTGAAGTTCAAGTTATAAGTTTGGAAGACTTTCCAGACGACTTATATTAAGTCGTTCGCAAAGTCTTCCAGCTGGAAGACTTTCCAGACGACTTGTATTAAGTCATCTGGCTTATATTTAAGTCTTCCGCAAAGTCTTTCAAGACATCCAATAGAACAGTTTAAAGCCCACCTGGAAATTCAGAGAAGATATAGTCGCCTTCGACACAGCGGTTATAGATCTGCCAAAATAGACGACAAATTAAGAAGCGCGGTCAGAACGACTATAGATAGAGACAACGTTTTATGTTCTGAATTTCCAACATCAATCACTCGGCAGTAAGAGAAATAACTTACCGGCGGCGGAGTTCGACGAGACGCCTCTGGGAGTCTTGGCGCTAGGGTTTACAGAGAACCGACGGACAGAATGAGACACGAAACGGCGCTAGGTTTACAGAGAAACGGTGTTAGGATTTATGGAGAAACGGCGTTAGGGTTTTCTCTTAAATCTGAAATAGAGGAAGCGGCGTTAGGGTTTCCTCTCAAATCTGAAATAGAGGAAGCGGCGGTGAGAACGGTGCTTAGAACGTCGGTGATAACGGCGTAGATATAATCGGCGTTGAGAATGATGGATTAGAGAGAATCGACGGAAATCGCCTTCTAAATCGTCTTTAGAGTTTTGAGAGAAACGACGTTAGGGTTTTTTTCTGAATTTCGCAAAACAGTGAATAAAAAAAAACATCTTATATATGTCCGGTAAATATCCGGTTAGGGGTCTGGTTTGCAAGACTTACTGATAAGTTGTTTGTAGAATACTATACATCAGACGACTTACTAGTAAGTCTCCTACCGTAAATATATTCACCAGATGACTTACTAGTAAGTCGTCTAGACCCTAGATTTAACCCCTAAACTAAATTGACTAAAATTAACTAACTAAACACGTTATAAAATCAAATTAAACTTGCTTAGTGTTTACTATACACAGAAATAAACACATTTGAGTAAATTTCATATTTTTCAAAAATACTTTTATGCTTTCCAAAATCTAACCCTAAAAACACATACAATACTACAACATATGTTGGCAAAACCTAAACCAAAGAATATCATGACTCACTACTTTTCACTCATCTATGTCGAAAACAATTCACTTTTGTTATATCTTAATTTATATCACTTAAAACATATGTTAGTTATATGATTTTAATTTTTCACTTATCAAAATATTTTTTACAAATTTTTTAAATTATTTAAAAAAAACAATACCAGACGACTTACAAGTTAGTCGTTTGGACTGACTTACTTGAAAGTCGTCTGGACGGAAGACTTACGGGGGTTAGATACATAAAAAGCATTTTGGTTTTTTGTTTCTACACAAGGGACATGTTGTAATTTCAATATCCCCTAAAGTCACTTTTGCATTTGATTCATGTTTGGATTTACTTTTGCATTTGAAATCAAGTTGTGAGTCACATTTGCCAATTTTCCCAAAAACTGAACCTAACCCTCAACGATCTACAAACATGATTCTAGAGCCATACGATCTAACAATTCCAAAATAGCTCTATCAGCCTCAAGTCGAGCGAAACTAAATCTTTCAATCTAGTCACCAGCAAAACTAAGATTGTAGGCCATCATTCAATATCTCCATTCCTATCATATATGATATATCTATCACCATTTCCATGTATCATAAAAATGAAGCAAACATCATCAGATTTCATGCTAACTTACAGCTTCTTACCAGAAGCACGATATTTGATCTCGAAATGTTATTTGAAAGTCTAAACTAACAAGTTAGCAATGGTAAGTATCGAGTACAAATCAGAATTGTTTGATAAGAAACTAATGAGTTGAGAGTGAAAAACATTAAAATGACTAGCTTTCTAAACAGTGAACCTCAGATACAAACTCTTGAGGCGTGATCAACAGTTTGGAGGTTTTAAGAGTTTCACCATATGCCGCAATGAGCAACGCTTCAGCTCGACCATGGTCCTTTTTTCTCTTGAGTTGCGAACTAAGCAAAGGAAACAACTCCGATGCAACTCGTCTACTATCATCCTGTAACAAGAACAAAAATAACTTTGTGATTGCATTTAAATAATATAACTTTCCGCAATAAAATAATAAATCAATCACCTTTGTGCAGTTTCCACCAGCAAGTTGAAAATGCCTCTTCCACAAGGCTGAAGAAACGGGAACAACCGAAAAGCCAGAGGTAACAAGTGTTCCTAACCAAAATCCAAATCCAAAACCTCCGCTATACCAACCCTAAGACATAGAAATCACACAGTCATGTATGAAATAAATATCATGATATAATTGGAGATAAAAAAAAAGTAAAAGGAACCTGTTTCCCATCTTTAGGAAAAGGAGTTGATTGCTCTATATATGCCGTACTTCCTGCAACGTGGAGCACAAATTGCATCTAATATTTTTATGCCGAAGAAAAAACAGAACAAGAATGTGAAACATTGGCTTCTTACCAGAGGGTATATCTAGACTTCGAATCAATTGAACTATTGACTTCGCATCCAAACGTTTCCGCACTCTATTTCCAACTAAAACCGGCAGGTGAGGAGTATCAAAGACCTAAATCCAAACACAATCGACTTTGAAGTCTGTTTCAAAATGCTTCATTCATTGAACGTTAGAGACGAAGAACTATTATCCTGACCTGAGCTTCGGAAGAACCCAAGAGGTGGTTAAATTTCAAGAGAGCCAAAGCACCGGACAAGTCTGGGTCTACTCCAATGACATAACTCGACTCGGTATTCCCCTGAGTCACCACGTGTTCTTCTGGGGAGGGAGGAAGAGTGAGAGACTCCAACCACTTCTCTTTCATCAACGCTGCGTCCATGGCTTTCGTCTTTGTAGGAAGAGCGCTAAACGCCAGACTCTGGCGCCGCCGGAACGGAGCAGTGAAAAGCCAGGGCGAGGGCGAGTGAGAAAGGAGAGGTCGGAGCTTAGGGAAGAGACTATACATCGGAGGAGGCTGTGACGCCGTTGGCATTGCAAGAGTCCCTAAATTATTAGATGACCCTTTTTTGGGTTTCTCAATTTATGCTTGCATCATCAATCCCCTGTATATTATTCGAGAAGTTTTTCTTAAATTAACCCACCACCAATTAGAATTTAGTTATTTCAAATTTAATTAGAATTTGTTAAATTATATTACTAGTTTAAAATAAATAAAAATAAATAGTTATTACCAAAATAAGATTTTTTAAAATATTTACAATACTGTCAACAAAATATTTATTATATAAAACTTGGTTATTTAAAGAAAAATTTGTCAAAACAAAACAAAAATTCAGCATGGTTGTCCCTATAATATAAAATCATCGTTTTGTTGTCTTTTTAGTATATTTTTTTTCATAATCCAAAAATAACCCTTAATTAACCTAATTAAACACATTAAACTAATAGATTTTTTTAAAAAAATTAACTAAAAAGTTTTAAAAAAGAAAAATAAAAAAAAACTTTCAAAAAAGTTTTTAATAAAATAAATTCGTAAATTTTATAAAATAAAAATAATTTACAAATTGTTTTAATAAAAACGTTAAGTTTATAAAAAACGTTTGACAAACTTTTATTTTTAGAACATTTAAAACTTTTTTGATAAAACTTTAATAAAATAAAATTGTAAACTTTATAAAAATATAAAAAAATAAAAATAAATAATAATATAAAAATAAAAGTAAAAATGAAAATAAAAATAAAACTTTTCAAAAAAATTTAATAAAAACTTTAAACAAACTTTATACAAAATATTTTACAAAGTTTTATTTTTAAAAAATTTTAAACGTTTGTAAAGTTTTTAATTTTATCAAACTTTTTAATAAAAATAAAACTTTTTAACTTTTTTTTAATAAAAGTAAACTTTGTAAACTTTATAAAAATAAAAATAAAACTTTACAAAAATTTTTAGTAAAAAACTTTAAATAAACTTTATAAAAATGTTTACAAAGTCAAATCTTATAAAAAGCTTAAACCATTTGTAATTTTTTTAGTTTATTATACTTAAAAAATAGAATAAGAGTTTTGAAAATCACAAGACAAAGTATGGAGATATCATAGATTTATGAATAAAAAAATGCAAAATCATTTTATTCTCAAGTAAAATCGACCATAACATGTTTTAGGAAGTTAGAATATTTTAAGGATATTTTAAAAATATTTTCTTTACTGAAATTTCATTAGTTTTATTAATTTAGGCGCCTTTATAAATTTTTGACAAGTAAAATCAAAAATAACACATTTTAGGAAGTTAGAATATTTTTAGGAGATTTTTAGAATATTTCTTTAACTAAAACTTTCATTAATTTTCGCAAAAATCATGTACTCTTATCCGTAGAAGGCACATTCTAAAAATTTAAAAGATTGACAAAAATTCTGAACACGCTTTCTACTTTTAGTAGACGTAAGAGTATATTTTACAAAACACATTCCCCGACATTTAGAATACTTAATAAAAGGGAAAATCCCATGTAAAACTTCCAAAGTGGCAAGCACTCCCACTTTAAACCTCAAACTGTTATGCTTCCATAATAAACCTTAAAACTAAAATCATTCTTAATAATAACTGCAAAAGTGGCTTCCCTGTTTTCCGTAGTATCAAGATGTACAAAATTAAAAAAATTTGTTAACGTCGCAGTTAGCTCCGTTAGATTTAATGAAACATGTGTCTTATTATGAAAACACAAAACTCAGCAAGACTTTCGTATGAAACAGTTTCTACGCAAATTTAAGAGTTCTTCGTAGGCTAGAGAACAACAAATTTAAATCAAAGTACTCCATTATGTTTCATATAGTAGCAACTTAAGATAAAGTAAAGTAAAAAAAGGCTAAAATAAAGTAAGAGTACAGAAAAAACAGAGAAAAAAACAGTTTAAGAAAACAGAGTCACCAACTATTCAGTTTTCTTTATTGCGGGGGTTGTGAATCGGTAGCAGACCGATCATAAATTCTGTTTCCAAATACTTCAAAAGGTCGATCTGTGAAGGGGCTCCAAAATGTTCCACTCCCACTTGGGATGTTCTCGATCTTTCTTATCTTCAAGGGTCGTCCACGCGAAGCCTTCTTCACATGTTTGGCTGGTTGGGTCGAGGTGACAGACTGTTGAGGGGCAGTAGAAGCAGCAGGAATTGCAGAACTTGATTGAGGGGTTTTTAACAGCTGAGAGCTAGATCCAACTAATGGATTGTTTTTATTTTTTCTTGGTTTTGGTTGACGCTTGGGGTGAATCTGAATCATGAAAATTCAAGCCAAACATATATCACAATACGAACTAGCTACATTTCTAAAAATAATTAAAAAGAAAAATACCTCTATAGGATGTTTACGAGCTCTACCACGTCTATTTTTTGGGCCTTCTACAATGACCGGTTCATTTTTACATCCACTTTTAATATGTCCAGCTTGACCGTGTCTTGTAGATTTACCTGGATTTTGTAGTGATTCAAAAGGTTCTTTTCTTCTGTCGCGTTTTTAGGTCTACCTCTTGGCTTGCGTATGTCGGGTATTCCAATTGGAGGATTGTCCATCTTATTCCACAACTTCTCACCATTAACAGGTCTGATGTTATCAGCATATGTGTTTTTGAGGCATAAAGTTGAATAATAATCAGGGACATATTTCTCAGCATCGTCTTGGTTATCATCTAACACACATATTGCATGTTTGCATGGTATTCCTGCAATTAAAATAAAAAACAGCAACACAAAGCATAGTTTAAATATCAGTGAATCATTAGAAAAATGTAAAGAACAAGACAAACTAAAAGCTAAACATAAAAGATCATTAGAGTTTGTTCCACATACCTGTAAGATTCCAGCGGCGACAAGCACATTGATGTGCTGCTAAGTCAACAGTATAGCCAACATTAAACTCATTTACCTCGTACAAAGTTGTTCTGCTGCGTATTGTTGAACAAAACTTCTTAGCAACTCTTGCTTTCTCTAGTATAGCCATTGTAATTGGAGTGAGATTGGTGCTACACTTCTCTGCTTGTAACCATCTACATGATATCCTTTTCATTGCTTGTCTTTGTATGTCTTCTAGCATACTAATCACAGGCTTCGTTCTTGCAATTTTGATCGTCCTGTTGAAAGCTTCAGATAGATTGTTATGCACATCAGCACAATGTGACTCTGGATTGAAAAATGCTCTACACCACTTCTCTGGCTCTGTTTTAAGCAATGCCTCATACGCAAAAGGATCATATGTCTCTAGCATCTTCATTTTGTCCTTATAGGCCCTGTTTGTTTCTCCATTTGTAATTTCCATTCAAATGCTCCATCTATGTGATCTAGCTAAATGATCCATTCAAATTTTTGGGGTTGTTTGTTTCTCCATTTAGATGAATCATTTGAATGTATTTTATGTTTGTTTCTCCATTTGTAATTCTCATTCAAATGAGTTTAATAAACAAATTACATATATACCCTTATTTTGGTTTAATTATATGTTTGATATTAATTTTACCAATACTAAATTTTATTATTTACTAAAATATATTTACACTAAAATTATTTTAAAATTATCATTTTGACATTTATAAAATTTTATTTCATAAAATTTTATAATTTCATTCATTTATTTAAAATTCATATATTCATTCATTTATTTAAAATTGCATAAACTTCCAAACAACTCAAAGTTGGAACTTAAATTTGAATAAATGTCTAAACAATTCAAAGTAGAAACACAAAGGGATCCCAAACACAAAATAGAAACTCAGATTTTATAAAACTGAAATTTAAAAGATGGTTTGCAATCCAAGTAACAAGTATTTGATCACAACCTGAAATTTAAAACTGAAATGATATCTCATTGTCTTTGAACCACACACAAGAGCTCCCACACTCCAAGCAATATGTTTATCCCACTCCCACACTCCACTACCTGCCATATATAAGAGGTTTTGGTCAATCAACAATGGGACACAAAAATTAAAAAAAAAAGACTCGTACTTGTGTTACTACAGATCTCTATATCTGATAAGACCCTGTTCTGTCTGTATACATTAATGCCATAAACACAACCACACATAAACCACACAATCATACATCATCCTAATCATCCAGCAACAACAAGACTATGGAGACAACTTGCGATTCTATTAACTGCTAACCTGAGTTCTCTAGCTTACCAATTGTGATTCTTCTAACCTGCTAACAAGATTCAAACCGGTATAAGCACCATATTTAACAGTGTAACAAAACTGATCTCATGAACACAAGACTAACATTTAAGCATACCTGTATGATGCTAGTATGGAAGTCTAGTTCCTCTTGCCATCTCCATAGTAATACAGTGACGCACACTCTCCATCACTCTATCACCTTGCGGAATGTATCAATGTGCAAGACTGTTATAACATTCAAATATTCAATGTGCAAGACTGTTATAACTAAACTAAGAGAACCATTCAGTTTAAAAAAGTACTTACATCAGTACCAGGGACAGACGTCATTGCTCCAATTATCTGCAAGGCATGGCCAAGCAAGTTATATAAAGCAACATCAGAGAGAGAGACCAGCAGAGAACACAAAAACAAAGCACGATGAGATGGGGGAGAAAGAAACCTGCTTCTTCGCCTTGGTTTTCAAAGTTAAGTGGTTCGTCAGACTTGAAACCTGCAAAAGAGAAGAAGCAAGATGCTGACAAAGCTAGCCAAAATCATTAATATGATCAGAAACATGGTGCAGCAAATGTGACTACTGAAGAAATGATTGCTAAAAAACTTTGTGCTTGACTACAAACAGTGTATCCTCATTGCTCGTATAGCTTACAAATGAACTGGTTATGACCCTAACATTCTCAAAACCAAGCAAACCCCATCAAATATTTCAACTCAGAGAACTATACAAACCAAGCAAACCCATCAGTATATCAACACATTCTTAAGCATAAACCCCTGACAAATTCAAAAGGGAAACCCATATAACATAAACAGAAGCAAAGCCATCAACTCAGAGACTGACAAACTCTATGAACAAAATGATTTCTCTATGAACACAAGCAGATCAAATTTCGAGATCTCTCTATGAACATCTCAAACAAGCTCGTAACTCTCAACCAAGTGAATCTATAGAGATGTAAATGAAGAAAACTCGAGAGAGACTTCTAGAGATACCCGAGAGAGAGTGAGATGCGGCGAGATTGAGATGCGGTGAGAGAGAGACAAACGGAGAGAGAGAACCGCGAGAGAGAGACAGACCCACGAGAGAGAGAGACAGGCAGAGAGAGAGAGATGCGCGAGAGAGAGAGAGAGATCCGGCGAGTTCAAAAGCTTAAGCTCCTTTCATGGAGTTCGAGAGAGAGACAGACCCACGAGAGAGAGAGACGGAGAGAGAGAGAGAGAGAGAGAGTATCGTCTTTGCGGCTGGAGTGAGAAGAGATCGAGACTGAAGAAGATATTAGGTTTGTAATATTCAAGTTAAATGAAGGGCAATATCGACATTTCTGAATTTTGACTGAACCAGTTCCAGCCAAATGATTCGATTCGGTTCAGTCAACTGGTTTCTAAAATTTAAACTATATTTTAAAAAGTCATTCAACTGATCCATTCGGATGAGTGGTAGATTTTGTGTCCAAACGAACAAGAGGCTCAGTTCCATCCAAATGGATCAGTTGAATGGACAAACGAACAGGGCCATATTCTCCTTCATGATAGCTGTATGCTACAGCCCAAAAAAGATTTTTATATTCTGATCGCGAAAAGGATTTTTTCCAGTTACCGTATATATGTCTTGCACACATACGATGTTCTGCTTTTGGAAGCTCAGCAGCTATGGCATGGATAATACCCTGTAAAAAGATATGTAATCATCAAACTCAAGTTCAGATTTTACTATTAAAATTGATATTATTATGAAAATTAAGCATATAATAAATTACCTTCTGCTTATCTGAAATGATAGTAAGGTTATTGCCTATACCTAAGTTGAGATCAATTTTGAGTTTTCTAACGAACCAGCCCCAAGTATCCTTGTTTTCACGTTTTACAACAGCCCATGCAATTGGATACATCTTGTTATCTCCATCTCTACCTACAGCTGCAAGCAAATCACCTTCCAAATCCCATTTCAAAAAGCATCCATCAAGACCAATTACTCGTCTGCAACATTTCTGCCAAGTCTTCCGAAATTCCTCAAAGCAAATGTAGAAAGAAACAAACTGTTGTACACCATTGACGTCACCAGTGCAAATCTCTGTGGTGACACCTTTGTTTGATCGCTTAAGCTCAGCCTCATAATCCCATAGCTTACCAAACTGAATGGTTTGAGCTTCAAGGACAGTGTCCAAAGCAATTCGTCTGGCTTTGTAACACTTTGAAATATTCACAAAAATGTTATAACGCTCCTTCATCATGTCCTTTATCTCTGCGGCTTGTAAATTAATATTTCTTCGAATTTCTTCTCTAAACAGCCCTGCAATCACACCTTGCTTCAGCATTGAT
Source organism: Raphanus sativus (assembly GCF_000801105.2). NCBI lineage: Eukaryota > Viridiplantae > Streptophyta > Magnoliopsida > Brassicales > Brassicaceae > Raphanus > Raphanus sativus. Next base: position 8,997,550 of record NC_079513.1, on the reverse strand, counting down.
ACTCGACTTGATTTTCCATGGTTATGCTTGTTGTGACAAACTTTCACCATCCACTTGTTCAGTGGTCGCTCAACCGAACAATATACTCTCCAAGGGCAGTCACTTTTGCAACATATAGCAGCTATCCTTGTTGCTTCTGATTTTGCCATTTTAACATCATATTGAGTATTCAGCGAGTAACGTAGTAGCTGATCCTTGAACTTTAATCCAGTATTGAATTTCTGAAACATCCATATGTAAGGCTCTTTGTCAAAATCTCCATGAAACTGTTCTTTTCCTTTTTCTCTTTTCGGATTTTTCCATTGCTCCCACTCTTCATCTGAGCTTAACGGTGTATCTGGATATTGGACGTCTTCTAAACCAAATTCAGGATCAGATTCTTCTTCGTCTCTTTCTTCTTTTGCCTGTTCTACAACTAACTTACGAGTTACTTCGTTCAGCTTTGGACTTCTTCTTGTAGCCTCCTCAAACAAGGACTGAAATATATCATCACCACCACCATTTCCTGCATCTAAAATAATCTCATCATTACCATTGTCCACCACGTTACCAATGCCTTTATTGGCACCTTGGTTTTCATTGAAATCACCACCTAGATCATGCTTATCATTCCGATCATCACCAATATCTTGCTTCTCATTTTTAGATGTATGAGCTTCATCCTCAGATTCCTCATGCTCATCCTCTTCTCTTGGTGGCTTATCATCATCAGATTCATCGCCACCGTCCGATGATCTCTCATCTGCATCAGTTTCATCACCTTCTTCTCCTTCAGCTACATATCCACTCTCATCTTCATTTTCAAGAAAAACATCAGTCGCACATGCTATTCTCGCAGAAGAACACAACTCTGAGATATCACCATTAATATCCTCAAACACATAATTGATACTCTTCATATCCTCACTTGCTTTTTTGTACCAAATCAATCTTAACATTGTCACAATGCCTTCAGCCTTACTGAAATCTTTAAACTTCTTCCAACTGATCTCAGACATTTTCCATAAAACACTCTTAAATTCCAATTCATTAAGATAATTGTATCCACCAACTTCTTTCTTCATCGTTCCACCAAAGTGGATATTCAGTTTCATTGTATCATCATATCTGCATTGTAAATATATAAAATTTCAGTATACACCATCCGTAAACAAAGAATATATCAATCCATAATTATCTTGCCCACTACAAATTAAACATAACTAGATTTTGACCCGCCCTTAGAAGGGCGGGTATATTTTTTTTTTTACATTTTTTTATAAATTTAATTTTTATATTTATGTTTTTATTTACGTTTTTTATTATATAATATCAATATACTAAAACAGGAATATGACCTATTGATATATGTGTGCTCAAATTATTTTACGATAATTATTAAAACCTTTTATTAATTATTTAAAAGAAATATTATACAAATAAAAATATAAATATGATTAAAACATAAATATAAAAATGAAATTTCTAAAATATGTAAAACAAAAAAATATACCAGCTCTTTTAAAGGCGAATCCGAATCTAGTCAATACTATTAAAATAGAAACATAACATATTGATATATGTATGGTAAAACTATTTTAATACAATGATTAAAACCTCCTATTAATTATTTAAGAGAAATGTTATACAATAAAAACACAAATATGACTAAAACATATAAATATAAAAATTAAATTTCTAAAAGAATATAAAACTAAAAAATATAAAAAGGCGGGTCCAAATGTAGAAATCTATTTAAAACCCGTTAAACTAAAATCTGTTGAATATCGGATCATGATAATAATTTTTAATTTTAATTTTAGTTGTTTAGTTTTAGTTTTAATTTTATTTTTTAAAGAAACATAATTTTTATGTTTGTGTGTTTGTATAATCATATTCTGTATGATATGAATTTAATAGAATAGATAAGTTTTGTAAGTATGTACATGTATCATATGGTAAGGCTTCGTTTTTTTGTCAATATTCAGTCCAAATTATTTGTTTTTTTTAATTGAACATAAAAACAGGAATATAGGGAAGTTACGAACGGTTAACAATGCTCTAAAGGACCTTTTATTAATTGGTCATACATGATAATTAATAGAATAGATTTTGACCCGCCCTTAAAAGGGCAGGTAAATTTTTTGTTTTACATTTTTTAAAAGTTTAATTTTTATATTTGTGTTTTTAATTATTTTTGTTTTTAATTTGTATAATATCTTTTTAAAATGATTTATAAGAGGCTTTAATAATTATAATCTTTGTATAATATCTTTTTAGCCAGTTACGTGATTAATGATCATGATTAAGAAATTAAGAAATATAATTATGCAGTAATGGACGTTCACAAAAAATACGATATTAAATCATATTGAATCATACGCCCTTTTGGGCCGTTACGTGATTAATAGCCAGTTACGTGATTTGGCAGTTATATTAATAAAAAGGTATATTAAAGATGTATTTAGTGGCAGTTATAAAAATTAAAAAGGGGACATAACCCCATATCAATTGGACATGTTGAAGAATTAATAGAATAGATTTTAATTGTTAACCTAAACGTTTTGGAAATCTCAGCAGAAACAAACAAGAAAAAAAAAGACACACCACATGAAAACTCGTAAACTTGAAATCAGAAGATTAAAATATTAAAAATATTCTTACTCCATATCTTACGAAGTTTTCTTTTTCAATGCTCGGTATACTTTTCTGAGTTTATGTTCTTTGCTTTCACGAACTTTCACGACGGCTAAACCCTATAAACCAATTTAGGGATTTTAAATTAATTTCTGTAATTAAAATAAAAATACAGACTTTTATAAATAATTTTAATAAGGCACATGTTTTATTAAATCTAACGCAACTAACTATGATGTTAACAAAATTTGTAATTTTGTACACCTTAATATTACGAAAAACACGGGAGCCACTCTTGAAGTTATTATTAAGATTGATTTTAGTTTCGAGGTTTATTATGGAAACATAACACTTCGAGGTTTAAAATGGAAGTGTTTGCCACTTTGGAGGTTTAAAATGGGATTTTCCCCTTAATAAAAGTAGAAGATGCATTCAGACAAAAAGTAAATAGCTTTACGATTAGTAGAATGCACATTCCACTTATTTAGAAATTTAGTAAATAGTAGAATGTGCGTTCTAAAAGAAGAAGATGAACATGTTTATTTTAGAAATCGTTTTCTACAATACCATTTTCCGTAGAAGATACATTCTACCTTTAGTAGAACGTATTTTCAAATTTTTATTTATCAACTTTTTGAAAAAACAAAATACCAGCTTGTGTATATGGATGTTTTATTAATTGTTTATATTTTTAATATATTTTTGATTCACAAAAGTATTTATTTCATTAGTTTTCTGAAATACAAAGTGTAAAAAGGAAAAAAATTGGACAAAAAAGTATTTTTACCAAAGGGACAATACCCTTAATTTTTTGTTCTGTACTGACAATTTTCCCTATTTAAAATTAGTTTTAAGAAGATCGTGACACATGTCAATTATGTATTTAAGATTATGAAATGTGTTAAATTTTTATTTAAAAAAAAAGTTAAACCAAAAGATTTTTAAAATTTAGTCTTCTTTTTTTTTAAGAAAAATCTTAAACAAAAAACTGCAAAGAAACAATATAAATAATTATTTAATAAAATATTTATTTTTTTTAAATGTGGGTTTAAGATAATTTTAATAGTATTTTCATGTTAAAAATTAAAATATTTTTTCTTATAAATATTTAATAGTATTTTCATGTTAAAAATATCAAACAAAAGAGAACCGTAAAAAATCTTATAATTTAAATAAAAAAGTATTCCTTTTTTTAAAGAGCTTTATTTTCAAGGTAAAATAATATATCTGAATTTAAGATAATTACAAATTAGCAAACATTGGTTTAAGATGAAGAATTTTCTTAGTAGCAAAAATAATTACAAGATGGGCTTTTTCTTATAAAAAGTTTGGTTTTTTGGTATCCAAAGTTGTTAACTAGTATAATCATGACACATGGTTATTATATATTTAAGATGATCATATGTGTTAAATAACAATTTTTGTTTTTTTTTTTAAACTTAAACCAAGAGAATTTTTTTTTTAAATCCTTTTTAAAAGTCGTTAACAAAAAATATCTTAATATATAAAGTTCGGTTCTTCAAAGTTACTAATTAACAAGATCGCGACGCATATCAATTATATATTTAGGATTGTGACATGTGTTAAATAACAATTTTCTTTTAAAAAAATAAACCAAAAGAATTTGAAAAGTTAGTTTTCCTTTTTTCAAAAAGTCTTAAATAAAAAACTGTAAAGAAACAAACATTTTCATATAAATAATTATTTAATAGTATCTATTTTAAAATGTGGGTTTTAAAATAATTATAAGATACAGAAAATATTGTAAGATAATTTTGTTACAGATTAAAATATTTTAAAAAGAATTTTTTTCTTATAAACTTATTATATAAAACTTGATTCTTCAAAGTTTTCAAGATCACAACACATGACAATTATATATTTAGATGTAAAATGTGTTAAATAATAATTTTCCTTTTAAAAAATTAAGCCAAAATAGTTTAAAATCTTAGTTTCCTCTTTTAAAAAAGTCTTAAACAAAAAACTGTAAATAAACAAAAATTTCCATATAAATAAATATTTATTTATAGTATTTCTTTTTTTTTTTCAAACGTGGGTTTAGGATAATTATATGATACAAAAAAATATTGTACGACAATTTCATTACAAATTAAAATATCATTTTCTTATTAATATTTAATAGTATTTTTCATGTTAAAATATATTAAATCAAAGAGAACAGTAAGAAAATCGTATAAGTTAAATAAAAACGTATTGGGTTAAAAATTTATAAAACCTATCAATTTATTTTTAATTATCGTATTCCTTTTTAAAGAACCATATTTTCAAGGTCGAATAAAATAAATGGATTTAAGATAATTACAAAATCAGTAAACATTGGTTTAATATGAAGAATTTTCTTAATAACAAAAATAATTACAAGACGATCTTTTATTATAAAATTTGGTACCCAAAAATGTCCTAATAAGCATAATCATGACACATGGTAATTATATATTTAAGATTATCATATGTGTTAAATAACAATTTTTGTTTTTTCTTAAACTTAAACCAAGACAATTTAAATAGGTTTTTTTTTTAAAGTCGTAAACAAAAAAAACTGACAAGAAAAAATATATTTTTATATAAATAATTATTAATAAAGTATTCTTTTTCTAAACGTGGGTTTAAGATAATTAGAAAATACAAAATATTATTTTCAAGATACGTTTGGCTGCAAATTAAAATATTTACAAAAAACAATTTTCTTATAAATATTTAATAGTATTTTTTCTGTTAAAAATATTAAACCAAAGAGAACTGTAAAAAAATACTCTTATAAATTTACTTTAGTTGAGGTATTCATTTTATAAAGAACCTTATCTTCAAGGTCAAACAAAATTCATAATTTCAAAATAATTACAAAGTCAATATTAGTAATTAACAAGATCCCGACACATGTCAATTATATATTTAGGATTGTTACAAGTGTTAAATAACAATTTAAAAAAAAATAAACCAAAAGAATTTTAAAAGTTAGTTTTCCTTTTTTGTAAAGTCTTAAACAAAAAACTGTAAAGAAAAAAAATATTCTCATATAAATAATTATTTAAAGATTTTTTAAACTACTGTTTTTCTTTTACAATTTTTTTTTGTTCAGGATTTTAAAAAGGTAAATGAGGATTTATTAAAAAGGAAAATTAGTTTCATAGAGATTTTACAATATTTTAGGATTCAAAAAAGGAATACTACTATCAAATATTAAATTATTACATATTAATGAATTTCGTTACATTACATTTATTGTCATGTGTCAAGACGTTGTTAATTAACAACTTTCAAGAACCAAGTTTTATATAATAAAATAAAAATTATATAAATTTCTTAAGTTTATAATTTTGTAAAAAGGAAAATAACTATCTACGAATTGTATATTTATAAAGAAAATCACTTAAATATTTATAAGAAAAATCTAATCTTGTAATTACTTTGTTTATAAGGAAATTCTTTATCTTAAATCAATGCCTAACGACTTTGTTAAAAATATTTGACATATTGGTGTTTGCTCATAAAAATAGATTATCATTACTGTCACTGTAAGTGATATTATATATGCTTGGTCAATACCAATTCAGACTTCATCGTCATATTATTCTTTTTTTTACTATATCGTATTTTTCTAATTCAATTTTAATTAAACTGTTATTATGGAAATATATCATTAAATAATGAATTAAGAATTTTTTAAATATAAAATAAGTTTAATATAGATATGAAATATTTGTAGATATTTTTGGTTATAATTTTGTAACGTACAATTATCTATTGAAAAATGAAAGTTATTTACTTATAAGAAAGTAAAAAGAGTACCTTTACAATTTTTTTTTTGGTATTTTTTTGGGTTTTATTTTAACACTCTTACATAATCGCAGGATTGGGCTCGGATCTACAGCCCACCAACCCCAACAAAATCTTAAATGGCCCAAACCAGACCCAACTTCGATAACAAAGCCCAAAGGCAAGAAAAGCCGAATGGGGACTGAAACCCTAAATCCAGAAACAGACGCGCCAAAACCGCCGTCTTCAGAGAAAAGAGCTCCGCCGCAAGAAAACTCCGGGAGCACGAACACCGACCAGAGCCGAGAAGATATAGACCATCTCCTCGAGCCTAAGAAATGAGTTAGGTCCGACACGCGAAGAAGCCACCGCGCCGGCACAGAGAGCCGCCAACAACCACCAACACCAGATCTGAAAAGTAGAAACCGAAGCGATCCACTACAACAGAAGGAAGATGGTTCAAACTTACTCCACGCATGTAAAAGAGAAGGACGAGGGAGAGAGGACCAACGAAGGAAGAGAAAACGCCGGGAAAACTCCAATGAGAAGCAATCCACCGTCCCCAAGCAGATCGACAACCTAAAGGCGACATCCGACGAGCTTCCACCACAGCCCACATGCCTCCACCCCAGATGCGCGACTTCAGGGCCACCACACCGCCTCCACGCGCAGCATCAAACGCCAGATCCGAGAGCCAGATCCGAGATAGGGGAAGAAAGAGAGAAGGTGCAACCAGAGCCGTCCTCAAGCCACCGGAAAACCACCGAGCACTCAAAGCCCCTCACGGACGCCAAACCAAAACCACCGGTCAAAAAAGATTTTGTAAAGGTTAGAGTTTTTGATCCACAGATGAAGAACATAAGGGGACAAAAGAGGCGGAGACGAAGTGCCTCTCACACCATCGGAACCGACGGCGGAGAGGCTAGCGTTTCAATGTAAGCGGCGCCTAGGGTTTTGAAGTTTTAAAGAGAAGGTAGAGAAAAAAATCTCTCTCTACCCACTATTATTTCTTTGTTGTTGAGTGTACCTTTACAATTTTGTTTTGTTTAATCTTTTAAATAAATAATATTATTTATTTTATAGTTAGTTTTTCTTCGTGATTTTAATTAAATAGTTTTGTTGTACTTGTAGGATTTTATTATAAGTTTTTGTTTGGTATTTTTTTAAAAAGTTAATATTTATCTCCTATAGTTCTCTTTCTTTAGTATCTTTTAAAAGCAAATATTTTTTTGTAAAAAAAAAGAAAAATTACTTTTCAAATAGATTTTTATAATTAATTTTTTGTTTATAAAAATTTTAAGATTAAAAATTATAATTATATATTTTTAACAATAAGTAATTGTAATTTTTATGTGTATTAGTAATTTCCTTTTCTGAAATCCTAAAAAGAACTGTAAAAGATTATTTTTGTAATGAGAAATTTTTATTTCTAAATATTTTTTAAATCCTAATCAGAGAGACTGTATCAAATTTTTCATACATGTCACATTTTAAAAATAATAATTTTAAATAGGTCTTTACAAATATCTTTTCTAGAATTGTTTTTAAAATGAAAATTGCTTTCAAATATTTTTAGCAATATATAAATGTAAAACTATGTAAGAGTAATTTTCATTTTTTAAAATCCTACGGAGAACCTTAAAAGACCATTTTTTGCAATGAGATTTTTTAAAAATCTCTTTTAAATCCTAAGCCAAAGAGAATAATATAATATATTTTATACACATGTCACAATCTCAAAAATTTATTGACACATGTTTCAATCATGTTAATTAGCAACTTTAGAAAACCCAATTTTATATAATTAACATATTTTTGACACATGTGACAATTTTTTAACGTTTGAATCGATTATTATCGATAAATTATGCTATTACAATGATGAAAATATTACAAACACGATTATACAGCCGACAATTCTACCACCATGTGAGAATACACGCCTGACTGCACCACTCTTAGCCGTCCTATGAGATCCATGTTTGATGGTACGCCATGCACCAAGCTGAAGATCTCCTGTAACATGTTTCTCCATAATCTGCATAATTTGGTATTTTCTGGGGTTTGAACCCTAGACCTCCGGTGTAGAAGCAATTGAATTCTTAGTCAAACCACTGGACCAAGGGGGCTTCCACATGTGACAATTAAAAATATATTATTAAATAATTATTTACATGAAAATATTTTTTTCTTTACAGTTTTTTGTTTAAGATTTTTTAAAAAAGGAAAAGTAACTTTTAAAATTCTTTTGGTTTTTTTTAAATTTTTATTTAACACTTGTAACAATGCTAAATATATACTGGACACATGACAATAAATGTAATGTAATGACACATGACAATTAATATGTAATGATTTAATATTTGATAGTAGTTTTCCTTTGAATCCTAAAATATTGTAAGTCTATATGAAACTAATTTTCCTTTTTAATAAATCCTCATTTACCTTTTTATAATCCTGAACAAAAAAATTATAAAAGAAAAACAATAGTTTAAAAAATCTTTAAAAAAAATTATAAAATCCTAACTTTTTATTTCTTACAAATATTATAAAATCCGAATTTTAGATAAATTCATAATATATGAATGTTGTATTTTCTCTTATTTTCTATTATTTTAATATCAATATATGTGACTCTTTTTTATTCCCTTAATATAATTCAAAAACATTTGTCACTACTATTCTTTGTATTATATATTTTTTGGTAGCATTTACTGTTATCTTATTCTTCATGAATAGTCATAAAAAAAATTAGGATGTTTTCATGTTTGGGTTTATATGTGTTTGTTCATATGGAAATCAGATACATATTTGATATTTTTTTCAGAGTTTGGTCACTAAATATTTATTATTATTATTATTTATTATTATTATATTATTATTATTATTATTACTACATTATTTATTATTATTATTATTATTAACGCCCTAAATGATCTTTATATGTGTTTGGTAAAAAAATAAAAAATTTATGCATTATTTTATCATATTTTATGCTTTAATATGTTGTAATTTTCTTATAATTCATTTTAGTCAAGATGTTATAGTGGAAGGTAGCATCAAGACACAATGAACACGAAAATTAACTAAACTGAATTAGTTTAATAAAAAATATTTATTATATTTATTGTTATTATAAAGTGAGAAGCAAATTATTTGAAAAAAACAAGTTAATGAAAATACTAAATTAAGAGCATAAGAATGTGTATGACGTTCTCTTCGACTCGATTCAACTTTCTAATTCACTGTATTTTCACTCTAATTCATATTATCGAGGTTGGGTTTGATTTAAATTTTCAGCTCTATATTGTTTTATCTAACCTTCAATACAAAGTTTCTAATAATTGCTTACGCACTATATTTATAGAAACTTATATACCAAACAAAATTTACATGGAAACAAATTTTTATTCCTTAAATAAGTTTTACGCAATATATATAAAAACGCTCCATTTATGATAGAAAGTTTTCTAATTTTTATGTTTATCTTGAAATTGAAATATCAATCAAAACTCGTGCAATGCACGGATCTATATCTAGTTTTATTATATAAAACTTGGTTATTTGAAATTAGTAATTAACAAGATCGTGATGTCAATTGTGTATTTAGGATTATGACATGTGTTAAATTTTCATTTAAAAAAAATAAAAGCAAAAGAATTTTAAAATTTAGTTTTCCTTTTTTACAAAAATCTTAAACAAAAAAACTGTAAGGAAACAATATAAATTTTATTTATTAATAATATTTATTTTTAAAAAACGTGGGTTAAGATAATTTTAATAGTACTTTCATGTTAAAATTAAAATATTTTTCTTATTAATATTTAATAGTATTTTAATTTAAAATTAAACAAAAGAAAACCGTAAAAAATTCTTATAATTTAAATAAAAAGAGTATTCCTTTCTTTAAAGAACCTTATTTTCAAGGTCAAATAAATATATATGAGTTTAAGATAATTACAAAATTAGCAAACATTGGTTTAAGATGAAGAATTTTCTTAGTAGCAAGATGGGCTTTTTCTTATAAAAAGTTTGGTATCCAAAGTTGTTAACTAGCATAATCATGACACATGGTTATTATATATTTAAGATGATCATATGTGTTAAATAACTATTTTTTTTAAACTTAAACCAAGAGAAGTTTAAAAGATTTGTTTTCCTTTTTAAAAATCGTTAACAAAAAAAAACTGAAAAGAAAAAAAAACATTTTCATAGAAATTGTTATTAATATAGTATTCTTTTTAAAATCTTGGTTTAAGATAATTAAAAATACACAATATTATTTTAAAGATAAATTTCACTGAAAATTAAAATACTTTCAAAATTATATTTCTTATAAATATTCATAGTATTTTCCCTGTTAAAAATATTAAACCAAATAGAACTATAAAAAATGCTTATAAGTTTACTTTAATTGCAGTATTTGTTTTTAAAGAATCTTATCTAAAAGCCTAAATAAAAAGCATGGTTTAAAATAATTACAAATGTAAGTTTAATTTAATTGTAATATTCCTTTATAAAGAAACTTATTTTCAAGGTCAAATAAAATACATTATTTTAAAATAATTACAAATTCAGTAGACATTGATTAAAGATAAGAATTCCTTATAAACAAAGTAATATAATATTATATTTTCTTATAAAATTTAAGTGAGTTTCCTTATAAGTATACAATTAGTAGATAGTTATTTTCCTTTTAACAAAATCATAAAATTAAAAGATTTATATAAAATTCTTATAAGTTAAATAAAAAAAGTATTGGGTTAAGAATTTATAAAACCTATAAAATTATTTTAATTGCAGCATTCCTTTTTAAATAACCTTATTTTCATGGTCAAATAAAATATATTGATTTAAGATAATTATAAAATAAGTAAAGATTTCTTTAAGATGAAAGAATTTTCTTAGTAAAAATAATAATTACAAGATGATCTCTTTCTTATATAAAGTTTGGTAATTATATACTTAAAAAGAGGATTAAAAAGTTTGTTTTCCTTTTTTTAAAGTCCTAAACAAAACAAAACTGAAAAGAAAAGGATATATAAATAATCATTAATAAAGTATTTTTAACGTGGTTTAAGATAGTTAAAAAATACACCATATTATTTTAAAAATAAATTTCTCTGCAAATTAAAAATATTTACAAAAATATATTTTCTTATTAATATTAAATAGTATTCTCCTGCTAAAAATATTAAACCAAAGAGAACTGTTAAAACAATTCTTATAAGTTTTCTTTAATTGTAGTATTCCTTTTTACAGAATCGAATTTGCAAGGTTAAATAAAAACATATGGGTTTAAAATATTTGCAAATATAAGTTTATGTTAATTGTAATATTCCTTTTATAAGGAACCTTATTTTCAAGGTAAAAAAAAATACATGATTTTAAAATAACTAGATTATGACCGCTGTTAAAAGACGGATATATGTTTCATTTTACATTTAAAAAAAAATTATACTTGTGTTTTCTAGTCATATCTATATTTTTCTTTGTATAATAATTTTCTTAAATGATTAATAAAAAGTTTTGATAATTGTATTAAAATAGTTGGACCACACATCTATCAATAAGTCATGATCATGTTTTAATAGGATTAGACTAGAGCTCGATCCGCGTTAAAACGCGGGTTATGTTTCTTTTTTATTAAGTTTACAAAATTGGCAAAAAAATATTCTAGAAATTATATTACTAGATAATATTTTTTGGTTATTTAGGATGATGTTGCTGTCGTATCTGTGTAGACGATAGCGGATATGTGTTGTATTCTAAATAAGTTGTATTTGATTCCATTTCTGCAGTGTCCCTAATATCTTGGTTCTTGTATGGTTTAAAACAGAAGAATAAATATACCTTTCTAAAGCTATAATTAGTATAATATAAAAAATAAATAGGAAGGTTTCAATATTTTTAGAAAATATGGTTTGTTTTTAGAAAAATATCGTTTGTTTGATTTAGAGTTATTAGTATAGTATTTAACTTCATAAAATATATTTAAACAAATACCTAAAACAATGGAAGAAATATTTGTTAGAACCTAACATTATTGATTATTGATGAAATTGTCCTATTAAGATTTTTCTTTATTAGATAAAAATATTGACTATCTATCTATAAAAATAAAGTTGAAGTATCTGCCTTCTTAGGCGTTGTGGGAACCGAAATTCGCACCGTCAATATTTTGTATATTTTAGGAAGAGAAATTTTCACTCTAAGTCACATTTTGAGATTTTAGTACACCATAGGTCACTTTCTACTCCTAGAACACTTTCTTTTAACTATTCTTTTCTATTTCAACTAAAGCATAACTAAGACATAACTATTAGGACCCACTATTTAATTTTATCTTCTTCACCATTTTTTTGTGAGTCCTTTACATATTAAGACATTTTTTGTCTTTTGTTTACACCGAAAGATACTTTACGATGGAGAGACACATTCTTTGTACGGATTTAATTTTATGGACAGTTCTAGCCTTAATGAAAAGGAAAATATGTTTGTAGATATGGACAGATGAATTATGTTTGTGGATAAAACATTGAGTATCCACACTTTCCTAAGAACAAACAAAACAATTGAATTTGGTAGGCTATAAAAAAAACATTGAGTACACATGGATGGAGCAAGTTGTGGTTAAGACAGTATAAACTATGGACATGAGAATTGTGGACGCAGATATATGGACAAGATTTATACTTTTTGAAAAAATTAAAAGTTTCAGCAAGACATGAGAAGAAAGGTCTATACTTTATGAAAGATTAAGCATTTATCTACGTGTGTGTCAATGTCAAAATGTTGAACAAGCTACCCAAGTTCAATAGAACCCTCACAACATCAACAGCCTACTCCACACAAATGTCACGTTTTCGTCAAAGATCATCAGGACAAAATCCAAAGCACACAACTTTCCAAATATTTTGACCTTACAGTAATAAACTTCTTGAGCTTAGAATCCACAACACGACTGCAATGAGAGCAGAGAACATACGGCTTGGACGGTGCTTGTCGGTGGCTTGGAGCTTTGATTGGAGCTGCTTCATAGCGGTGAACAGAGGATGACGACCTGAGTTGCAGACGCTATGGGGGATACGGAGAAGACTAGGACAATTGTTGGTGATGGTACTTGTGGTCGTGGACAGTGTTCCAAAATTGTAGTGACCACAAACCTGCTTCAAAGACAGCAACAACAATTGCCTTAACGACAAAACTTACTCATCTCTTCTGAAATCACCGGCTACCACAACGATCTTGACCATAGAATCCACTACGTGGCAGTGAGAACAGAGAACGACAACACAAGAGACTATGTGGACGGTGCTCGCCGGTGGTTCAGAGCTTTGATTGTGGCTGCTTCACAAATCTGAACAGAGGATGGTGACCTGAGTTGCAGACACTGTGAGGATGGGGACATTGTTCCAATATTGTAATGAGCACTAACCTGGTTCAGAAAAAACAACAACAATTGGAATTAAAAAAAAAACAAAACACTCTGTAACTCCAAAAAGATCATACTCTCAATCTATTGATAAGATCCAAGTGATTTGAGAAGCTTTTTTAAATACAAACATCAATGATATATCAATTGATCAGAAAATGAAGTCTCAACATAGACCAAACCAGATTCAAGAAAGATTAAACCTTTAGAATCCAATCTAGAGCCTGGTTTCTAACAAGCGGCTCTACCTCTAGTTTTGATATCTCTCTGGCTCTTTCTTCTCCCAACGATGATGGAGAAACACATCATCGGAATTGATATGTTGCCGTCAAAGAAACCAAATTCATCAATATGGGACTTCGATTTTCATGGCATGAGAGAGAGAGAGAGCGGATTAGGAGAAAGAGGTTTACGGAAGAAGAGGTTTACGGAAGAAGGTGAGTGTGTTTTAGATTTCAATTTCTTTGAATATGAATTCATAAACAAGAATTTTTCGGGGACAGAGGAGATTTACTCGAATTAGGGTTGATAAAATGTGAATTGGGAAAGTGAAATAAGAGTTTGTGAGATAGTTACGAGAGAAAGAGAGCTGAGAGAGTTGTGTTAAAGGGTATAATGGTCAAAGAACACAACAAAAGTGTGCCGCATGTGCAATGTGTCTTAGAATGAAATAAGAAAGTCATAAAGTGTGTCAGAGAGTAATTTTTTTCTTTTTTTGTAACTGTATCAATAATAACTAAACCTTAGAATAAAAATCTAAAAAAGCAATAATAACGGGAAAATCATCACCTGAAATTAATGGAGAGTTCTGTTACATTAATGTCGTGACTCTGTCTCCACCATATTTTTCTCCCCGGTGAATTAGGATCTTCCATGATGAGCTTCAAGTCACCACCGCACTCTCCGACCTGAGATCCACCGTCGCGTCGATTCATCTTCAAGCCATGGTCAAGCTCAATTCACGAACATGTCTCCGTAAAAAGCCAGCACCGACGTGACGGAGCAGCCGGAGAGCTCCATTGTCGACGACCTCAAATTGCGAGACCCACTTTAATTCACAGCCATGATGAAGCTAAATCCGAGACTGCTCTCCTCTGCCGTTAAGCTTCTTCCACACTGAAATCGTTGTTGTTTCATTAACAGTTCGAAGAGAAAGCTCGGTTGGAGCAACAATGGTCAACTTTTGACTAATTTCACATTTGGTCTTCCAACTCTTGTTTGTTCTCCAATTTATCTCAGACTTTTAATATGGTGAAGTTTCTTCACCAATTTTCCCAATAATTTTAATTGTGCAATCTAGTCCAAGAATTTTTTTACAAATTTTGTATTATTGGTCCCTGCTATATGTTGTTGTAATGATATACATATGTAGTTATATGTATATGACATGATGTACATAAAATTTCATAATCCACATGTACAAATATTCACATGCATACTATGTTTTATTGTACAGATGTCCACCAAGAATTTTAATTGTGCTCTGTCAACGTCTTAGTTTACATTATACATTGTAAGATTTTTAGAACATGTACACTTTTTTTTTTGACGAACAAGAACATGTACACTTTATATAATATTTACGTGTACATTAATTTTCTTGATATACAAGCGTACACCACTTTTGTGATTTCTATGTTGTACATGTATGTTGTACACATCAATTTTCTTGATATCCAAGCGTACACCACTTTTGTGATATCTAGATTGACTGTGGTTAAATTTTTTTAAAAATATGAACATGTAAAAACTAGCAAAGTGTACACATAGGGTGTGTACACATACTGTGTTATTGGGTTTGTGTTATCCACATATACAGTTGGATGATTATAGCTACATGTACAACATGTGATTGATATCCACTTGTACACTACAACCCACAATGGAGTTTGCATATATGGTTTCAAACTCATCAACCCAAAATCCATAGTTATTAGGCCAAATGACCTTAGGAGAAGTATCAATGATATCTCATGATTTTAATAAGTTTTAGATTTATATTTTAGCTAATTATGATCATTTTAGGTTGCATTTAATTCATTCAATTGCATTTTCTTGCATAATTGCATATCCCAGGGTTTAAAGTGCACAATTGGAAGTTTTGGATGGCACTACAAAGTTATTTCTGCAATTGTTATAGTTCTGGGGTCAAAGGGTAAATATTCGAAAGATGAAGGACCAGGCTTGCAAAACGGCCAAAAATGGCCATTGGAGCTCACGATGATCTTGAGTCCAGAGCCCGACGATTCCGACGACGAGCACGACCTGACGGAGGAGCTAAACAGAGATGTAAGAGCTCACCGTGAAGCTTGGTCCGATGATTCACGGCGACGGGGAATTCGCGATTGGTCCTGATGGTTTAAACTACGAGCTGGAGCACGACTGGTTGAACACGGGCTGAGTTCGAGACTGCGGTGAGGGACCCTGCTTATCGGAGACGCATCGTCTTGGTTTTACAGCAACAAAGAGAAGGGACCAGATAAAACGAATGCATATAAATCATCAACCATGGAGAATCTGAGGCTTTCTATGGTGGAGGAGATGGTTGAGAGTTTCAGATTTTGAATCTATTGTGGAAAAAGCAGATCGGTGATAAGTCTTGTGAAGCTCGTGGAAGAAAAAATTGTCAATTTAGTGTTTTTAACTATAAAGAAGAAGAGAAGAGAAGAGAATAAATAAATGGGGACCACCATAGATCTGTTTTAGTTGGAATCCAACGAAATTGAAGGAATGGTTAAGAAAAAGTGTGTCTATAGAATAAAGTGACCCATGATGTTATTATAAAATGCAAAAGTGACTCTAGATGTAATTATTTCTTTTAGGAAAGTAGGAAAACCCTAATTTCTCAGAGGTCTCGGATTTCTGAGAAACTACACGTCAAGCAATCAGAACACGACAATAACGGAAAAATAAAATAAAAATCGTAAAAAAGAGCAAGAAGGATTTTATTCCGAATCTGCGTATGAGCTTGACAACAACAAAGTAACGTGCTTCGGCTACGAGAGCTGTCGGCGAGATCCTAGTTCTAATACCCGAAGGTGGCTAAACCTAATTGAGTCGCAGCTCGAAAAAGAAAAACGGAAAGTTGCCTAAATTGCTCTAAGTGCTAAGTTGCTCTGGAAAAGTGATCCCTCTATGCCTCTCGCCTTTAACTCCTTATATACTCCCTCCAAGGTCGGTTTACGCTTCCCCCTTTTGCCCTTAAGCCGTCATAGTCGAAAAAATGGGAATATTCCATTTTTTCTGATCTTCATGATTATCTGCGGAAAATTTCCATTTTTTCCGCGGAAACTGATGCTTATCCTCCAAGCATAAACCGTCATAAGGTTTATGGGTTTTGAAGAAATCGTAAGTGGGCCTCAAATCAAGTTTAGGACCCCTTTGGGCCGTATTTTTGATTTGAGATGTTTTTACGATTTCTCCAATAAGGTTAAGTTTCCGCGGTTTTATCGTAAACCAAACGGACGATTCCATTTGATCGAGAGATCAAGAAACGGATAGTCGTGAGTTGCGGAGAACGGGTATACGGATAGTCGAGAATGCATAGTTTTACGTCGTATCGTCGTTTCGGAAGACTTCGGACGTTTCGGAGAATGATCGATACACGAACGCTCGATCACTATAGCGACCGAACTTTGTCCACAGCTCGGTCGCTATAGCGACCGAGATCTATCCGCAGCTCGGTCGCTATAGCAAACGAGCCGTGTACGTGGCTCGGTCGCTATAGCGACCGAGCGTGGTTTTGTGATCCGTTCGCTATAGCAACCGAGCTCTCGTTCGTGACCCGATTGCCATCGCGATCGGGTTTATGCCGTGGTCTGAGTTCCGTTATCCAAGTGTTTGAACCTATCGCAAAGTTACGATTCTCTTAGGATGCTTGTTTACGGAGGTTTGGTCCTTTGATAACAAAGTTCCGTTTGACTTCAAGAAATCGTTACTTTCTTAAATCGTTGATTTCTTAAATCGTTGATTAGGAAATCGTTGTTTTAAAGAATCGTTGTCTTAAAACAAGATTTTAAGGAATCTGCCTTGGAACTTCAAAGAGGCCGTTCCCTCAAACTGTGAGGACCCAGAAAACGATCAAGATATCAAATAGAAGCCCTCGCCGAGACGGCTGTGGTGAGCTCGGTCGCTATAGCGACCGAGCTTCGTATGACCCCTTGTTGTCCGCCGATTGCCAAGCCGCATTCTCGTGGTTTAACGATCTTTTGTTATCTCCGATGATCGTGTTTAACGAGAACTTGTAGTTCGCGGAACCTTTTGCAAGGAGACGATTTTTAAGAAATCGTAGATTTAAGAAATCGCAGATTTAAGAAAATAGTTGATTTTAAGAAATAGTTGATTAAGAAATCGTTGATTTTCTCTTAAATCGTTGATTTAAGAAATCTTGTTTTTAAAAACAAGATTTTCCCGCAAGTTTTTCGTAAAAGTTTTCCTTGAAAACGTAGAAATTCTTAAGACGCATATTTTTATCGAATGTTTTGATACTAACTTCGTCGTCAACACTAACTATTGGAGCTTGTTTCGACGCTGCGGACAATCTATTCAAGAATTTTATCGTAAAAATTAGTTTAAGCAATTTTTTACGAGAATTATCTTTTTCGAGGAATATTTTCGAAAGTTAATTTCGTTGTGACCGTTTTTGACCCCAACAGTTAGCCCCCAGCCCGTTAGAACCGTGGATCGTAGATGCGAGGTTCTAGCGGGCAATAAGACAAGTTAGTC
Organism: Raphanus sativus; assembly: GCF_000801105.2. NCBI lineage: Eukaryota > Viridiplantae > Streptophyta > Magnoliopsida > Brassicales > Brassicaceae > Raphanus > Raphanus sativus. Next base: position 8,978,997 of record NC_079513.1, on the reverse strand, counting down.
AAGTTAGGCGGAATTAACGGTTGAAAATGTCCGTTGAAAATGTCCGTTGAAAGTTGTACGTTCATTCTAAGAAGAGTGGATCTTATAAGATTGGGGCTGCGCTTGATGAAAGCTGCCTACGTACCCTTGTCAAAAGGATCAAGCCATTCGTAGTTCGTTCTTGGAGTTAAGATTCTTAGAATGTTTTCCAGTGAGACTTTATTGTCTAGTTATGTGTAGTGAATTTTGAGCATGTTGTTGTCGATGGTATTTTGTATTGACCTTTTGGCGCCGCAAGAGTAGCCTCGGAGGCTGTTTTTTTGGCCAAGTTTGGCCTAAAATTTTTTGCTCAAATCTATAAAATCGTGTTTTTATAAATCGAGAGAACTTCCGCTTTTTAGAGGGACAGAGTGTGAGTTGTCGTCTTATTCCTGCCTCTCCGATGATCACCGTATCCATCGATTGTACAAAGCGAGATTTTTCGCGGTTTACTGATTACGCGAAGGTTCGGGAAACGGATAACTTAAGTGAAGAGACAAGTTTGGGATCTCGTATCGCGTGTTTGATACTATGCCTGTGAGATGTTAAGTACCAGCAAGGCTGGGTTTAGGGCAAGACCTAGGTTTTACTTTCGACTGAGGCTTTGCGATGACAAATCGGCTTCGTTTTGCCTGTTTGCGATTTTAACCTGACTCGTACCGTTTTAAAATCCGCGAAGTG
>NC_079513.1:8921631-8978198 GCF_000801105.2 Raphanus sativus | reverse complement strand
TAATTGTTTAGCTCACAAGTATTGACATCCGATGAAGAAATCCTAGGCTGGCTTTCTTTAATCTGAATTCACATTTACTTTATTTTTATTTTCTGCTTGTTACAAACTCAAAACACCCATATTGTTTTAGCTTAATATTGATCCTATAGAAATAAAGTGTAAGAGTTGGTCTCTGTGGATTCGATCCTAAAGTGCTACATCGACATACCATTCGATTGTGGTAGTGTGCACATTAGGTTAATTTGGTGTGCGTGAACACGAATATCAATTTGAGACTAGATATGAAACCGAAAAATAGAGGTAAAAAAATCGGGTCCCCGTCGCAACGGCGCCAAATGATATTCGTGTTCACGCACACCAATTAACCTAATGTGCACACTACCACAATCGAATGGTAATGTCGATGTAGCACTTTATGATCGAATCCACAGAGACCAAACTTCTTACACTTTATTTCTATAGGATCAATATTAAGCTAAAACAATATGGGGGTTTTGAGTTTGTAACAAAACAGAAAAATAAAATAAAGTAAATGTGAATTCAGATTAAAGAGAAGCCAGCCTAGGGTTTCTTCATCGGATGTCAATACTTGTGAGCTAAACAATTATTCAAGTGCTAATAAGAACAGTCTAGAACTCGGATCACTCAAGTAGAGTCCAGTGGTACTGTCGTGGTACTGCTCCCTATGCTGATCGATCTCACCGTCTAACTGTCGTTGAGGTGAGAAGCGATCGCAAGCAATAGAGATCAAGTCCGATAGGTTCACAAAACACCCTAATATCTACCTTCACTGATTAGGGATGCAATGCTCATTCAAAATAGATCTAGCAACCTATTACACGGTTAATGAACAGGTTAAACCTATGATCTAACATTAAGCGGCCAGTTTAATGCAAGCAATAAGAACAGTTATGAATGAAGAGAATCAATGGATTCACTTTATCTATGTTTAGCTCACGAAATCAACACCCTAGAACCCTAAAACAAGCTAGCCGACTACTCAGCCATGACACAAGAGATCAAAGACATGGATACTGAAAATACTTCATAAAAAATAACATAAACAAAGAGAGAGTTCAGGATAATCTTCTCTATGGAGAGAGAGATGGAGCCTTCTCCCTTTAATAAGCAAATCCAATAAATCTCAAAGTCTCCAATGGTTTCTTGTGTCTAGAATAGCGTAGAATGATGTAGAAAATTAGAAAAAGATTATATCAAAAGCCACAGGCGGCCAGAGAGAAAAAGAGGATAATTAGGACAAATCCCGAGATGTTGTATTTTCCTTATTCATCGGGAACAACCACGGGATCACTCTGTCTGCTTGTTCCGCTTGATCGGGAACAGCCATCAGACTGTTCTGCGTGAAAATCACCAAACTGCACTGTTTTCTGCTTCTTTTGTTCCAGCAGGTCCATCTCCCATCCAGTGCAACTGCAGACCTGTAATGACTTGAAAAGGACTAGAAAACTCGATAAAGACTTGAAAACCAATTAGAAAACATATATACAATGATGTATAAAACACCATATTCAGGTCACGTGCCCCCTACTAATAATTATTATATAAAGGTTTTTGAGATTTACAACTTCTTGTTCGGTGGCTTAGTGGCTTTGGGTGGCTACACTAATATTATATATCTTGAGTTCAATGCAAGCTGTGACAAATTATTTGGTTCTCTTTTTTCCATTTTACGTTGTCTATGCTTGACTGCTTGAGTAAGCTTTCTTTTCTTTAACTAGATCTTTCTAAAATAATTATTTCTGAAATTAAATTGATATCAATTTTAGTATGGATTGATTTTTTTTCCCTTTTATTTTCTCAACATATTGTTTTCCTTTTCTTTTCCTAGGTTTAACTATACCAGCAAATCAATGCCATAAAATACATCTGAATATTTTTTCACCTTAGAAATTCTAATTATTGTGAATATTTTTGTTTAAAACAAATATTTTTAAAAATAATTAATTAGATAAATCCAATATGTTTTAGAATTTCGTTGATAATGTATATATATTTCATAAACTTTTTTATTATATATATATAATATTAATATTATTATATTTTTAAAAATGTGCCCCGACTATAAAAACTTCTAGACTCCATCCGCCACTGGATGTGTCTCCATATAACTAATTGTATTAAAAAAATCGTACTGAATCAGATAATATGTTTATTTTTTGGTACAAATATCTGACCATTTCAGATACTTTAGTTATGTAGATATTTTTTTTATACATTAGAACCAAACTCATCCAGATCAGAGAGGATCCAAAACGAAATTCACACATAAATTTATAATATCCAAGTAGAGTTTAATTTTCAAACCTAAAAAACAATACCCGAAAAATATAATTTGTACCCAATGAGTATTCGAATGTCCATGTCTAAACTTATTTTATAAACAAATAAAAAAAATCTATGTATTTGGTTAAATTTAAGTGAAATAGAAAAAAAAAATTATTTAGTAAAATAGTTATATATGGAATGAAAATTAAGTGACAATAAATATAATACGTTTTTATTTTTTGATTTAAGTCATTATTTATTTTACATAAACTATTCTTTTGAATTATATGTTTGACTACATATTTTTTTTTGTCATCGACTTTTACAGACTCAAACAAACTCTGTAAACCAAAACAGTAGCTCTGCATCCATGTGCACAACAAAGGACGTTTGTTTCCTAGCACTACGTGCTAAGCCATCGGCCTTCAAATTTTGTGTGTGAGGTACATGAATGATCTCCAAGTTGTGGAGGGATACTTTCAACGTCTTTAAGTCTTCTAAATAGTTAGCAAACGCCGGCAATTCCTCTGGTTCAGAAACCATCTTTACCAGTCGCAGACAATCTGTTGCAAACGTGACCCGAAACTGACGCAAATTCCTCATGCATTCCATTACCCATACTAAAGCTTTTGTCTCCGCGTGAAGAGGAGAGAGAGAAGCCCTTATATTTCCGTGCTCCCATTAGTCTTGTGAAGCCTTCTAGTGTACTATATATCATCCCTGCCCAGAGAAAACTTCCTTTTCCTTCCAAAATCCATCCACGAAACCACCACCTCCCGGGAATCATCGGCGGATTCGATTGTTGTGGATTTTGTTTTTGGCACTTGCACTATTTGGGCCTGAGCCCATAGCCGTGCTCTGTTTACCGCCAATTTGAAGAGTCTCCCGCGGATCTATATCCAAATTACTGAAGACCTTATTATTTCTTCCTTTCCAAATATACCATAATATCCAAGCAAATTGATGATCTTCCATTTCGGGCCGTACTTGCCAAAATAGGTAATCCATATTTGTGAAAAGAAGATCCCGTTGGGAAAATTGTTGAGTTTAGATGGGGATATTGGACAGTGCCCAAACCTGACGCGCTGGAGGACATTCAAAAAACACCACATGGTTAATCGATTCTTCCATAGCCCCACATCTATCGCAGTACAAGTCCCTGATAGCCCTCTCGCATTTAAATTCTTTCTGACAGATATACATCCTGATACCAATTGCTATAGAAAATGTTTTAATCTTTGGCGGGGAGCGAACTTTCCAACAATGTCCTTTAAGCCTTTAAAGACTCTCGAAAATAAGGTGTTTGGTTTCTCCACCAGCCTCCATAACTGCTTACCCAACATAGCCGTGTTAAAATCCGTTATATCTTTGAAACCCAACCCACCATCTTCTTTGCTAATGCAGACCTTGTCCCAAGACTTCCAATACATTCATTTAGTTCTTCCTCCAGGGCTCCACCAAAACTGAGATGTAATACTCGTTAGTTTCTTTGTTATTGCCTTTGGTAGACGATAGCAAGACATCACATGATTGGGTAAAGCTATGGTTACTGATTTGATAACCACTTCTTTCCCTCCTTTAGTAAAAAAGTTAAAAGTCCAGCCATTGATCCTATTATTCAGGCGCTCTTTCAGAAATCCAAACACATGAATTTTTAACCCACCAATGTTCTCCGGCAGGCCCAAATAGGAACCCATTCCTCCTATATTCTGAATACCTAAAATATCCCGCATTTCTTGTCTACAAGATTCCTCAATCTTGTGCCCAAATTGAATTGATGACTTTTGAAAGTTTATAAGTTGGCCAAAAACTGCCTCATACTCATTTAGAATCTTGAGAATAGTTTGTACCTCCTTCCGTTGGGCTTTGCAGAAAAAAAGACTATCATCTGCAAATAACAAGTGTGATATCGATGGACAAGCCATTGCTACCTTCATGCCAGTAAGCCGTTTATCAGCCTCTGCTTTTTTAAAATTTGCTATTAATGCTTCTGTACACATAATGGATGGATACGGGGATAATGGATCCCCTTGCCGTAAGCCTCTTTGAGGAACTATATGTCCTCGTGGCTGACCATTGAGTAATACCCGATATTGTACCGATGATATACACTCCAATTAAAGTTCAATCCAATGAGAATCAAAACTCATCTTCAATAGAAGAGCTTTAATGAAATCCCATTATATTCGATCGTACGCTTTACTCATATCCGTTTTAATGGCCATAAATTTTCCTTGACATGCCTTATTTGTTCGCAGGCCATGAAACATTTCCTGAGCTATCAGAATATTGTCTGAGATCAATCTCCCTGCCACAAATGCCGATTGAGTCTCTGAGATCAGCGTTGGAAGACAAATTTTCAATCTCTGACATAACACCTTGGATATAATTTTATATCCAACATTACATAAACTTATTGGTCGCAGTTCTGTCATCTTTGTGGGCCTTTCCGTTTTAGGTATCATACATATATTAGTCATGTTTAACCTTGAATTCAACTCTCCCGATATTAAGAAATTATTTACCATAGTCACCAAATCCTCTTTCACCACATGCCACGAGTGTTGGAAGAAAAGAGTTGTCATTCCATCAGGCCCCGGAGCCTTTTCTGGATGCATCATAAATAAAGCAGTTCGGACTTCCTTCTCAGATGCCTGCCGCAGCAACCTCTGATTCATCTGTGGCGTAATACCCGGCCTTATTTCCTCCAGAAACCCCTCAAAATCTGTAGGTGAGGTTGTATTGAATAAATCTTCAAAATAATCTACTGCCACTTTCTCAATACCAGAATCCTCCGTAATCCAATTCCCGTTGGTTTCATGGAGTCCCACAATCCTATTGCGTGTTCTCCTTTGTTTTGTTAAAGCATGGAAAAAATTGGTATTACGATCCCTTAACGTATTCCACAAATTTCGATTCTTTTGATGCCAATACTCCTCCTCATCCTTATACGCATCCTGAAGCTTCCGAGATACCTCCATAATGTCCTCATGGGTCCTAGAATCATCCGTCTGCACTTCCTCAAGTGCTTTCTGTAATTCCCCTATTTTTTCTTTTCCAGTTGGTGGATTATTTCTCCTCCATTTCGCAATTTCATGTCGACAATTACTAATCTTTTAACTATATCCACCTGATCCGACCCATAGTCCTTCGCCCAGCCCATCGCAATCGATTCCATAAATCCCTCTTTACCAATCCATCTCTTATCAAATCTAAATTGTCCTCTTTTCTTTATAACTTTATCTTCCAAATATGTAACTACTGGCCGGTGGTCCGAGCCCACCATTCCTAAATATTATGTATAGGAACAGGGGAGAAGAGTATGCCACTCTTCATTGGCTAGTGCCCTGTCTAGTCTACATTGAACCATAAAAGCCCCTTTACCTTTTCCTCGCGTTCCTTGCCATGACATTTTATTTCCCTTTGCCGGAAATTCCAGTAAACCACTATTACGAATCATATTATTAAAAGGGACAAAAGAAACTGGATGCCTTAAAGCACCACCCTCTTTCTCATGGTTTCCGGTTATCTCATTTAGGTCTCCAATCATAAACCAAGGATCTGATCTTGATAACCCATATCTGGTTAAACGCTCCCACACTTGTTCCCTTAATTTCTGTACCGGTTCACCATATACAAAGGTCATGTAGACCTTTTTCCCAAGAACCACTGCTTCCACATCAATCATCCTATTATTTGAAAAAGTACCTGAATCTGAAATTCATTATTGTAGTAGAGTGCTAGCCTACCGCTTGTTCCTATGGGGTCCACCGCGTCACCAGATTATCAAATCTAAAGTGCGTTTGAAATCCCTGCACAAACTCAAAATCTTGCTTTGTTTCCGAGAGGAACAAGAAGTATGGTTTGTGCTTTTGCCAAATTTCTCGTAAGTAACTAATAGTCCATTTCTTTTCCATCCCTCTACAATTCCAAGATGTTTAGTCTGTTTATGTCGAAGTTCGGTTTAGTCTGTTTACTAAAATTGTTTTATCTTAGTTTCAGTCTGTAAAAAAATATGTAGTGAAACATACGAGAAGTTATTGATGTATATAGACTCTTGGGTATAGCTTTATGTTCTTATACATTGGTCATATTTATATATGTTGAGTAAAGAACATGAGAAAATTGGCAAAATGAAATATATTGAACTTGAAATTGTCAAAATATGATTTCTTGATTTTCAAACCATTTTGGATATGTTTTACCTTTTTGTAACGGAAAAAATTAGATACATAAGTAATACCATTTTTTGAACACACATAAGTAAATACCATATATATGTTTTTTTGTTAAAAATAAACAGTGTAGTCATATTTTATTTTATGTTCTACATGGGTTAAGAATATTCATTTTGACTTTCTACTTAATTTAAAAAACGGATACAAAGTATTTTACAATGATCTATTTCGGATATAAAATGTAATCAAACATTTTTTTATATATTCTACTCTTGTTTAAATTTCTTTTTTATAATCCGAGCAGAAATAATTGATATAACTGATCTTGAAAACATGTTCTATAGTTAACTCTATGTTCTAATTTATTTTCTTTATGTTTCATTACCAGTTCTAACAATTACCAAAAGCTATGTGTCTGGAACTGGAAGAATAGATTTCCCACACATTACTCAATGTTCTGAAACTACTTAGGTTACACAGTTTCCATTTCAGTTTCTCTGTTTTTTAAATCATGAAAATATGGAATCTTCTATATATTATTATCTAATATCTTTCCTAAATATACTCTAAATCTATCCAAAATATCTGCATAAATTTACTATATCTAATTAAGTAAAATTTGAGAACATGTCGAAAATGCATAACTCTTGTTCGATCACTCATGACAAGTGCCCAAGACATTTAACCATTAGAACTTAGACTTTTGCTATCTTCGACCCGAATATTAAAATAACTCAACAAATTTGTTTTACCATTCTATCTTGTTTATGATAAAATTCTCTTCACCCACAAGTACCGAGAATGTATGCCTCATTACTCTACAAAATGAATGGTGAGAGTTTCAGTAAGACAGACGCAGAACACATAACCAAACATGTATAACTGAAACAACCCACAAGGAACTTGTTGACATAAAGATAGAGAAGCATAAAGTATACAGAAACGAACAAGCCAACAAGAATCATAATCTTATGTAAGTAGTTGACCAAAGTTAGTCTGATGTAACTATTTGCTTACCTTATTGTCCAATGTTACCATTTCTTGTTTGTTTCTATTTCTTGGAATATAAGTTATGCCATGTATAGTATTGTTTATGAAATTTATGTGTCGTGTGAAGCTCTTGCTGAACATGCCAACAAGAAAATCAAAAAAAAAATATTTAAAATCAATTTCATGCAAATAACTTCAACAATATGCTATGAAAAAGAAAATATTCTTAATTCCAAAAACTGAACAAAGAACAAGAAAAGTAATGCATATTATAAAGGGAAAGGAGATTCAAGATCACCAGGAGAGTAAGGAATCAGGAAAAAAAGAATAGCACATCACCTAAATATCACATGAAAATGTGAATAAATAGGAAAAAATATGGAAAAAAAAGAACTGAGCGAGCTTCTGATGCTCGAAGTTTGTTATGTAAAAAACAAAAAGAAACTCTACTTGACCCTACATATTAAAATATGAAAGCAGAGTCTGAGGCATATGATAGATGGATTCATGTAGCTGAAATGGAAGAAGATCATCTGAAACAGAAATCTAAACTTCATGGGTTAGAGATTGAAGACCTAAACAATAAAAACCTTCATAATGTCATTCTAGCTCGCAAAGCTCAGAACCTGATAAGAGAAATTCAGGGAGAAGATGGCTCTTTAGTATCAAATCAAGCGGATATTAAAGCTGAAGCAATGGGGTTTTCTCTGATTTCCTCAACCACATACCGCCTGATTTCTCAGGGGTTACAGTGGAGGAGCTAGAAGAACTGACAGACTTTCGATGTACAGAGGATGATAAGCGGGTCTTATAGAGACAGTGGTCTCTGCTGAGGAGATTAAAAACACTTTTATTTTCTATGCCATCAAAAAAGTCTCCTGGTCCCAATGGTTTTCCAGCAGAATTTTCAAGGTTGCTTGGCATGTAGTTGGGAAGGACTTTGTGGTAGCTGTTCAGTCGGTTTTCATGAAAGATTTTCTCCCAAAAGGTATCAACTCAACCATATTGGCTTTTATTCCTAAACAAAAACAGAGGCTAAGGAGATGAAATAGCATCAGCCAATTTCTTGTTGCAATGTGCTCTATAAGGTGATCTCGAAGATCATAGCTAATCGTCTCAAAGTAATTCTCCCCAGGATCACATCAGTCAGCGTTTGTGCATTGTAGATTGCTTATGGAGAATGTACTACTAGCAACTGAATTGGTGAAGAATTACCATAAAGACTCGTCTTCTCCTCGATGTTCAATGAAAATTGACATATCAAAAGCTCTTGACTCTGTGCAATGGCCTTTTGTTGTTTTTATTCTAACTGCAATGGAGTTCCCTGCCTCATTCATTCATTGGATCCGTCTTTGTATCAACACACCCTTCTTCTCAATTCAAGTTAATGGAGAGCTTGCATGATATTTTCAGAGTGGCTGAGGTTTAGGGCAAGGATGTTCCCTGTCTCCATACTTATTTGTCCTCTGTATGAACATTCTCTCGCTCAAGATTGATCAAGCAGCTGCAACTCGGAAGTTTAAATATCACCCTCGCTCTCAGACTCTCTCTCTCACCCACCTGTGTTTTGCGCATGATATTATGGGCTTTTTAGAAGGAACTAAAGATTCAGTTGAAGGAGTAATCAAATTATTTGATGAATTTTCACATTGGTCAGGTCTCCATATAAGCCTGGAAAAATCGACAGTTTATATGGCTTGAGTTTCTGAGAATATTAGGAGCTCTATCCTTCAGACCTTTCCCTTTGTAGAAGGTCAGCTTCCTGTTTGATATCTCGGTCTCCCTTTACTGACTAGAGGTATGACTTCCAAGGATTATCTCCCCTTTACAGAAAAGGTGAGGACGAGAATCAGCTCGTGGACTACTCAATGCTTATCGTATACGGGAAGACTATTGCTGATAAAATCTGTGCTTATGAGTATTGCAAACTTATGGGCTTCAGCTTTTCGCCTACCAAGCCAATGCATAAAAGAGATTGAACAGCTATGTGCTGTTTTCTTATGGACAGGTCCTGATCTAAAACACTCGGGAGCAAAAGTAGCATGGCCGGACATTTGTATTCTAAAGAGCAAAGGGGGCCTGAGTATTAGACCACAAAGGAGGTGAATGTGGTTCATGGTCTGAAAATTATTTAGCGTCTGCTCCTTGGTGAAGTCTTCTTTGTGGGGTAAATGGGTTCACATGAATCTTATTAAGAAGAAAAGTTTTTGGGAAATTAGTGGAAACACTCAACAAGGATCTTGAATGTGGAGAGACATCTCCTTCTTGTTCGATCATTGGTCTGAGATGGGTGTTCTTTCAGAGCTGTTGGGCGAGAAAGGTATCATTGATCTCAGCATTAGGCGTGAGTCATCAGTGGAAGAGGCTTTCACTCGGAAAAGAACAAGAAGGCGTCATCGGACTAGTGTTTTGCAAGATGTGGAGAAAGAAATTATGACTCATGATGCAGAGGATGTGGATCTTTGGAGAAGAAAATCTGGGTTCAAAAATGTTTTCTCAAAATCATGAAACTTTACAGCTGTGTTGACAAGCAAAAATTGAAGTAACTTGGGCGAAAGAAATATGGTTCTCTTATTCTACACCAAAATTCTTGTTTGTGGTGTGACTCGCTATGTTAAATAAACTTTCTACTCTGGACAGAGTTGTGAAGTGGAACAGTGGGATAGATGAAACTTGTGTATGCTGTCGAAATGCAGTGGAGACTCGGAATCACTTATTTTTTTGAATGTTCCTATTCTACTCAGATTTGGGAGAAGTTGGTTAGGGGACTTATGAAGAGGAGATATACAGACCGTTGTGAGCTCATTACGAGCATTCTTACTGACAGTGGCTTGGACCACATATCAACTTTCTACATAAGATATTCTTTCCAGTGTACTATCCATATAACATGGTGGGAACGAAATAAGCGCAGGCATGGAGATACTCCCAAATATATGGTCACCATGGGAAAGCAGATTGATAAAACTATCAGGAACCGGTTACACTTGCTGTCGAGGTCAGAAGATACAAGATATAAAGAGTCTCTGGGTGTTTGGTTTGGCTCTCGCTAAGAGAAGGTAAAAACATTTTTAAAGCGTTGAAGTTATAAAACTCTGAAGCACTTGATGTAAAAAAAACTTTTGATGAATATAATTTAAAATTCATTTAAAAACAAAATAGGAAAAATAAAGAATGCAATCTGGTGGTATACAAGCTTCATCGATTTCGTGAGAAACATGAATCAAGGCTGCAGTGAGCTAATACTACATGGTAGGAGTAAAAACAAGAGCTTGGCAATGAACAGAGTGTAATCAAGCTGCTACAAAAAAGCCAGATTGAAATTTCATAGCTGTCTTTCTTGTTCTGAATTGAGCTTGTTGGATCAGATCGAGACCCTTGCATCAAAGCTATCACAGACTTCATCATAGGTCGTGTAAAAAGCTTCCTTTCGTTCCTCACTGAGTCTGCAAAAAGATTATAGAGCTCATTTATTGGTTAGCTACTTAAGTTGTACAGTGATCCAAATGGTAAGTAAACGTACATGGTATTCATCTTTGAATCAATGGACGAAGATCAAAAAATTTGAAGACTTTTTTGTCACCAAATATGGAACAAAGAAATATACTTATAGTAGCCATACCACTAGTTACTTATGTTATAGAACAAGATCATCACTACATATTTATGCATAGAAACATAGGATAACTTAATAAATCACAAAGTACTGACAAAAATTTAATCAGAGCCACTAGAACCGGAAATTTATGTTTACAATCCATTCCCGGGGAAAACGGTCATTTCATACTCAATATATCGTGATATGTTCAATCTATACACTGCTTATACAACTGCATAAAAACATACATGTACTTTAAAAATTCAAATAACAAATATTTTTGGCAAAATCATACACACTCGCCACACCAAAAGTCGCATCACCTAATTTTAATGACGTGGATGCTATATCAATTAATTTTACTGACAAGAATGTCACGTGTATAATGATTTAAAAAAATAAAAATAAAGAAAATAGTCATTTTATAAAATCTTTTTATAAAATGTAAATGTTTTTAAATTCTTATTGTTTAGGAAAATTAAAAAACTTAATTAAAACTTAATTTTCTAATAAATTTGACCTTATATAATATAATGTTTTGATCCTACCAACTACTCTTATATTAATCTTGGTTGTGTTTGTATATAAGTATTTTTAGTTTGTTGTGTAATCACGCGAATAATTTCCACAACTAATCAAGATAAAGTATGGAAAAATGGCTTATTCCCCTACGAACTAGTTATTCCTGGCATTTTCACACACGAACTTTTAAACCATATCAAAAACCACACGAAAAAAGGAAATATTGCTTATTCCTTTATGAACTAATTATTTCCAACTTTTTCACACACAAATTTTTAAACTTTGCCAAAAACCACATGAACTACGCTATTTCTGAATTACATACACAAACTATCAATTTTAAGTTAATTCCCCTAAAATCGTAAATTGTGTTATTCAAACATTAACTTAGTTTATGACAGGTGTATAGCCGGTTTAATTTGGGTTGGTAAATAAGGATAATACATCATTTTGTTCTTTTTTTTTCTTTTTGTCAACTGCTCTTCTTTTTCAAAAATCGTTTTACTCTTCATCATCAATTGAAAATAAAATTTATTATTTTGTAGAAGATTCAATGTTTTACATGATGCATAAAGAAAGAAGAAGAACAACTACTAGTTTACCAATCCGCTATGTAACTGCTCTTCTTTCTTTATGCATCATATAAAACATTAAATCTTCTACAAAATAATAAAATTTATTCCCAATTGATGATAAAAAGTAAAACGATTATTGAAGAAGAAGAGCAGTTGACAAAAAGAAAAGAAAAAGAACAAAACGATGTATTTTTTTTTATCAATCCAAATTAAACCGGCTATCCACCTGTTATAAACTAAGTTAATGTTTGAATAACATAATTTACGATTTTAGGGGAATTAGCTTGAAATTGATAGTTTGTGTATGTAATTAAAAAAATAGCTTAGTTCATGTGGTTTTTGGCAAAGTTTAAAAATTTGTGTATGAAAAAGCTGAAAATAATTAGTTCATAAGGGAATAAGCAATATTTCCGTTGTTCATGTAGTTTTTGGTATGGCTTAAAAATTCGTGTGTGAAAAAGTCAGGAACAACTAGTTCGTAGGGGAATAAGCCATTTTCCCGATAAAGTACTAAAGGGACAAACCCAAATTGAATTTTTTTTTATTTAGCCAATTCTCTAAAAGAACAATTCAGTGGTGAAGTCGAATGTAAAATGTAAAGGTTATTTTCAATCAATAAAGTTTTGTACCATCAGCATCTTGTTTCTTGTTTTCCTTTTTTGGTACTCGTCTTATATATAATTTAACACTATATTATTTTGTACATATGATTTTACATTTTTCTTCCTGGATGTTCTCTGTTTTCTCATTGTAGGATTTGTTATATGTTTTCATCTCTTTGTCGGAAACCAACAATTGTAATAGTTTCACAACGCAAACTCAAAACAACTTTTGGTATAAAAAAGGTGCTTTGTATATATAAGTTGTTTGATTGTATTTGTCTTTTCTTTTGAAAGACTACTGTATTTGTCTTTTAGATTTTCAAAATGTATATAATCCCAATTTTTAGCACAAAAAAATGGATATAATCATTATGTGGCCATGGAGCTTTTTGTTGTATCATATCCATGTTGAATATACGACCACTTTCATCTAAAGGACAAATACAATGAAAGTGTATAGTTGTTTTCACACGTGCTTATCGTCTGACAAGACTTTTTCTGTGTTCGCACTTGGCGTGACTAACACTGAAATTCGGAACGGCGAACATCATATGGTGACTTTTTTTTTTTGCTAACTAATCATATGGTGATTTTTGGTGACTGTTTCAATACTCTAAATTAATTAATTAACTAGTAGTGCAAGTTGTATTAGGGATATTATATCCCACATCGGGAATTCTAAGGGACATTAAGTAATATATAAAGAGTTAGGGCCAATTCACTAATTGTCAATTGGTTTTAAGTTGGAAGCTCATAATTAACCCGAATCTAACATGGTATCAGAGCTCAGATCCTAAATACCCTAAACCCCTAATTAATGAACCCTTCCGACCGGGTTTGAATAGGTCGTGTTTAACCACAAACTTGCGCTTGCCAAGGATAACGCCATGAAAGAACCATCGCGATACCGGCGTCTCATAGGACGTCTGATCTACTTGGGTGTGACAAGACCAGAGCTCTCGTATGCTATTCATATTTTATCTCAGTTTATGATTGCTCCGCAGGAAGAACACTGGAACGCAGCTCTGCGCGTTGTGAGATATCTCAAAAATAGTCCTGGACAAGGCATACTTCTTCGAGCAGATACAGAACTAAAGCTTGTCGCATGGTGTGATTCCGACTGGGGGTCATGTCCAATCACTCATCGCTCCCTCACGGCTTGGTTCATTCAGTTGGGTGGCTCTCCGGTGTCCTGGAAGACACAAAAACAAGATGTTGTATCTCGCTCTTCGGCTGAAGCAGAATATAGGGCAATGGCAGACACAGTTAGTGAGCTTTTGTGGTTTCGACAGTTACTTCCAGCACTCGGGATTGAATGTCATGATCCTATTGTTCTTCATTCCGATAGCCTATCAGCGATCAACCTGGCAGCAAACCCAGTTTATCATGCTCGTACTAAGCATGTAGGCAATGATTGTCATTTCATTCGGGATGAAATTATTAAGGGAACCATAGCCACTAAACACGTCTCCACGAAGACGCAACTTGCAGATATATTGACGAAAGCGCTTGGTCGACGGGAGTTTGAAGAATTTCTGTTCAAGCTGGGTGTTTGTAATTTGCACACTCCAGCTTGAGGAGGGGTATTGGGCCATATTGGGCTAACGTATATATTATATGTAAACGAGGTTTGTATATGGGCTTAGGGTATTTGTCGTACTTGTATATAAGGCATTAGTCCTCGTTACTTGATGAATAAGAAGGATCGTTATATACTTCATAAACCTTCTTAACATGGTATCAGAGCCCAGATCCTAAATACCCTAAACCCCTAATTAATGAACCCTTCCGACCGGGTTTGAATAGGTCGTGTTTAACCCTACCCGACTGGGTATAAAGGTCGTAATTGACTCGCTCGACCGAGTATAACTGTCTTAAAGTTCCGAGATTTCAGGCTGATAAGAGCCATCATCTCGAGGAGGGGTATTAGGGATATTATATCCCACATCGGGAATTCTAAGGGACATTAAGTAATATATAAAGGGTTAGGGCCAATCCACTAATTGCCAATTGGTTTTAAGTTGGAAGCTCATAATTAACCCGAATCTAACAAGTTGTTCAAAAGAAAAAAAAACTTGTAGTGCATATGGAACGAAACTATAATTTCTAATTTACTGATTATCTCCATAATCTTTAGCACCAACCGGGTCTCGTAGTCTGGTGGTAAAGGAACTTCGGTTGAGGTGTCTGTCATCAAGAGTTCGAGTTCCGGCCACGGCGGATTTAACATAGTTTTCGTTTGGCTTTCAGGATCTTTCTCACCAATTCCGATTGAACGCGGTAGGATAGTCGGACTAAATGAAAGGTCCGGATATTTGGATTATCAAAAAAAAAAAAAACTCTTTAGCACTTATTGGGTTTCGACTTGTAAATTTGAAATGATAAAGTTACGTTTAACCATTCTACATAGTAAAAATCAATGGAAGAAAATTAGTTCTACATGTTTACTTTATCAAACATGAAAACCACCAAACTTTAGCAAAAAAAAAAAAAAAACATGAAAACCAAACTTGTTTCGTAACAATTTACAATGCTAAGCCTGAATAAACTAAGTACATTAATATGAAAAGAAAACAACTGTTTTGAGAAACAAAATATAACATGCATAGCTTAGCCCACTATAAATAAAAACACATGTTTGGTTTCATTTTATCATTTTTTTTTGAGTGAATGTTAAATTTTATTCATCAAAAAACCTGTTTACATCAAGTGCACCTTTGTATATACAATATGTTTCCCAAAGACCCCAAAATGATAGAAAACTCTTAGACCAAAAACTTTAGAGCAGCTTTATCCCATAAACCCCAAGTGAGTTTCTAATTTCTTTTTCTTTTCTATTTTTCGGCTAAAAAAAAAAAACAAAAGTGCACGTGGGGTCCGCAAATAGTGCTTAAAACCCATCCAAATTGTTTCTTCTCATGCGCCTTTTTTGCTTGGTTTCTCCACTTTTTCTGGGCCCTACATGTTAAAATCCCTTTACAGAAACTGCAATAATTCTACCCTTACAATCGGGTGCTAAACCAAAATTGCAGTACCTCCCCCATTCCTTTCCTCCCCTTGGCTCTCACTAGACTCAATTTGTTCCTGATACTCTTCTCAATCATCTTTTTTAGAGCTGGCATAGGCAGTGGCTTGTCATCATGTTTTATCTTGTTTCGTTCTCTCCACAAGGAATGAACAGTAGCTGAAACGCATAACGGATGCAGAATAATTTCTTCTTCTCCATAATGGAATCAGAAATCACACGTACTATCTGGTGCCAATCGGTTGTGTAGTTGTTACACATTATACCTTTAACCAGAAACTCCCGTACTTGAGCAGAGAAAGAACACTCAAAAATGACGGGATGAGGTAGCACATTTGGTAAGAACCTTGGGGGCCAATGGTCATGCTCACGGGTTCGAACCTCGTGGAGGGGAACTACCTCTTCCCTGTCACCAAAAAATGCGGTACTGGGTGTTGGGCCTTGTCCTCAGCCCAGGTTAAGTCCTCTCGGGTAAATTAGACCGCTGCATGACCGGGTCCAGAGGAATGATCTGCGTAAGCAGGAAACCTCTGGATTATCAAAAAAAAAAAAAAAAAAAAAAAGAACACTCAAAATATAGATGGTCTCTGGTCTCAGGGGCGTTTTTGCATAAGACACAGACCGTATGAATAAGTACAGATTTGGTCTCTGGTCTCAGGGGTTTCAATTTATTGTTAGGATCTGAAGAAGAAAATTAATTTATCTACCAGTTTACTCTTTTTTTTGTTCAAAACCAGTTTACTCTTTTTATTTTGTCAAAATTATATGTTCTCAAAGGTTCAAAACCCCTTTAAAGTGTAGACATGTATGTTTATTGTACAACTATTATTTTGATCGCGTGACGTGATCTTGTGGGCCTTTAAGCTGCTTTAAATCTTTGTTCATGCGCACACAAAAATCTTTGCGTGGAAATTACCAGATATTTTGTATTCCTTCACTGAAATTTCAGTTTTTGTAAGGATATCATAATTCTTTTTTTTTAACTCCCGAATATCATAATTCATAAATCCATATGTATATCCAGAGTTCCAATGGTTCTTGGTTCTCGTTGACATGTAAAGAGTGTTTTTAGAAGTTTTGGTTTCTTAAAGAAACCATCACTAAAGTTGCTTAACTATCCGATTATTTAATTTGAGTATTGACGTATGTTGTGTTATTACTAAATTCTCATGCTGCAGAATGAATAAGTACAGATTTGGTCTGGGATCGTTGTGTCAGTCCTTAACCATGACATTCTGCTACTCGAATCTAGTAGACTAGTACATATGTAAGTCTTTTTTCCTTGTCGAAGATAAGTACATTTGTGATATGTATATGTTTTTTTCCTCGTTGAAACAGTTGTAGATATCTTCTAATCAATATATATATAGTTAAAATGTTTTATAACAGGAACTAGTGTTGGCCCGCCCTACGGGCGGGATTTACTTTACTTGTGTGTAGATATTATAAACCTTTATCAGTATCGTTATTATGAAAATAGTTTTGTATCCCTCATATGTAGTGTGTCTTAATGTCCCTCGCTAAATATTTTAAAATTAAATTGTTGTATCAGTAGAACTATGGTAAAAAAACCGTAAAAAGATTTATGTTGAAATTCCATTACATTTGTTAGCTTGGCACCTGCCTTATTGATCTTCTTATTCTTTATTATGTTTTCTTTTTAAAAAAATTATCGACATGACTTGAACGATTTTTTTGTTCTTTAGTTTCTTATGCCGGATCTCTCTTTAACTATCTCTTTGTTTCTTGTGTTTCTGATTCATCGGATGATCCATTAAACTTGTGACATCCTCTATTTATACAAACTTTTAGAAGTTTCACACTTTGTATGAATGTCTTATTTCCTTATTTCACATACAAAAGTAATCAACTTGTCTTCGTGTAAGTATCTGGAAGTTGGGTTTTAGAGTGAATTACTGCGTAACAAATTTAAAAATGAGGCCCATTAATAATCTCCACCTATCCCAACTTTAACTAAAAATCAAACAACCCCCTCCCCTTTTATCTTCTTCTCCACACCGAAGAACTCCCATCTTCGTTAACATCCAAGTTTCTCCTTGCACTGAATCCCCTTGCAGCTGTTTTGTCTGAACAGAACCCAAGAGCTTCTCAATTCCAATAAACTCTTGTTTGTTTATGTTGCGATGACAATCTAATCGACTCGATCGAGATTCTGTTGTCGTATCTTTAGATCCTCAATTTACTGGATTGTCAAAAATAACTTGATCCTATGCGCCTCTAGTTTGATTTACTGGATTGTCAAAAATAACGGGATTAATAAAACATATTTGATATTGTATTTTTGTTAAACTGTTGACAAATATATATATTTTTTTTATTTTCATATCTATACATTTTTAATAATAAGTCACATTAGCTTTCACTACTTTTTACAATAGCTTTGATTTTTTTTTTTTATAAATCATATACTTTTTCACTATTAATATAATTCAAAATGTGATTATCTTACTTTATTTTTAGTTTCCCAACTTTCGCTTAAATAAGAAATTCAATAAACATTTTAAAATTATAGTCGATTAGATTTAACACGAAAAACATGAATCATTCATCTTTTACATTTTTTTTATTTCTTGGACCCAGCAATATTTTATTTTGTATTGCTTATAAAATTATGATAATTTATAGGTGAAAATTTAATTCAAAAAAAAATATTTAGTTAGCGTTGAAACATGAAAACCTAATAGTAAGTTTTACTAATTAAAAGTACATGTTTGTTTAAAATTTTGTATATGTTGTCATATAACGCGCGGACTATAGATTTCAATTTGTTAGATTTATTTATATCATGCTTTTATTACTTTGCTTATCTGTTAGTTTATAATATATTTTTCGACTATAATATATTCTATTACAGTTAGAATAAGTAAGGCTAATGTAAATACTAATTTTAAGTAAAACTGAATTATATCTCTTATTCAAAAAACAAATTTAATAAAAAGTTAAAAAACTATGTTTTAAAATGTTGTAAGAGTTAAATACACTAAAACTTCTATGAAAAATATTACTATTTTACTATATTATTTGTTAAATTATAAACAGAAAACTATATATGAAAGTCGAACTATAATTAAAATATAATCAAGATATACTTAATAGATATGCACAGTTTATTTAATTTTTATTATTAATATTATTTAGTTTTACAGCAACTATCTTTTTAAAGTACCTATCAAGTTATTACATTGTTATTAAAAATAAAAATTTATGTACGTTCTAACTTAATCTTTGAGTTTTTGTGTATAGAATAATATTTTAGTTAGTTTAAGTATCTTGTTAATTTTATTTGTATGAAACTTATGTCGACATATTCTTTTTAGATATAGGGTCATCATGTTTGGAATATATGGTTGTCCAATTTGTCTAATTCCTGACTGTCCATTGTCTTGTTAATTCAATTGGTTACATGATAAATTTGAATATATATATAGTAACGTTAATCTCTTTTATATAATAAAAAAATCTTTATTTTTTGTTGTTTTATTTGTATATTTTATTATATTCGGTTTGCTAATGATTTTAATTGTTGTTTTGATAATATATAAATTGTTTGTTGTAACTTTCCTTGGTATTTTATTAGTGTCCCTTAATTTGAGTTTAATAATTAAAAAAATGTGAGATTTGCTATTTAAAATTTTGGTTAACCTTGAATTGATAGAAAATGACAAAAAAATAATTTAAAGCAATTTTATAGTTTTGTATTATTATAGAAAATTTTGCTTTATATTTTTAAATAATGTATTTTATTATTTTTCACCAAATTTTAATTGTTCAGTATTCTGCTTATATTTATTGTTTTTAATATGTATATGTATCCAGATAACCTGTTTAACTGTTTTATGGGCTTCTCCTGAAATAGACGTTCTGTTTTTCTGCTTCCACACTCACATGTTAGTTGTGAAGAAATGTTTCACTATCTTCTTTTGAGTAGTGTGGATAGAGTTTTCAAAACAACGTCGTCTCGGTGGAGAAATATAAACAAAAGACTGTTTGCAAGTGACGCCGATGTCTAATAACTTGTTTCCTGATCACAAAAAATGCGATTGATGCTCCAAAGTGAAACTTTATATCCGCTGAGTGATATTCTACATTTACTCTGAATAAATACAAATTGTTGCAATGATAGCAAATGGTAGAATTGACCATGCATCGTTTCTTGCCACCTTCCACCAGTTTTGCTCAAAAAAAAGAAAACACTGCAAAAGATACATTCCACCAAAAGGAAAATCACAAAAAGGAATATGAGACTTACAAAAAAACTTAGTCAGCAACATATATAGATGATCGAAACAAAAAGAAAAAAGAATCCTCAAAATAAACTAAAACTAAAAAGCCTAGATAACAATGCCAAGACATATACCTTTTACAGTCTTTCATCTTGGTGATTCTCGAAGAAAATGCTCGAGTAATAGACATAAGTGGATCCCATAAATTCATTATCATCATCAGTGTCATAACATACACTTCTTTATAAGCTTTAGCTTTGTTTAAGGCTTTCTCTTCTTATCCTGCCATTTGAAATATCTTCTTATCCTGCCATTTGAAATATCTATGTGTGTTTCCATATAACAAAATTCACATCCATGAACTATTTTCCAGCGGAGATCACTTTCAAAAGCAACAAAGCATAAGGAAAAATATCCAAGAGCTGAAAAGTACACTAAACCAAAAAGAAATGATAATCTTCATTACCTTGGCAAGTACGTTTGAGAAGTTGACAGCCTCTTGCAAGCCATTCCATGCAAGCAATTACCAAGAAATTATTCTCTTGTATAAGTTAGTTACTGTGACTACAACTCGAGATTCCATTGCTACCATTACTAATGTTGCTGCATCCTTCAAAAGTAATGAGTTCTGTATCCTGTAATCACTGATGCAATTTTCCAAACTTCTTTCATAGCCCTCACTTTCAATGTGGCCACTCCTCTTAACACTACACCAAACACCCAAACATTAACTTAAATCCCTTCATAAAGCTCCAATTTTGAGCTAATAAACTGTTCTTAAATACTATACATCAAAAGAACTTTAGCAATATCGATTACATTGTCAGTATTAAGCATGTCTCACATAAAATCAAAAGAATTGAGTTTCTTCATTAAAATCAATCTTTTTAAAAACCTAAGATGCCAAAAATAAAGATTTTTGAAGCTACAAAACTTGTGGCTACACCGGCAGTGAGTGTTAGATATCTCTGGTAGAACGAACATTGATGGGGGCGTTGACAACAGATGCAAAATTCTCTCTATAAGCTCTTATCACTTCAGCAGCCTCCATACACTGAGCATCCGCAAGGGTCGCAGCAGAAGAAACGGCCATGTCCTCATTTTAACAGAAGGTAGTTTTGCTCTATCGAAGCAATGAGAGAGCCATTGAATTAGAGGAGTGGGAAACTGTTGTTAGTGATGGCGTTAAAGACGACGTTCGAACTCAACGGACTTGCGTAATGTCCCCAGTATTCCGCCGGTACGGGAAACGAAAGGATAAGACATGACTACTATGATCCACCGGGATATGTCACAACACACTCGGTAACAGTCAGCGGATGAGATTCTCTGGTGGTGGTATTATAAGGCTTATGACGTTGTCGGAGATGGCCTTGAAACTGTTTCGGCGAGTCTTTGGGAAGAAAGGATTACGCCGACAGATGTAGATCCTGATGAGTTTCAGTTCAAGCCCAAACAGAACATCACTAACAATTGAGATGTATTCGTTGGGATAAGCTGCATTTGATGTCAGATTGTCATGAACGTGGGTTGATGAAGTGAAGTTAAGAAGTATGATAAAGGCGATGAATCAATAACTCGTACCGTTTCGATTGATTAGAATAGAAGGCAAAACGCCGGGTTTGAAGATCCAAACAACAGAGACGCTTCATGTCAATTGAATATCTCGAAACTCCATTGCTGGTATCTCGGATCTCCATCGTTGATTTCAGAGATAGGAGAAGAACAACCCTAAAATTATGTATCGATGGGGAGACGATAATCATAGCTGGGTTTCATGATAAGAACACAAAAGCCTAGAAATCGTTAAGTTTGGCCCAAAAAGGTTAAACGCTGCGTATAAAAGAGATAGGACACGTGTCATTTTATGGTAACATTAATTGATGATGTGTCTTGAGGAGAAGAGAGTGAGCTTTTCTTTATATATATAGATAGATTACGGTTTGGATTACAAGTACGACACAAATAAAATAGCCATATTTAAAAAATCCTAACTAGTTTTGTTCGACCCATCATCATTGACATGTTTTGCTAGATCGAATCTTGAATTGTAGAGAACCGGTTAATTGATTCACTTCTATTTTCATCTCTATATTATCTCTAAAATACAGAATCTATATTATAGAAATAGATTTATTTCAATATATACATATATAATATATAATAGAATTCTTGTATTTATAGCAGAAAATCTAGAAATATATTATTATCACATTTAAACATAGAGATAAGAGAATAACATTTCTCTATATTTTCTTCTATATTGTAGAAGAATTCTATTATAAAATTAGACATCAAACCAAATTCATTTCTATGATATAAATTTCTATTTAGAAAAAAATATAGAGATGTTTTAAATGCTATTATAGAAACAAAAATAAAGGTGGATCGGAGATTATTAACGACACCTTTCTCATTTATTTATTTTTATTGTACAATAAACTATTGTGTAGATGATACCCCTTTTGTTTATGTAAATGGTACGTTATTGGCTATGGCTTTATGCATATGTCATGTTCATAATATATGCCTCAGTACAACATCATGTACACTATGAATATGGACAATATTGATATAATATCCAGTTATCCATATTCTGTGTCTCGGTTACCTATTATTCTCAACCTTGCAACTTTCCGAGTCAAAACAAATTTATGGGAGTTAGTGAGTAGAGGCTGCTGATAGAGGCTCACTATATAAAACTACATTAAAAGGTCAAATGGATGTTCCTTTTATCCTTCCAACGCGTCTACTATTTTCTCCACGCGGCTGATCAAATATATATAGTCTATCATTAACTAAACTAACTGACCGAGGATAGGCATATACGTGCACATGGCCTTTTGTCGTGATGAATTAGTAACTTTATTCACGATTATAAAATAATCAATCAAACAAAATGGACTATATGATTAGTGGTTTAAAATAACACAGCTTCTGGGTTGTTGTTACTTTGAACTGATAACATATAACGTCCAATGATTATATTATTAGTGGTTTGTAACTTTGTATCAAAATGGTTCCTAATGTTTGTGTTTATATACAGAACATTTTACCTTATTAATGCATATGCCAGAACTATAATGTTTATATGTTATTAAGTTTAATTAACATCGAAAGTATATATGTTCTTCATATATATACATGAGAACAAATTCACTTCTATAATAGAAATTCTATATTTTAGAGAAAATATATAGAGATGAAAAAATATAAGTGAACTAAAGAAGATTTTAGAGGTAATATGACTCTAACTCATCTCTACTTTTGTCTGTAAAATAAAAACTGTAATTTTTTTAATTTATAAAGGAAGAAATAGTATTCTTCTATATATTTTACTCATATATAAAGATCTTTTAGAAAAATACATTAAAGCAAAATTCTTCTCTATTATTGAATTCTTCTATTCTAGAGGTAAAAATAGAAAAATACATTCAGAGATGGTCTAAACAAAAAAGCATAATGTGAAATTAAGAGTATATCCTCCATAAATTTACAACTTTTCATCACTCATTTGTTTCATAATATAAATTGTTGTAGAAGTATAATATAACAATAACTACTCGTTTAGTTTTGATTCTATAGTAACTTTGCAATTATAAATAACGATTTCAAAATTTTCGCATCTGTGTTTGTATCCTTTTGATAAATCTATGTATTTTTCTTTTCAACCAGTTATGTGTTCAAATCATATGCATGGTGAATTTTATTACACATATGGAGGATGGATCATCATGTTATCAAAATAAACCATGTTGTTGATGATGATAATGTAATACGTCGCTATAAGTTGTGTGAAAGGGAAAGGAGAATTGATACATGTTCTCTCACTACAAGAAAACAGGCTCATACTGAGGGCATAAATCGTCGGTATATCGTCGGAATAAGCGAATTCCGACGCCATACCGAGGAAACATGTCCTCGGAAAAAATTCCTCGGAATTTCATTTTTCCTCGGAATTTCCTCGGAATTTTCTGACGGAATTTTGAGGAAACAAAATTCCGAGGAAACTGTGAGGACGAGGGTTCGTCGCACATTTCCTCAAAATTTTCCGAGGGACGTGGTCGTCGGAATATTCCGAGGGACCATCTTCCTCGGAATTTTCAAAAAAATAATTAAAAAAAAATTAAAATTATTTTTTTAATGAAATTCGAAAATATAAAATATAAATAAAAATTGAAATTGAAAATATATTAGATAATATTATTCAAAGTTGTACAAACTAAAATATATTAAAAATTAGTTTTAATAAATAAAAATTTAAAATTCAAAAAATAGTTTTTAATCACAAAAATATAAATATATAAAAAAATAGTTTAATAAATACTAAAAATAGTTTTTAATCACAAAATATAAATATAAAAATATTTTAATAATTACAAAAAACAATTTAATCAAAAATATAAATATAAATGTTAAATTCCAAAAAATAGTTTTTAATCACAAAAGTATAAATATAAAAATAGGTTAATAATTACTAAAAATAGTTTTTAATCACAAAAATATAAAATATATAAAAAAAATAGTTTAATAATTACAAAAAATATTTTTAATCACAAAAATATATATATATATATATATAAAGTATATATATAAATAGTTTTAAGATTACAAAAATAGTTTTTAATCACAAAATATAAATATATTTTTAAAATATATATAAATAGTTTTAAAATTCCAAAATAGTTTTTTAATCACAAAAATATAAATATATATCTTTAAAAATAAATATAAATAGTTTTAAAATTCCAAAAATATTTTAATATTTACAAAAAACGTTTCATAAATATTAAAAATGTTTGATAAATATAGAAATGATTTTGTATACAAAAATGTTTCATTTATATTTCATAAAATAGATTTTATATACAAAAAACGTTTTCAAAATTATTTATAAACACCAAACTATTATAAAACTTAAAAAAAAATTCTACACAATCAAATAATCACAATCCTCAATACAAAACCACAATCAAACTTCCATTATACAATCCTACCAATCACCCTAACAAAAATCTATCAAAAAACTTCTAAAATCATCAAATCTAACCTAACAAATAGATTAGGAAGGTTCTTACATGATTTGGGAATCAAATAGAGGAGGAATAGGTTGGATTGGCCGGAAATCGTTGAGAGAGAAGGGGAGGTCGGCGGAGATGGCAAGGAAGAAGAAGAGAGAAATGAGGAAGAAGAAGAGATCTGTGTTTATAATTCCGAAGTTTCTGACGGAAACTATCCGTCGGAATTTCCTCAGTTTCGAAAATTTAATTTTCGCAAAATATTTCGCGAAAATTATGGCGGTTAAATGAAAAAATTCCGAGGAAAATTCAAATCCCTCAGAATTTCCTCGGTATATTCCGAGGAAATTCCGAGGGATATATGTTTGGGGTTTCAAAACCTCAATTTGTTTTGCCCAATATCATTTCTTATACTAATGTAATGATAAAATTGAATATTCTTTGTATAGATGATCATAAACCATGAAATAACAAATTTCCAAAATGAATTGTAAGTATTCCTTTTACCATTCATTAAAGTGTATAAGTGTTTGATTTTATGTTGTGGGAAATTCGTTCATACTATCGGAAAGTGTTTATTATCGGGTAACACACCTATTTTTGGTTTAAGACACTTAATAATCAGTTTAAGACACTTAATAAGGCTTATATATGTGTTATTCAAACCGCAAAACGTTTTTTCGGTTACAAAACATTGTTCCTCGGAAAAGCCTCAGAATATTCCGAGGAAATTCCGAGGAAAAACACATTTTCCTCGGAATTTCCTCAGAATATTCCGAGGAAATTCCGAGGAAGCTAAACCCTATAGTAAAATCCCTAAATCACTCGGAATTTCCTTGGTAAATTCTGAGGAAATTCCGAGGAACCTAAACCCTAAAAGTTAAATCCCTAAATCCCTCGGAATTTCGTCAGTTTTTTTCGAAGAAAACTCTTTCCTCGGGATTTCCTCGGAAAATACCGACGGAAAGTGAATTCCTCGGAATTTCCTAGGTATTTTCCAAGGAAATCCCGAGGAAACGTAAAATTTATGTTTCCTCGGAATTTCTTCGGAAATTCCTCGGAATATTCCGAGGAATTCATTTTCCGTCAGTATGTCCGTCAGTATTTCCCTGTTTTCTTGTAGTGTCTAGTCTACACCTGCATGGTTGGATTTGATCCATAGATTCTCGATTTGCTTTTAGCTAGGGTCCTTTATCTTGATCTTTGACCTCCCACGCCTAATAAAACATAATTAATTATATGATCAACGTCACTATGTCTAATATCATTAAAATGTAAAAATTATATAATCATGTTAATCGAAATTGGCATGACATCACAAGTCCTCACGTCACCGGGAACAAAGAAATGCATTCAACCGGTCTAATTTCCAAACGCGGTATGACCAAAAGGTCTCTTTGAAGATGATTGTTTATTGGTTTACTCGGCTGAATAATAAAGCCATCAAATAATCAAAAAAAACTATAAATATAAACTAGAATAGTTAAATTTGAGTGAGACTTCCCGAAATATGGTTTATATTGTTGAAAGAAAAACTTATTTATTGTAGATAAAAATAGAAATAAATTTTAATAGTAATATTATTGTGTTTTATAATAAGATTGTGTTTTTATAATTAAATGAGTAAATTTTGTTTCTGTTGAGAAATATTTATATTAACCAAAGAAACTATAGAACATATTACAAAGGTCGGACAAACTGAAAACAAAACCAGACATTTTTATAGAATATGAGTAATACATTTGTCTTTAACAATTTTATATAGTATTTTGTAGTGGTATTAAGAGAAAGAGAGGAAAATAATAGTTGTTACGTTTTCGTCAATTTCCCTCCAAGATCCTTCTCTTTTCCGCCCAACTTTTTTTTTTCCACCCAACTTCTTATTCTCTAAGTTTAAAACAAAAAGAAATTAAAGAAAAATAATAACAAAAAAGACAAACTTATGGTCTAAGCACAAGGAAGGACATGTATCCACCATAGATAAGATTCTTCTCATCATTATAAATACCAAAACACACATAGACACAAACACACGAAACTCATATTTCATCGAACTCTCTCAAAAAGAACAGACAGAGAATTCTAAAAAAAGGGTCTTCAATATAATGGCGATGGAAGAGAAAATTGTGATCAACGAACTGGAACAAGGGAGAGAGCTTACCAAACGGCTGATTAACAATCTCAAACACACTTCTTCAACTGAATCCAGCAAGGTCATGATCTCTGAGATCCTCCGCATCTACCAGAATGCCATTCTCATGTTGAGCTTCAAGCAAGACGACAAGAACATCCTGAAGAGAAGCCGAGAGATCGAAGACAAGGGTTCTAAAAACGTGTCTAAAAAGAGGTAGATTGGAGCTTAAAAGACTGATTCTTTGTCTGTGTTTCATCAGTTTGAGAAGAGAACTCATGTGTCTGAATCTTCTGGTTTGCAGAAAAGAATCGGACAAGAAGACAGAGGATGTTAAGGTTTTTGTCGGAAAAGGACAAGAAATTGATGATGGATATTGCTGGAGAAAATACGGGCAAAAAGAGATTCATGGATCTTCAAATCCTAGGTAAGAAGAAGAATTCATCTAAAGTTCAAAGTTTTCAACTTTGTTGTGTGTTCTGTGCATTTGCTAAAGTACGTCTCTGTTTCTGTTATTATTACAGAGGATACTTCAGATGCACAAATCGATTCACGCAGAAGTGTCTAGCAGTGAAGCAAGTCCAGAGATCCGACAAAGATCCTTCGATTTTCGAAGTGAAGTATGTTGGGAACCACACTTGTAACAACAACAGTACATCACCAAAGACGACGGCCGCGAGCTTCTCTGTTTCGATGTTGGAAGAAGGAAGCAGAGTGGGTTTAAGAGAGCAACGAGAAGACACTAAAAAGCCGAAGAGAATAGAACAAGTGATGATAAGTCTTGAAGATGTTGAGTACAAGAAGGGCATTTTCAAGACGTATTCTTTCTCGAACCATGAGATTGAGGACGGTGGTGGTTGGAAAAGCAACATTTTCCAGGAAAATCTGTCACCTGCAACGACAACAACATCAGGGTCTGGGATGACCAGCGAGATTGTAACAGCTCCAGCTGCTGTTGAGGATTGGGGAGATGTGGATTCGTATTTCTCTTCGTTGGACAATATTATCGATTTAGGACAGGACCTGTGGTCGTGACATTTGAATTGGCGAATGTAATGTTTATAGTGGGAGTAAGTATAGATGGTGATTGTGGAAGCAATGTCTAAATGTTTCTACATCTAGGTCTGGGGTTCGATTTCCATACTATGCAATTTATTGCAGATTTTCTCAAATCTAGGTTTGAAATCTCGGAGAGAGTGCGATTTATTAGGCAACTATGCAAGATTATGGAAGGAAAGATTACAAGATCTTCAACATGGTGCAAGTAAATCTGGTCAGGCGTGGATCCTGTAGTTTCAGGGTTTAGATTAGTATTTGGTGAGATTGGGCTTTAGTTTTGTGTGAATTTCCAATGAAGTTTGATGGCACTTGATGACACAAATTAATTTTTTTTTTCCAACTAGATATTTTATATAAAGTAGAGGCCTAAGCCCAATTACAAACAACCATTACAAAACTGACAAACTGGATAATAAACCAACACTCTCAATTGGGCTTCAGACCCAAATTGAGAAAACCCTAGCAAACTAACGCGAAATGAGAATGGCCGCCTCGCAGCTCAGATTTGGGGGAAGCACGTACACGTGTCACCATCTCCGCGTTCGAGGGTCACACGAAGACCAAAGCATTTCCGTCGTTTCTCGCCCCACCGGAGATTCCAACTCCGATCACCGGGCCACACCGGAATATCATGACTCCATCTCTCTTAACCTAATCTGTGCGGCGTCACCTTACTTGCGTGACCGCCCAAAACAGCCGTCTGTCCACCGCTGAAGCCAGTACGACGCCTCACCAGCCATTCTAGGAGCATTGATATACCATGGATTTTACTCATTTTTATCCATGGTATATAAGTGTTTTATATATTATTTACTATGTATTGGAGTCTATTTAGAGTATTTACAGGTTCAGGGACGATTTGGAGATATATGGTGGTTTTGGTGTCTTTTGGAGTCTTTCGCAGTGCAGGACTGCACATATGTTTCAGATGTTTAGCTCTCGATGGAGACCTTCCCACCGTTAGATTTCGCCCATCTTTTGACACAAGATAGAGCTTTGAGTTAGCTTTCCAATGCCACCGGTTTGAGGTCAATCCGTATCCTGTAGCGGAAGTTACGCCCGATTTACTGAAGAGTGGTCAGTTTGCCTCGCGAGAGGAAGCTGCCGAGAAGAGGATTATATGTCGATCGATGCAACAGAGTGCATGTCGATCGACAGGGACATCAGAATGTGGGCTGAGTATATTTTATGACCGACTGAAGCCCAGGAATCACCACAAAGTTACCAAAATACCCTTGACGACCAGAAACCCTATTTATGTTATATCTAAGCTATTGTTGACGGCTACGCTTTAGACGCTCTTTACGCTTTCATTGTTTCTCTTAGGAGAGAAGGGAGGAACTCCTTGAGAGTCCTCCTGGAACTACTTTGCTTTTGGATTATTTATCTATTGCTTTTCATCTATTCATCTATGATTTCTGTGACAACTATCATGTCTGAATAGATCCACCTGTTAGATCTATGGTTCAGATAGGTTTGTGGGATTAGCCCAAAACTATACTTGCTAAGTTGTGATATTCATTAATTGGATTGAACTCTATGCTTGTTCTAGATTAGCTAACTAGAACATAGATCACTAGGATCTTAGATTATCTTGAATTATCCATTTGAGCGATGCATGTTTCCCGTTGAGAAGAACGACAGTTCCTCCTTGAGACCTCGCGGTCATATTCGGTTCGCGCCTAGGCAGATTTAGAAGCCGTCGATCGATATCCCGACAGGTGAATCGATCGGCGCTGCGAAAGGTGTATCGCTCGATATCTCAAAAGGATATCGACCGACTCTTTTTCTGTGTCATCATGCGAAAGGTGTGGCCAGAGATCTAGATATTTTAACCAGTGATTCATTCACATATGTTAAGCGGCTGAGATCTATAGTATCATGCAAGCAACTTATTAAAGCATTTATAGAGATTATAATCTTCATTCCTGAATAGAAACCCTAGATCTAGCTATCATCCTTCCATCAAACAGCTCCTTGCCAAGCTGAACAATTATATTGTTCATCTTGTTTACTGTTTTATTTACTGCTTTATCATATTCATTTACTGCTTTATAATTTATTTACTGTTAGCCTACCTTAATCATAGCTATTAGATCCAGTGTGTGCCTAAGCTCCTTGTGGATTCGATCCCTAAGTATTACAACTTGACCTCTTTTGATGAGAGTAAAAATCACTCCTTATGGTAATTTGAGTGGTATCAAGCATGCATCAACACCGCATCTCACTCCATTACCAACACTTCTTCCAAAGGAGAGCATCTATCGATCTAAATCAAAATCTCATCCTAGATCGAAGCCAAATGTCAGATTCATCTTCCAAATGTCGGAGAGCTTCACCGAATGAATCGAGATCTCATCTGACCCCAAGAACCCCAAACATTAAAACCGGAGACCACAAACAAATGCATCCATCTCTCGAAACGCACAGAGCCGAACAGCACCTTGCAGGGTAAAGGTTGAAGTCGGAAGCTAAAGCCGGCCGCCGTCAGCGAAGGAGAAAATGACGACGCCAGAACCAGAGCCGGACGACTGCTAAAAGGAACAGCGCGTCGCCGGAAACAAAAAAACAGCTAACAACGAGAGAGAAAAAAGAAATCAAAACAAGAAAATATCTGAATAGCAAGATCCGACCGACGTTACGGCTAAGAGAGCCCGTCAACGCCGGTCAGATTGGAAATATGAACGCCGGCTAAATCAAGAGAAAAGATGGAGCACGTTTCTCTCTCCTGTCTTGTACCAATGTAAATTTTTGATGACACAAATCAATAAAGAAATGATTTTAGTATAAGGTTTTTATTTATTAGCATTTGTAAAAATTGATATGGTTTTTTTTTTTGTCAAACTGATATGGTTCATATATCATCATTTGAGATTCCGAGGTTTCAAATCAATGCTTCGTTTCAACTTCTGGTAAAAAAAAAAAGGAACGACGAGTAATGGACCTTTTAGCCCAATAACAACTTAACAGCCCAATAACAACTTAACAGAGATTTGAGTCGATATCATCGGGAGAAGTCTGGAGAGAGAGAGAGAGAGAGAGAGAGAGAGAGAGCCGGAGAAGACCACAACAAACAAAAAAAAAGTTGCGAAGAAGAAGAAGAAGAAAATGATCTACCGAAAGTGGAGTCTGCTGTCCGGTCCACCGGTTATACTCGGAGGAGCCGTAGTTGCCGCCATCGCTGTCGGCATCCTCGTACAGAACGTAATTTGCTTCTTCGTCTCTTAATTGAATCGTTAGATCTATATCTTTGATTTTGATTGATTTGTTCCTTATTTTAATTTGTTTATTCGAAAATTCGCATGTTTTGCGTTTCTCCTTTGATCTTATTCGAATCGCAAATACATTTGATTAGTTAGTAATTGACCTTTTGAGATCTGCTTGAACGTCCTTTTGATTGAAATTTTGTCTTCTGCCTAGGTTTAGTTGGTGGATCAATGATCCCTTTCCCCTTTATTTTGTTTGAATCTAGAAGCTTTAAAGTTTTGATTTTCTACTTGTAAGCCATTTTAAATGCCATGTCAAGGCTTCTTCTTTTTATCTTTTGGTATCATATTGATCCAAAGATTTAATTTGGAGTCGATTTTTTTTTTAATACCCTATGATCAGGTCACGAAAGGGGAACAAAAGAAGAATGTCTCATCAAACAAGTGAAAATGGAAAAGATTGGGGAGAAGATGCTACAAATGAAATTTGTAGTGTGATTTTAGTTCATGCAGTGTAAGCTCTCAATAATGCTTTTGTAAGCTTTTTTCGAATTCACAGATCCTCTTTGGTGTTTTTGGACTCTTATTGCCAATAATAATATCTCACTTTTTGCACATTCTCATTCATTCTTAACATTTGACTCATAAGGCTCTGTAGAGCAAGAACAGAGTTTTATAACTTAGAATGCTAGGATAGTAGTCTAACTGGGATGTACAGAGAATAAACAACACAGTGAGGGAGTCTCTCATGAACATTTCTTGAGATTCCTTCATGCAGCTCTCCTTTGAACTCTCATCCCCAACCCACGTTTTAGCTTATCAAACTTGACAATGAACTCAGATACACGGGCTTTGAAACGTAAGGCAAAATAAATATGTTTGTAGGCTTTGTGAAAACTTACACAAGAGTATCGACCTCCTCACCGGTATCTTCATCTACAACTCTACCTCAATGAAAGGCTGTTAATAAAAGAGACTGAAAAATATTCTTGCCATCTTTTACCATTTTAACTGATCAAGAAAGAATCATAAAATAACATATATTTTTTCAAGACAACCTAGTAAACCTCTTTTCATCAGATAAACAGCTTCAAGAAAAAAAACAATTGGTTACATATTAGACAAACAAGTTCTTGTAAGACGAACTCCAGCGTGAAATACAAGCAGATATCTTCTTCTTCTTCTTCTTCTTCTTCTTCTTTTTGATGTCTTTCTTCCTTTTCTCATTCTTCTTTCTACTCCACCAATGTTTCCTCCGTTGAATACAACTTGTGGTCGTCTTGGAAGCAGAGGAATAATCATCTTTATCTTTATCCATCAGAGATCGCAGGCTCAAACTAGACGGCCTAATGAGAGGAGAGAAAGGCAGTAGTCTACGTTCGATTATGTGAGCAAAAGAGACGAGCTCGTACGTATCGTAGAGAGGACTCCCACTGTCCCAGACTCTCTGATCACAACCATCACTCATCGTCTCTGGTAACAACACTGTGTCTTGTGAGTTATAACTTCCATGGAGTCTTGCATTTGCCATAACTGAAAGACTGAAGAGCTTCTCTATGTTCATTTCTAACACTTTCTTCTTCTTTTTCTTTAGATTTGTGTCTCGCTCGAAGTTTGTTGTTATATAGCGACTCTGAGTTGACCAGATAAGATAGTGTGTTTTTCCGTGTAGTAATAATTGCTAGGATATTCTCTTTTTAGTATAAAAAATATTATTCATTAATTCATAAATGTATTTATTTACTTAATAGCAAATTCACTACTCAATTTTACAATATGTGGTTGGTCAATTTGTCCCTGTTTATATGTTACAATAATTTCCAGCTATCATTTTCCTTTTGTACTTGTTTCAAAATTAGAACATTTTTATTCACGCCATATTCCACTTTTGATCTTTCTATTAGTGGAGTTATAGTATTAATTACAATCAGTTGCTGAAAACTTAATGCAATTAAAAGTAAAGAGTTCGGTGTGAAAAAGTGGCATGCAATGAACCTGTGTGCGTCGTACGTTGTCCAATAACAAGTAGCTACATCATCTTCTTGCTACCAACTTGTCACTATGATATCAACCAACTGTGGGTCTAGTGCTTAAAGAGTGTTTAGTAGTCATTCTACACTCGGTTCGATTTTTATCATAAAATTTTATTTACATTGTTTTGTTTTTTAACAAAAGGTTGAACCACCAAAAAAAATTGTCACTATGACCATGCATACTTTTTGTGATTCTTATAAGATACGTTAAAGACAAATGTCTTAGAGAGTTCTATTTATGGAAAAGTTACTTTCAAGATTTACATAGTGTTAGTCCACTTATTAAGTTATTACCAACCATTTGCTTTTAGATATCGACATTACTAGGTCCCCACGAATGATGTCATAATCACGTATAACTGCTGAGACAAACTCACACCAATGACTCTTATCGTTTAAATGATTATTGGTTCTTTCTTATACGTGATTAATTATAACATCATATATTAGATGCAGTGCCTGCTTTGTGCATGTGCTGGAGGCACATATGCACAGGGTCCAAAATATTTTGCAAAAATTTAGCTAGTGAAAAGGGTCCATATATTTTTCTTTTCTTTCCTTACTTGGGTCCAACTTAATTTATTCTGCATAAGAATAAAAGTTATTTTATAAATCCATAGTAAAATTAGGGCCCTTATTTAGCAAACAAGAATAAAATAAAAAAGTTATAGCTTTTATTTAGCAAAATAAAAAATTTAGGGCCTTTTTATTTTTCTTAGCTCAGGGTCTTTGGAATTATTAAGCCGGGCCTGATTAGATGTCTAGCTCTATATTCACTCGACAATAATATTTTTGGTTCCTTGTATACAATGAAAACAAAAGAAGTACTCCCTCCGTGTTTTAATATAAGTCGTTTTAGAGAAGTACATTTGTTCCAAATTATAAGTCATTTTCAGTTTTTTATGTAAAATTTATTAACATTTAATTCTGTATAACCAATGATAAAATATCTTCTATTTCTGTATTAGTTGAATTGTGATCAGATAAACAATTAATGATGTTTTGTCTAGAAAATCTAAGAAATTAATGATTTTCTTAATCTATGTGCATAATTCTAAAACGATTTATAATAAAAAAACGGAAGGAATATATAATGAAACACTATATCCAGGATTTTATTCTGTTATCCGTATTTATTTTCCGTATCTACGGCTACAATCAGATTTGAATCTTGAATTTTTTTAAATAAAATAATGTCACATCAAGAATATATTTATCTTCCCAAACATTGATTGCACAAAATGCAAAGTACAACCAATGTGATACATATTTCTATTTATAATTTTTAAAGGTTTTTTCCTTATGCTGAATTAAATAACAAAAGTAAACTATATTTGACAATAAAGACAATAAACAGCATAAACCCACTTTTTTTTATTTCACAACTTCATTCAAAAGCCGTGCTAAAGAACCTACTCACCGCATTGTCACACAGAATTTGCAGAACCTTAACATTACTTGGCTTCACACATCTCGGCATCTTAAACTGCCCAGCCGATGAACCAAGCCCAAGAAAATGTTCCTGAACCTTCCTAAAAGTTCCCTTCTGGACAACTCTCAGCTCCAAAGCTCCGATAGTTTTGCACTTTCTTGAACTCATATAACCCTCATCGATGAACCCTTTGTCTAAACAGTTGCAACAATTTTGAAGAACATCATCATCTGTTTCACCTGAAATCTCCCAGTATATAACGTAATGTCCTGGCTCCGTCGAGACGTCAACATGGCTTGAGAAGTCAATGACTTCGATCTTTTCTTCTGCTAGTCTCTTTGCTGCCGATTCAACAGACATCTGAAGGTCCCGTTCAGTGTTCTTGTCGATGTTGATGGAGAGTATCAGGTTCCTCCTGCATATAAACTTGAGCTGGGGAGTGTTGTTGTAGAAACCGACGATCTTTACCACGTCTCCGAGTCGGTACCGATACAACCCTGCGTAGTTTGTTATTACAACCTCGTACTCTTGTCCTATCTTGACTTCAGTTAAACCAACCGGTTTCTCCTTTGCTTCCTCTGTTTCAGACACGGGAAGAAACTCGAAATAACCAAGATTCGGAACCACAGCAAACGTAGCTTCCTCTGGTGACAGTCTCGGTGTAACGTTAGCAGCAATCCATCCTTCAGAGCTACCGTAGTCATGACTCACAAGAGGTAGCTCACCAGCGTAATGTCTCAGC
This sequence comes from Raphanus sativus, assembly GCF_000801105.2. Lineage (NCBI taxonomy): Eukaryota > Viridiplantae > Streptophyta > Magnoliopsida > Brassicales > Brassicaceae > Raphanus > Raphanus sativus. Next base: position 8,942,557 of record NC_079513.1, on the reverse strand, counting down.
TTCTTCACATACGGCTCCATAGAGCCAGTCATGATCCCATAAACATACTTAGAGTTCGGGAACAGTGCAGGAATCAACCCATACCAGTTGCTCAAACTCGTACACTTGGCGCGGATCGTATCGGCCAGCTCAGGGTTAGGAGCTCTGAGCAGCTTGGCCATTGCGGTACGTACCGATGGGACTGTGATACGGCTGCTTAAGACACCGTCTTCTATATCGGTAACGATCTCTTCCCAAAGCTGTTCAAAGGTTCTGAACGCGTGGACAAGACCGTGAGCGAAGGAGGCAAAGACGTATTGCACTTGGTCCCTGAAGAGGATTCCGGATAAGAGATGACAATACAAAGCTTGATGAACATCAGGACTGAAGATAACTTCGTCGGGACTACAACAAAGTGATTGTATAGACTTCATCCCTGCTTTGAAGTTAGGGTTCCTGTAAACGTTTGTCGTTGCTGTTCCGACAGGGACACCTCCTGTTGATATGTATTGCTTGCTGCTGAAGATAAACTGCAAAGCTCTCCCATTGTCATCAATAGGGAAGTCTCTGTATAAAATGAATCATCACCAAGTTTTAAAGTCAGAACAAAGTTAGTACTTCCTCCTTTCCACTAAAATAGACGTTTTTCAGAAAAAAAATTGTTTCATAAAGGTTCAGATTTTTTTTAATGTTCTCTATGTAGAAATTATAAATTTCGAAAAAAGTTAATTGAGTTTATTGAATTACTATAGATTAAAATTTATTAGAAATTGATAATTTCAAAATATGATGCTTTTATAATAGTGATTTAATGTGTTGTTAATAGTAATATGTAAAAACTCTGTTAAATAACGAACAGAGTTAATAGTTGTTTAACTCCGTTCGTGTGTAAATGGATGAAACAGAGGAAAAGTGTACCTGTTTCTGAAGGCAAAAGCAGTACGAAAGAGTTGTAATGTGTTCTCCATTAACTCATCAGTGAAAGGAACAAACTTTGGACGGCCTTGACTAGTTCCAGAGCTATTGATTACAACAGAGAAATAAATATTCAGATTCATTCACTAATCTCTAAGAAACATAATCATATCATATATTTATAAAACCTCAAGGAAATGGCTGGAACGGGACGGGATGTGAGAATAGGAGAAGTGTCACCATCCACCATTCTTTTGATGTAAGGCTCCAAGTCAAGATCAGTAACTAATGGAATCAATGCTTTGAAAGCTTCAGGGTCTGTTGTGTTTCCATTGATACCAAAGTTTCGTAAGTAGACGGCGGATTGGTTCTTGTGTAGAATGTCTCTAAGGGTTTGTTTCTGGACTTGATCAGCGTCTCTAGTCATTTCCTCGAACTCGTCGATGACTCTGTTCATGTTGAAAGTCTCACACTTTTTCTCCAACATCTTGAATCTAGAAAAAGTGAGCAAGAGTGGCAATCATTTCATTAAAAATAGCTGGAGAAAAAGCTGTATTAGATTCTCATATTTAGCAAAAAGACGGCAAAGATTCTGACAGATTTGCAGATAGCTAGAGAGAGATAATATAATGAAAGAAGAAACTTTAAGCAAAGTTCAAAAAAAAACTTTATTCTCTTTATGTATTAGAGAATCCTTAAGGTAAAGTTTAGAAATGAAAAAAAAAAATACATTATTTTTCTGACAAGTTTCTCGGGAAAACTTTTTTTTTGGAGTTTAGGACTAGGAATCATGAACCGACCGTTTTACGAGGAACCAATAGTTTTCTCGAGGTTATAATCAGATTCAGACCCCCCCCCCCCCCCCAAGCGGAATCTATCAGATTGGGTCGTGGTAGAAGTAAAGAGACAGAAGACTTTTAAAAAATCTGTCTGAATAAAAGAGGAGAGAGAGTAAAAAGTCAACGTGTTCGGACACGGAGAAATCAGAAACTGTACTTTTTCAACCGATCATCAGAAACTCGGATACGATGAAAGAGTGATGAAGAGAGGGAGAGAGAGTGAGTACCTGCTGTTGTTGCTGCGGGCTATGTAGCTTGGTGGAAGAGAGAGAGAGAGAAGATTAATGAGTGAGAAAGACTTTGAGTGCTTTTAGAAAGTCAGAGAGAAGCTGTGAATTTATAGAGACGACTCATAACCCAAAAAGTTTTTATTTTTTCTTGTGAAGGCGACGTTTCACTTAAAAGCCCTTCTTTCTGAGCCGCGCCAATTCTCGCCGACGGGATTTCAGTTTCTTTTTCCTTCTCCGACCAGATTCTTGTTCTAATCCACAAAAGGAAGTTGAAAATCCCAGAAGACTCTTCCATTGTTATGATTAAATCATTGAATGATAAACGAATCTACATTACATACTCTTTATATACATTCCAATTACTTTTATAAATCTAATAATTATTTAAAAAGAAAAAAAAAATATTTAGCATGAACACAAATCAACATAAATTAATGCGCTTTTAGACTCTTTCAATTAAGGAAATACTTTTAAAAGGACTCACAATTTCAGGTTAAACACAACACTAATTTTTTTGTCAATACTACTTGATCATGAACTTCTTGTAGCATTCTTAATTTTTTAAAATATTTAAAAAATTACTTTTATAATTTAATTTCTTTTTAGTTTGGAAAATGACAAAAACCTAAGATACCGTAAACACTTTTTCTTATTTATAACGATGCTATTATTATCAGTTATTCCAATAACCATGACGACCATCACCATTGAACAATCATTTTTGAATATTTAAACTCAAGAATTGTTGACAAAAGAAAACTCAAGAATTCAATTTATATCTACTTTTTTCGTTGTACACCAATAAATTTTCGTTTCCTCTCATTTTTTTCCATTTTTATATAAAAAACTCTCGTAACTTTTATTTTAATAAACATAAGTTTTAACTTTTCATGATTCTTTAGTAAAAGATCATCAAACTGCTTCTTTATACTTATATTTGGAGTTTTGACATTAGAAGAGGTTAAAATGAAATTTACACCCGAAAAGATAACTATTTACATGGTTTTTATTTTCCAGATATGTGTTGTGGTAGTAGAATGTTTTGTATATCTACGCATATCAGCATATGTGTATACTTATGATGGACTCTATTTGTCAACTCATATGTTACTTTTGTAATTGATCAAATTTATATTTTTCCAACTCAGATTTCTCTAGAAGTTTACGTCTTATCTTTGGAAACAAAAAAAATATAAACTTACAAAAAAATAAACATAAAAGATGTTAGTTTTGCATTTGACAGAACTTTTATTTTTTTATAGTAGATTTCATCGGAAGCTTACATTCTGTAGATTGTCCGAGAAATCTACAAAAATTCAGTTTTGCATTTTACCAAAACTTTGACTTCTTTGAATATGTTAGTTTTTTGTTTGACTAAAATGTTTAAAAAAATTGACCAAAAATAATTAAGTGTAGACTTCATATGCAGTTTACTATTCTTAAAAAAAATGTAGATTGCATGCATATGAAGTCTACTATTTTATTTTGGTCAATAACAAATTTAACACTTCGGATTTGAGAGTAGAATTCATAGACAATCTACAAATTCATAGACGTCCATTTCAATCTACTCATAAAAAGTCAAATTTGGTCAATTGCAAAATTAATTTCTTTCAAAAATAATTAAAAATGTAGACTGAAAAAATGAAGTTTATATTTGAAAGTCAAATATTGGATGAATTTGGGTCAATTACAAAATTAAAATTTTCCAAAATGTAGAGTGAAAGAAGTCTACTCGTATAAAATCATAACTCTTTTTTCAAATACAGAAAATAACCTGTAAATTTTGCAATTGTAAAAACTTTACATACGTAGACTGAAAATACTATTTTCAGAATTCATGTAGTCTACGTAGAAAATTCTATTAAAAGTGAATTTGTGTATTATTAATAAAGGTTTTCATGATTTTATTATTTCACAGTGTTTGTTAGTGAATCCTAATAGCCTTGAATTATAATTATGAAACTATCAAATTTTTGGTCTAACTATGTTGTTAATTGATAAGTGTAGACTTCCCTGAAAGTCTACAAATGTAGACTGCAGTTGAAATCTAAGTTGAAAACTCTATTAAAAATGCATTTGTGTATTATTCATCATGTTTTTCATGATATTTTATGTTTTTTACAATGTGTGTTAATGAATCTTAATAGTCTTGAATGAATTTCAAAATTTAATGTGTTATAGTTATGGAACTAACAAATTTCTTGTTTAATTAAGTTGTTAACTAATAAGTATAAATTTACATAGAAGTCTGTTTATGTATTGTTATTGTTTAAAATATACACTTGAGAAATTTTGGAAAGTTTTTGTTAATATTTTTATTCTTCAAAATTTTAAGTTTGTATATATTTTATTCTTCTCACATTTCTGTTAGTTATTGTTTTAGCTCATGGTTAATTTAATTTTTTGATTGATTAAAGTATCATATAAAAATGATAGATAACCAAAATTAATAAATACAAGTGAAACACAACGAAAAAATGAATAGTGTTTATAGATTATGAATCAAAATAATTAGTTACAAAGTAACTTATCAAAAAGCTATAGAGCTTGTTTGATTATTTATAATCTTGATGGTTCAAATGAAACGTGGAAATGAATACCTACAAAATAAGATAGAATTATCAAAAAAAACACAAGATAATAAATTTAAATAATATTTAAATAGACTTCATAAGAAGTCTAATTAAAGTTCATGTTGTAGTAGACTTTATTGAAAATATTCTAACCTTCATTTTTAAGCAGATTTCATTAGAAGTATATACTAACGAAAAGTTACAGATCTAAAAGATTAAAATAGTTATTAAGATAAAATAGTTAAAAAAACATAGAGTTTGAATTAATATACTTAGTTCTGTTGGAACAAAAGGAGCATCCCAATAGTACTGCAGAAAGTAAATCGAGAGACACAACAAAACAAGCAACCACTATGCTTTATTAGAATCTTTTTTAAACAATCTATTACAAGATCTGTTTAATTCAGCTTTTACACATCTAGTGTTAACACCCTAACACACGCTACTGAAAGATTCCTAAGCTACACCGCTTATATCTCTCCTCCGTCAAGTACTTCAGCTACTGCTTCAGCACAACTCGGAACACTTCCAAGTGCTTCTCTCTCTCTATAAACTCAGCTTTTGTATCTCTATCTACATACAGACGACTCCATAGCTATTTTATATATTCTCAACATTTTAGAAACCTAGTTTCCAAGGCAACATAAATATAGACATCTTCCATAACAATAAGTGCAACTTTACTTTTCTTGGAATGCACTTATTTCTCTTCCTTTAAGTCATAAACTTGCTTCTCAAGTTTATTCCTCTTTCCATATCTCCAAGATACTATCTTGCTCTCCAAGTCTATACGACTCCAGCTTAGCATCTCGACTCCACATGGTCTTCACCACTCAACAAGATGTCTCTTTCAGCAACTACGTCAGCGACTACTTCAGGGTTGACATTTTACATCAACAATCTCCTCCTTTTAGCTTTGTGTGCCAATCAAGCACAATACCGTTCTGGTTCAACAACCATGTTTCCCACTTGGAAGCTTCCATGCTAATTGTGCGTTTCTCCCCTACGAGATGTGCACAACACCATGCTTTTCTCCCCCATGAGATAATCACAAACTACATTAAGACGTCATCCACCATACTCTTCTCCCCCACGAGATATGCACTCCTTGTACCAGAACGTCACCATTCTCCCCCTGCTTGATTGCATACTAAGCTAAAACACAGATGCTTAAATGCCAAGCCTTATAGACAAACTCCCCCTGAGTCTATGCTTCAATCTTGTCCACTTCTCGGAAGTACTTCACCAAGTACGTCAGCACCTAACGCACACAAGTGACACCAAGAGCACGTTATCTTCAACGCACCACACACTCACCACGAGCTCCACACGATGGCTAACTCCACCACACAGAACGTCAACTCCAACGCCATAAAACTAAGTCCACATTGGACTCCATCATGAACTACTTCAAACACTGCTTCGACACCAAGCAGTAACACACACTAAGGAAGCCTCTCTCTTTATTCTACGAGGTCTATCTTTCTCATAAGGCACATATCTTCTTTCTTTTTTTTCAAGCTCAGGCAATCAACACACGTACTCTAATATAACTCCAGCTTCATGCAACATGTTACGTACTACCTCCTGTAGTATTCCGCAAACTAATACTTATCTCCCCCTTTTTGACTATGTATGTGAACTCATCCCCTCTAGATAGAAAATCACGTCTTCATTCTCCCCCTATGAGTCACATCATGATCAAAAACTAATATGAAGATCTATATCCTCCAAAGTAAGGAGGACATCCCATTCTACCTTCTCCATAGTGATCAAATCTCCTAGACCACGTTTTGCTGAGCCCAAAACCTCCATGATTATCCCTTTGAACAGACTTGAAATACTCACGTCAAATATGCCCTTGAACTCCACAAGAATAACATATAGGACCATGACTCCTCATACCATAAGGTTGCACCATCTGATTCTTCTTCCTCAACAACTTGAAACACATAGGCCTAATGTGTCCAACAACACCACAATGATGACAAACAGGCCGAAACTTTCGTTGAGTTGCACTCTTCAATCCAGAAACTCTCTCTGGAGCAGTCAGCGTAGCAGTTGCCGTAGTAGTATGTGTAGCAGTCGCGCTCTTCACATCAGTTACAGTCTTCACTGTAGTCTTTCCATTGGATGTCTTCTCTACATACACCTTAATCTCTGGTCTTGTAGCAGACGTAGCTAAAACCCCAGTTTTTCTTGCTGATACAAAAATACCTCCAGCTGTAGAACTTTCTCCTTGATATCCAATGCCACATCGATCACTTTTCCCAATACTGAGAAGATGATCTAGCTGCTTCGTCCCACCATTCAACATCCTCAAACCCTTCTGAGTCTCTGCAAGTTGAGCACTAACATGTCGTGCTTCTTCTTCTTTCTCTGAAGCATACTTAAGTGATTCAGCAACTTGAGCTTCTAGTTTGACCTTCTCCTTAGTCAACTCTGAATTCGCCTCAACCTGTTTGAGCCAATTCTCATACAACTTTCCATAATTCCCATCAAGATCAAAATCTCCATCATCATCATCACTTCCACATGAAGCCCCTGTCACAGACGCTGATGCAGATCCCGCTGCAGATTTCATCTTAGAATCAGACTCAAGAGTTGTAAACGCCACCAAGTTCTTCAACTCTTCATCATCATCTGAATCAATATCAGATTCATTCTTGATGTCACTGTTATTCATTTGCTTCAGTAAATTCTCACATTTCTTCTCAACATTACCAAATTCATTACCCTTAAAGCTTTTGAATCTTAGTCTCTTGAAAGTTGGACACTCCCTTTTGAAGTGCCCATATCCTCTGCATTTGTAACATTGCACCTCTGTATTGACACATTGCTCGCTAGCTTCATGTCTTCGCTTTCTCAAACCAACTTTCTCATGTCCTTGCCACTTTATCATTTCCTGTAGTACTTGGTGAAACACGCAAATCATCTTGATCACCTCATCTTCATTCTCTGATTTTTGACTTGTTGTTTCATCAACTGCCAAATTCACTTCAGTATGATTCCCCACATCATCAAGCTCCATCTCATGAGCTTTTACTATCCCTACAACTTCATGAAAGCTGAATTTATCTATGTCAAGAGACACAAACATTGCTGCCTTATAAGCTGTGAATCTTTCTGGTAGACACCTTAAAAACTTCTTCACCAGTTTTTTGTCCTTGTATTCCATGCCCAGAACACGAGCCTCTTGTGCTAACCCACTGAGTTGAGAACTAAAATCTGATACATATTCATGTTCTTTCATCTTCAAGTTCTCAAATTTTGATTTGAGAAAATACATCCTTAAGCTCTTAACCTTCTTAGTTCCTTCAAAGTGTAATTGCAGAATATCTCACGCCTCTTTTGCATTCTTGCATCCTTGAATAAGATCTAGCTGCTTCTTGGGAACTGATGTAAAAATACTAAATAAAGCTTTTGCATTGTGCCTTGACATATCTTTCCCACGCTTTGTCCATTTAGCCAATGGTTTGTTGACCATAACACCATCTTTATCTACTATCTTGGGAACTTCATAGCCATCTTCTACTAATGCCCAAACATCCATATCAATACTTTGTAAGCTTGCCTTCATCTTTGCTTTCCAATGCTCATATTGTTCTGGATCGAGCATAAACTCAACCACCATGCTTTCTGCTGTACTCTATCTTCCCTTCTTTCCTCTTGCCTTCGGGATCCTCACCAGTAACTTAGGTGACCCGCTCTTATACCACTTGTTGGAACAAAAGGGACACCCCAATAGTACTGAAGAAAGTAAACCGAGAGACACAACAAAACAAGCAACCACTATGCTTTATTAGAATCTTCTTTAAACAATCTATTACAAGATCTGTTTAATTCAGCTTTTACACGTCTAGTGTTAACACCCTAACACACGCTACTGAAAGATTCCTAAGCTACACCGCTTATATCTCTCCTCCGTCAAGTACTTCAGCCACTGCTTCAGCACAACTCGGAACACTTCCAAGAGCTTCTCTCTCTCTATAAACTCAGCCTTTGTATCTCTATCTACATACAGACGACTCCATAACTATTTTATATATTCTCCACGTTTTAGAAACCTAGTTTCCAAGGCAACATGAATATAGACATTTTCCATAACAATAAGTGCAACTTTACTTTTCTTGGAATGCACTTATTCCTCTTTCTTTAAGTCATAAACTTGCTTCTCAAGTTTATTCCCCTTTCCATATCTCCAAGATACTCTCTTGCTCTCCAAGTCTATACGACTCCAGCTCAGCATCTCGACTCCACATGGTCTTCACCACTCAACAAGACGTCTCCTTCAGCAACTACGTCAACGACTACTTCAGGGTTGACATTTTACATCAACAAGTTCAATATAAACACAAAAATACAGATTTAAAATCAGTAAATGTAAATCTTATATTATTGGGAAGATGATTTGAACTTTTTTGAAGATAAAACCTGTAGAATAAGATAAAACTAGGGAAATTTGATCACATATACATTGTAGGATTTAAATGAAGCATATGTACATAGCAAAGCATAGGCTATGATATTTGTGAAATATTTGCTATATTACCCTTGAATGGGGTTTTCTTTCTTTTTTCTTTTTTTTTTATAAATATGGTTTCCCCTTCAATTCTTAATTGGTTTCAATTTCTGTAAAAACAATTGTACAATTTTGTTGTTTATATAATAAAAACAAGTCTTTTTTTCTACACATAATATATTTTAAAATTTTCAAAACAAACATATATTTTATAAATTTTATATAATATTTCATAATCGCAATTTTGAATCCATACTATTTTAGTTTACAGTATAGTCTGATAAATTTTTTTTCTCTTCTTTTGTAATTTATATCTCCTTCTCTGCCTCCTGATTCTTCTTACTCACTACTTGATCAGTTACACTGTTTTGTTCTCCAACACTCTCGCCACTCATCATTTCTTTTTGGAAATTTTAGAGAATTTCATATATGCAAAGTTTATGGAAGTGTCGAGTATTCCATACCATAATATGTATAGCATAGTCACGAAAGAGATAAATGTTTGGGTTTAGGGTTTACGATTAGGGTTTGGGTTTAAGGTATATGGTTTGGGTTTAGAGTTTGGGTTTAGGGTATATGGTTTGGGTTTAGGGTTCAGAGTTTGGGTTTATGGTTTATGGTTTAGGGTATATGATTTGGATTTAGAGTTTGGGTTTAGGGTTTGGGTTTAGGGTTTAAGATTTGGGTTTAGGGTATATGGTTTGGGTTTAGGGTTTAGTGTTTGGGTATATGATTTGGGTTTAGGGTTTGGGTTTAGGATATATGGTTTGGGTTTAGGGTTTAGTGTATACGGTTTGGGTTTCTGTTTTGGGTTTAGGGTATATAGTTTAGGTTTAGGGTATAGTTTACTCTCTATAAACCCTTCATCTTTTTCAGCCTTTTTATTTTCTTCATTCTCTTCATAATGGTTGGTGTTATAAAATAATTGTTCTGTACTATATATTGGACAAATATAGTATAGTATGATATCCAGCGTTGTGTTAATTATCTCTCACTCTCACTCGCAGAGAAGGAGAGCGTTGTCTAGTTTTGTACCAAATAGACACAGCTCTTCATGCATGGCTATATTCTTCATATATGGTGTTGCTATGAATATTAAGCAAATTGACCCATAAAACTATAAGACAAAAATATAAGACAAAGAGAGTAAAATCATATTTTGATTGACATCAGATAATTTTTAAATCTGAAAATTATGTACATTAAGATAACGTGAAAATAACTTTAATCTGAAAAAACTTTAGATTATATAATTTACAAGAGAAAATAGTAGTAAAGTAAATATATAGAGTTTGAATATGTAACTTTATTTAAAATAAATACAAAATACACATTTAAAACCTATAGATGTAAATCTTATATTTTGAGGGTGGGGGGAGGAAATAAAAACTATGGAAGAAAATCTATGCAAAATAAAATAAAAATTATGAAAAAGAAAAGTAAGAAAGAAATTTAGAAGTCATATTATCGTGAATTCTAATTAAATATACTTAAAATTTGTGGCTTAGTAGATTTCATTTGAAGTCTACTAGTTTTTACTTTTTAAATATAGTTCATTAGAAGTCTATTCTATTAGATATTTTCAGATCTAAAAATTATATATATATATATATATATATATAGAAATGTGAAAATAGAATAAATAGTTTAAATCTGAAAAACATAAAGATCTAAAAATTTCAGATCTAAAAAAATCTATATATATTTAGAAATGTGAAAATAGTTTAAATCTGAAAAAACATAAAAGGATCTATAAGATAAAATAGTAGCAAAGTAAAGGCACATAGTTTGAATCTATAAGTTTATTTGAATATAAACATAAAGATACACATTAAAATCTATAGATCTAAAACTTACATTTTTAAAAGGGAAGAGGAAAACTATGAATAATAATACATACAAAAACAAGATAATATTGTGAGAAAGACATGAGAAAAATTTAACATAATAAACAAAAGTTTCTTCACATTCAAAAAAATTAAAGAGAAGCGAGAAAGTTTAAGAGAGAAGGGAGAAAATTTTAGAGAGAATGGAGAGAAGTGAGAGAGTTTCAAAAATTTGTGCAGATATTTTAGAAATTGTACAAATTTTATTTATTTAGAAAGACAAAAATTGTAATTAGATTAAAATTTACGACACTGTAGACTTTTTTTGAAATCTACTAAAATTCAAAAATTTGGAGTATACTTTATTGTAAGTTTATTTACTTATTTAGTATACTTTTTTGGAAGTTTACTATGATGATTTCATTATTTTTGTTTATTACTTATTATTTATTGTTTTAATACTTTTAATATATGATCTTACAATTTTTGAATATTACTTTGAAGATTATCATTTTAATTGATTCATACAAAAACTAAAATTAATCAAAATTATATTTGATTTTGTAATCTAAAACTATTTTTTGCACTTTCAAATCATAATAGACTAAAAGACATCTACTATACCCTAAAACTAAATAGACTCCATTATACGTCTACTATATCTTAAACCACAAGCTCCAAATCCTAAATTAACCTTAAACCACAAGCTCCAAACTAAATGTATACTTGATAACTAAAAAATCTCAATTAATCTAATCATTGTATCAAATATCAAAATATGTAAAGTGTAAACTGTTTCAATGTTGATATGTAAAATTTAGGTCTATAAAATAAAAAAATCTAAATCTAAAATTTGACGAAATCCATTTCATACTTAATCTCAGTTTTCATACATGATATATCCAAAGAACAAACCGCTCGTTATTCAACTTCTCTTTGCTAATTCATTTGTTCAAACTTTAAATTATAGATTAGTTATTGGGGTTTATAACATATACCTATGAGGGTGTTGAAAAATGAAATTTGATGATGTGGATTAAACTGTGTTGAAAAGATTCAACTAGTTGAATAAGAAGGAACCGGGGACCACTAACGATACATGTCATTTTTCTAAGGTTTTTTGACATTTTCATATCTTCTTTGTTTTTAAAACCAATTATTTTATTATAAATTAAATAAATTTATTTTTATTTTTTGATATGAAAATCTATCATTTTAAATTCTCTATCAATAAAGAATAAGTTTATTTAATTTGGATATTTTTAAAAATAATCATTAATTTGTAAAATATTGTGTTGAATTTTATTAAACAAAACTATTGTAGTAGATAAAAGTTAAATATGTGTTAAATGGATGTGATGGAAAAAAAGAAGATGATGTGGAATGTAAAAAGATGAAGTGGAAGGTGTTGAATCTTGAAACCATTGTACATAGTCTTACGTCAAGTCGTCAACCATAAATTGTAGCATTAATTATGCACAGAGTTGATATGTTATTTGTATAGGTTTATTGGTTCGACCATGGCTATGAAAATTTAGCTTTAGAAGTTTAGATGTAAGTAAGTTAGTTATAACTATAAAATTATTACTGTTGACTTTTTCTGTAGAGATTTTTGATGTAGTTATATTTGTTGTAGGTGTAAGTTATAGGTTATAGATATTTAAAAGTAAAATATGTGATATCTATATAAAATAATTATTTTATGAATTAAAAAAATTATATTAATTTTTTTATATAAATTATCAAAGTGTACTGTTATTTGAAATGTGATATATAAATAATATTTCTGTTATTTAAAATATTTCAATAATTTTTAAAATACCCAAAATAAAATTAAAATATTTGTATATGTTTTTATTATGATTATATAATTTATTTGATATTTTAGTTATTTTTTATTTTATAGATTCTACAGCCTATAAAGGAGAGATGTAGATCTTTTGCCTAAAATAAATAAGAAAAAAATTTGATTTATTATTTTTGATGTAGCTTTAAAAATAAAGCTAAAGCATGATTAATAAAAAATAATAAAAATTTGATGTAGGCTTTAGTTTAAAAAAATAAAACTACAACATAATTCGTAAAATTTAGTGATTTAAAAATAAATAAAACTAAAATAAAGATAAACCTCAACCAATCATCTCCTGTGTTTATCTTTTGCGCTGTACTAGCGTTCCAGAGGGGCTAACATACAAGTGATTATGATAAGACCTAGCAAGTTAACGACACACAATTTCTTCAACAAGCATAGGTAATTATTCTAATAATCATACATAATGATGTCTTTATGCATTTGACATTAAATTAGGTCATCGAATATTTTTGACTATAGTAGTATAGTGGTCCCTTAGCCAATAGAAATTAGATATCGGATGTATTTTTAACTGTAAATAACTTGTAAAACTAATGAGTAAATTATATTTGTACTTCTGTTTTAATAATATAGATAGATGCTACATGCAGGCTATAAAACTAGTTTTTCTTTACCTATGAAAACGAGTTGATCATACAATACACACTTTCTACTTTATAAATTTACTTTAAAGATGTTGTTAGCTTTACAATTAGCCAATGGAATCACACATTAGAAATCGGACACTTCCAGTTCCAGCTATATATTTATAAGTGTGTGCTACATGCAGGGTACAAAAAATAGTCCATAAAACTTGATTTAAAATCCTCTCTAAAACAATGTTTCGTCTTATAATTTTGGCATTCTATTTTTATTTTGGACAAACTACAATCTACATTGTTATATATATGAGTATATGACTCATTTATACATAATATTTTCCGAGAAGTTTATATCAACGCTTAAAGTATAATGTCATAATAGTGGAGACCGTGTCATGACTCCATAGCCCGTAGTCATTAATGACAAACCAAAACTTCTTTTTGCACAATGACCAAAAGAGGGTTTTGCGAAAACGACTCTCATGAATTACGCAATTCCGTTCCCGGCCACTTTTTCTTTACTATCGCTTATGATCATCCATTTTTGTTTTTGTCCAAGTCATCTTCTCTATGTCGATGAGAGACACATCGTGTGAACATCTTTTTCATTCGACGGCTAGCCGAAATTTCTAAAGATTTTCTTTTTGACACTTTGTGCTCAACAAATTAAAACTTTCGCAATACTGAACATATTTCCGAAAATCTCTACCATTATATTAACACGTGTTGTATATATTAAAATGATATGTCGACACAAAGCGGACTTGATAAATATAGGACCAGAAGCAAAAATATTTTTTTGGTCTTCTTTATATTTGAAAGTAGCTAAAATAAGGGCCCCTAAAATAAAAAGATGCAATTGTGAAGGTTTGAACCCAAACATGTTGGCAGACTAAAAATAGTATTACCAATAGAGCTATATGATATTTCTAATTATTATTGATCCCACAAATATTCTATATGTATATATATATATATGTATGAAGCACATATTTTATTGGTTTCTATTGAGATACCATGTGTTTTACTGTTCAGAATACTGTGGAATATTCGACCGACCAAATTAAATTAGCCATGAGAGGTTTAGTTAAGACTAGGCTGGTGAGTTTCGGTTTTATCGAGTCGACCTCACGGTGTGTCGAGCAAGGTCAGTGCTGAACTGCCAAATCCGCATTTTCATGTGGGCAGTATTTATTAATTAATTCTGAGTTAACATAATTTACTTGTCACTTTTTGAGAAATAATATATATATAAGCTAAGGAGATTGTGGATTAGGTTGTGGATGTCAACTTTTATTTAACAATTATTGATTAAGGGAGATTAGGTATTTTAGATGTTTTTTTTTTATATTGTAAACTAGGAAGTGTCTGGGCCTTCGGCCCAAATAGTCCCAACAGGAATCGAACTAGGGGTGCAATAGAATCTACTCTAAGCACTAAACTATTAGCCCAACGCACCGTTGGTAGGTAGTTCAAATGTTATCGGTTGTTAATCACTTACCGACCACTGAGAAGTAAATGTACTGGACGTCGCTAAGTTTCGGCCTAATTTTGTGTCGAAAGTGAAAGTTTGTTTGGTTTAGCTTTTTGCACCCATGATATTGCATAACTGGATGGTTCATGCATGCAAATACTTTTCAATAATGAGCTATAGGGATTATTTGTAACTTTTTTCTTTAATAAAAATGTATGATTTTGTATAAGCTTTGGATTCTTATATTTTAGTGAAACTTATGTTATCTGTGATTTTCTGTTTATTGAATTTTTATTATTATTATTATTATTATTATTATTATTATTATTCAAAAGTTGAATTACCATCAATTTTAATTATTCTAAAATCTTGTTGGGACTTGGGAATTTAGAAAGAGAGTCTTTACATTGTTATTCGTAAGACACATTTCAAAATAAAAATACTATATAGTTTTATAAGTAAACAAAAGTAAATATTCGACAATTACAAAAATATACAATATATACAATGTAATATATTTCTATTCATATACATATAGATTCCCAGGTTTCATTAACTGAGTCTCATTCTCTTTCTCATTATTAACAGATCTCATCTAGGTGTTTTTTATCGCATCATCACACATTAAACTTCACAAGTAACCTAGATCTAGCACATATAACATTCACAAAGAATCCTAGATCCGATTAACAAAAGATTAGGGTCCCAACATTTTATTCTGCATGAGAAAAGTTGATATATGGTGTTTTTGGCATCATTACACATGTGTTTTCTTATTAGTTTTGATCTTTTATTGAGTCAGTCTTGTTCTTTACGAGTCATTTCAGGTCTGGGATAGATTAAAAATTTGAAAGAAGGTGCATGAAAAAAATGTGCAAGAATTGAAGTTTTTCCCGCAGAACAATCAAGCGGAGCAGTCTGACGGTTGATCCTACCAAGAGCAGTCAGGCGATTGTTCCCGACATTTATGAAAGTTTCCATATCTTGGAATATTTTCCTTTTTTTTGTCAACCCAAACGATTTCATTAAAGAAGAAGCTAGATGTTCAAAGCATACAATGCAGATTTAGCCAAAGCATCTGCAGCAGAGTTCAAAGTCCTAGGAATATGATGGAAAGAAATAGCAGAAAATAAAGAAGATAGATTCTCGATATCCAAGTTGATTCCGTAGAGTTCCACTGGATGTTTCTTCGAGATTAGTGCTTTGATGAGCACCTGGTTATCTGATTTAAGGCAGATATCAGTGCTTGGAATATTTTCCCTAATCAAATATTACCTCCTCTGAAGTCGACGGGCCTCCATATAAAAAGCGCTCATATCTCTATTTTAATACTTACGTTGTTTTTGTAAGAAACCTAGACCTATTCTTTTGGCGATTTGCTATTGTAAGGGAGACGGCTCTTCTTCTACCAAGAGATCATCCTGAACCCTCTATTCTTTATCGGAATTATATGCAGTATCATTCAAAATTCACGTCTTTGTTATCTTGCATCATGACCGAGTAGTTGGCTAGCTTGTCTAGGGTTCTAGGGTGTTGATCATATGAGCTAAACATAGATAAGCAATCGTTTTGTGTCTTCATTCATTCAGTTCATAATGCTCGCTTTAACCTGATCACTTACTACTAGATCTTAGGTTTATTTTACTCATTAACCGTGTAGTGAATAACTTGACATTGGGTGAATGAGCCGAGCATCCCTAGTCAGCGAAAGTAAATATTAGGGTGCTTGGTGAACCTATCAGACTTGATCTCTATTGCTGGTAATCGATCCTTGATCCAAATGAGAGTTTAGGTAAGAAGATCGATCCGCAAAGGGAACAGCATCACGACAGTGGGCTGTACTACTCGACTGATCCGAGTTCTAGATTGTGCTTTATTGTGCTTGAATAATTGTTTGGCTCAGTATCAACATCCGATGAAGAAACCCTAGATTGGCTTCTCTTTAATATTGAATTTACATTTACAATCATTTACTTTACTTGCACGCTACCATCAGTTCAAAATCATCATTCGTTTGAGCTAAGTTGAAAACTCATAAGAATAAAGTGTTAACTGGTCCTCTGGTTTGAATCTGAAATACTACAATTACCATTGATCTACGTGGATTATCAACGAAGGGTGTCCACCGGAAACAACACCGTTGAGTTCTTCCAGTTTTTCTCAGATGATACTTAAGAGAGCTATAAAGGGGAAAGGGGTTGTAGGGAAAAACCAAGAAACTCCTCCTGAATTTGTTTCTGAGCAAGATTTCAAGGTAAAAAAAGTTGGATAATAGCAAGTCACCTATCCCTCACGATGTGTTAACTGTAAAATCAAGTCCCAAAGGAAATGGGATTATATCACATGGTGATGGGAATAATACTAAATCTTCTTCTTGTTGAATCAGTTTGAGGGAGTTTCTTAGATCGTTAAGTAATGGTAAACGAGAGAAACGACATGGCCTTTCTCTATGTATGCAGCTGGTTGACTCAGCCCATTCACAAGGATTATTCTTGCTGGACTTGAGACCATCCCTTTTTGCTTTGGTCTCTTTTTGCATCTGCATTCTCCACGGAATCAACTTCAGGCTACTTCAACTGGGAGACCGTTCGAAATCATAATCCATGTGATCGATTTAAACGAGGTTGATGCATATAATCCAGACAGTTGTGAACTTCAACAGCAAAACTATGGAAAACATTTAAGTGTGCTTTCGATGACAGAGAAAACAGTCTATGTCCGCATGGCTAGAAGAGCAATGCTATAGTTGTCTAGGGAGCTAAATGGAGAAGATATATGAGACAAACCAAATGTATATGCTCTTGGGTTCTTCTGTTTGAGATACGGATAATTACTTGTTTTACAGTTGTAATAAGTT
This sequence comes from Raphanus sativus, assembly GCF_000801105.2. Classification (NCBI taxonomy): domain Eukaryota; kingdom Viridiplantae; phylum Streptophyta; class Magnoliopsida; order Brassicales; family Brassicaceae; genus Raphanus; species Raphanus sativus. The sequence goes on along the minus strand of NC_079513.1, from coordinate 8,924,885 downwards.
TTTAAGTTTATGTAACTTGTTTTAAATACCATTGAGGATGCAACTTTTCTTTCCGCTGAAACACTTTTCTGTTACCATATAATGCTTCTACATCTTCATCGGAGTCTCCTCGAGGGTATAGAAGTAGTGAGTTGGGCTTTGGATAGCTTCCATTTTGTTTCTTCAGACTATTATTCGTAATCCCAAAGATAGTATTTATAGTATGTAACATGTCAGTTTTCAGTTTATTGAAATCCCTAGACCATGGTTTATTTCAGTTGCTATGCTATTGCGAGTCCAGTGAGATGCATGCTGCAATGATGGCAGATTTACGTCATCGGATTCTACCACCAACATTTCTCTCAAAATATCCCAAGGAAGCTGGATTTTTCTTTGGCTACTATATCTTGAACCCTCCTCGAGACCAACAGCTAGGTATTTAGTTGTGTGATTCTCTGAAATGATCATGTGGGGGGGGGGGGTGTATTTACTAGAAGTGGTACAATGGAGGATGTGTGGACCTTTTAGAGGATTGTTTTTTGCCATTAGCTTAAATAGTTGTTACACGTTTTCTCTGCCGGGTATACTTTTAATTTTATAAAGTGTTCTCCTTCAAAATTGTATAGATAAAGTGACATGCTATTGTGTGAATGCTGATTCTCTTCTTTTTCTGTGACAGAGAAATACTAAAGTTTGAGTTGATCTTCAAAGGATGATTCAGTGATATCGACTGCTGTTTATAAGGAGATATCTGAATTGTTACCTCATTTTCTGTCTTCACTAGAAGAGTAGAAGAAGAAAAATGCATCTAAGCTTCTGCAAGACATCCATACCTTGGAGGATGATATTAAGGAGGCCAAGCAAAGATATTCTTCAAATACATCTCTGGTGAGATCTCATGGAGCCATTGAAACAAGAGTACAATCATCTCCCGTGGACGAGTCCTGTACAACTACTTCTAGTGCAGACTGCTACTACTGACAGGTTGATGAGTAATATCTGTTAACTTGAAGATGCATATTTCTTCATGAGAACACAAATGAAGTTACCAAATATTGCCATCTGTTCTGACAAAAGCCTTCTAAAGGGCAGGGACAGGTCGTGTGAAAATCAAACTGAGAATCAGGATACGAAAACCAATGAAAATTTTTCAGATCAACTGAATGTGTTTTACGAAGGGCTGTGGAAATTTGCTAGTATAGCAAGCTTGAAACCCTGTGGGACAATAAGAATTAGATACCTTTTAAGCTATGCAAGTGTGGTATGCTCATTGAATTTTGACCCTGGAGAGGAACACATAGCAGCTGTTGGGATATCTTTATGAATGAATCTCTCTGTGTTTAAGTATCCACTAGTTGAGATGGTCCAACAAATCCAAATTAAGCTATGTTTGCTGGAATAATTACATTTAAACTACTTGGCCTCGACTGACTAGGATGGTGTAGTTCAGGTGAGTATGAAAATTAGTAGTTCTCCTATCTATGTCATGTTAGACTATTTATTTTATTTACCATCATCTGTTGCTCAGTAGGATCTATCATGTGCTTTTTTTGCCTTCTTCCTCTTAGAGATGTGTGTGGACATGTTAATCAAGTGATATAATAGACATAGAGCTGTCTAAATGACCGTGAAAATGGTCGTGGTTTTCACTCGACATTTCATATTGTGTGGTTACTACAGATATGAGACGTTGGGACTGGACAATGATTCTCGCAGTATACAGAACATCATAAGGGAGCTTGGTCACTTGATTTTTCTCCATCTAACCCGAAAAAATTTGTCAGTGGAAGTGATGACTGTTCGGTAAAGCTTTGGAGAGTCAATGAGGCACTGCTCTTCCCCCTTGTCTCATATTATAGCCACAGAATTTTTAATGCCAAGCTACTGGACGTGTTTTTTTTTCACTCCACATGTAGTGGAATTTATGATTCTCTGTTTAAACATAGGATTACCTAAGTGCAGTGGAATTTGTTTTCATATATGACTTGTGGCTATGTAAAAACGTTCATTAGGCACAATCTGCAGTCCAACTAATGTTTGTTGCGTGCAATTCTCTGCATATTCCAACCACTTATTGGCATTTGGGTAAGCTGATTACACGGTATATTGCTATGATCTTCGGTACGTTAGAACTCCTTGGTGCACATTGGCTGACCATGAGAAAGCTGTTAGTTATGTTAAGTTTATGGACTCAGAAACCATTGTCCATGCTTCCACTAATAACTCTGTCAAGCTTTGGAATCTTAACAAGACTGGTTTTTCCCCTAGTGCTTGTCCATTGACGTATAAAGGACATACGAATCAGAAGGTACCCTTAAACTTCTCATCAACATCATTCGTTAGTTCTAACGTCTTCTAATCTTCTACATGAATACATAATTTTGTTGGATTGTCAGTCTTGAATGGATACATAGAATCTGGTTCAGAGACCAATGAGGTATTTTTTTCATAATAACAACAAATTTCAGCCATTAATATAAAGTTCGTTTGTAACTTCACAAATATATCCTTCTTTACTTTTATTGCTTCTGAGGTATATAGTAACTATAAATATTTACCAATGCTAATGACTTCATACAAGTTTGGACCGGTGGATCCCATTTCTAGAAGCGAGTGCTTGGATGACAGTGGACAGTTTCTGTTGAGCGTATGTTGGAGAAAAAAATTGAATATGCTTGAGGATGCAAATTTTAATGGGAACATGAAGCTACTAAAATTGGTTTAACATTTTGTGGCATTTGACTCCTTGAGTAAGTTCTTTGGACAAACTTTTTGAAGTGAAGCAATGTTTTTTTGTCATGGAAACAATGATCCTATGTGACCCCACGGTAGGTTGGCAGCAAACATATAAATCTTGGGGAAGTTAAAGCAAAAAAGTTGTCTATGTCTGAAAAATATTTGATTCTTCACGTAACTATTTTTTCTGAATTATACAGGGGTACTCTGGTTCCACAGAAGTGATCCAGACTAGTTTCGTGTTGCCACATATCGGTCTCATGTTTCTGGAGATGCTGAGATATTAATTCTCCAATGGCCGAACTCTTATGATATGAATTTTCATATTCTTTTGAGTGATTCATATATAAACTGTAGAAGTATGTTCCCGTAGCTTAACTATGTAACTATTGTGGAGATTTTCTGTCAAAGATAAATAGAGAGAAAAGAAGTCTGATCATTGTTTCTCAATTCAGTAATTATTTGCTACATTTTCTTCTTGTCAACAATATTTTCATTGATAATGTCCATTGCGCAATGGGCTAGTACAAGAAGATCAT
>NC_079513.1:8874468-8921531 GCF_000801105.2 Raphanus sativus | reverse complement strand
TTGACTTTTTCTGTAGAGATTTTTGATTGTAGTTATATTTGTTGTAGGTGTAAGTTATAGGTTATAGATATTTAAAATTAAAATATGTTATATCTATATAAAATAATTATTTTATGAATTAAAAAAATTATATTAATATTTTTTTTATAAATTATCAAAGTGTACTGTTATTTGAAATGATATATAAATAATATTTCTGTTATTTAAAATATTTCAATAATTTAAAAACACCCAAAATAAAATTAAAAATATTTATATATGTTTTTATTATGATTATATAATTTATTTGATATTTTAGTTATTTTTTCATTTTATAGATTCTACAGCCTATAAAGGAGAGATGTAGATCTTTTGCCTAAAATAAATAAGAAAAAAAATTGATTTATTATTTTTGATGTAGCTTTAAAAATAAAGCTAAAGCATGATTAATAAAAAATAATATAAAAATTTGATGTAGGCTTTAGTTTTAAAAAATAAAACTACAACATAATTAGTAAATTTAGTGATTTAAAAATAAATAAAACTAAAATAAAGATAAACCTCAACCAATCATCTCCTGTGTTTATCTTTTGCGCTGTACTCGCGTTCCAGAGGGCTAAACATACAAGTGATTATGAAAGACCTAGCAAGTTAACGACACACAATTTCTTCAACAAGCATAGGTAATTATTCTAATAATCATACATAATGATGTCTTTATGCATTTGACATTAATTAGGTCATCGAATATTTTTGACTATAGTAGTATAGTGGTCCCTTAGCCAATACAAATTAGATATCGGATGTATATTTTAACTGTAAATAACTTGTAAAACTAATGAGTAAATTATATTTGTACTTCTGTTTTAATAATATAGATGCTACATGCAGGCTATAAAAACTAGTTTTTCTTTACCTATGAAAACGAGTTGATCATACAATACACACTTTCTACTTTATAAATTTACTTTAAAGATGTTGTTAGCTTTACAATTAGCCAATGGAATCACACATTAGAAATCGGACACTTCCAGTTCCAGCTATATATTTATAAGTGTGTGCTACATGCAGGGTACAAAAAATAGTCCATAAAACTTGATTTAAAGTCCTCTCTAAAACAATGTTTCGTCTTATTAATTTTGGCATTCTATTTTTATTTTGGACAAACTACAATCTACATTGTTATATATATGAGTATATGACTCATTTATACATAATATTTTCCGAGAAGTTTTATATCAACGCTTAAAGTATAATTGTCATAATAGTGGAGACCGTGTCATGACTCCATAGCCCGTAGTCATTAATGACAAACCAAAACTTCTTTTTGCACAGTGACCAAAAGAGGGTTTTGCGAAAATGACTCTCATGAATTACGCAATTCCGTTCCCGGCCACTTTTTTCTTTACTATCGCTTATGATCATCCATTTTTGTTTTTGTCCAAGTCATCTTCTCTATGTCGATGAGAGACACATCGTGTGAACATCTTTTTCATTCGACGGCTAGCCGAAATTTCTAAAGATTTTCTTTTTGACACTTTGTGCTCAACAAATTAAAACTTTCGCAATACTGAACATATTTCCGAAAATTCTCTACCATTATTTAACACGTGTTGTATATATTAAAATGATATGTCGACACAAAGCGGACTTGATTAAATATAGGACCAGAAGCAAAAATATTTTTTTGGTCTTCTTTATATTTGAAAGTAGCTAAAATAAGGGCCCCTAAAATAAAAAGATTGCAATTGTGAAGGTTTGAACCCAACATGTTGGCAGACTAAAATAGTATTACCAATAGAGCTATATGATATTTCTAATTATTATTGATCCCACAAATATTCTATATGTATATTTATATGTATGCAGGGCCGGCCCTGGGCTAAAGTCCATAAAGCCAGGGCTTTAGGCGCCAAAATATATTTATGTTATTAAGGGGCGCCAAATTACAAAATATCTCTTTAAGTGTAGTGGTTGTGTCTAGTGTTCTTTTATGTGCAAGGGACGTGTTCGAAGCTCCTCTATTCTGTTTTATTTTCTTTTTCTTTTTAATAATGGCAACAAATAAAAATATTTAATAATCAAAAATTTAATACCTTTTCTAACCACTTTATTTCCTTTTATCTACCTGCCTAATTAGTTTTTGTTCCTTCTAACAAATGTACGTTTCATTTATATATGTATTAAATTATATGATACAAATTATAAGTTACAAAAGTAAACAATAACTAAATTTTCGTTTTTGATAATGATTATAGCCAAAAAAACTGATTACTTTTAACAAATTATTTCGTTATATTACAGACTAGATTTTGACCCGCGCTTTGAAAGCGCGGAATATTTTTACGATGAAAATTTCACTAATAATTTAACAAATATTTTGGTAATTTTTAAAGAGTGTGTATTTAAAATATTTTTGCATTTAAATCAGTTGTTTTTAAATTCAACCCGATTTGTGATATTATACCGGTTAATCCGGAGATCTGACAATACAATTTAGGTTTTTAAATATACATATTAAAAAAATCACTAAAACCCGAGACTAACCGATTGAACTGATGGATGACCGATATGTAATCTAATTGGATTTAAATTGTAATAGTTTCATAATTTGTAATCTTATAATCTAAATTTTAAAGTTTATTATTTTGCAATTTATGAAATTATAATGTTTCTACAAAATTTTAAGAGAAAATGATATATATAAAATAACTAAGATTAATTATTGTATTGTTTGGAAACATTGATAGTAGTATAAAAATATATTGTTTGGAAACATTGATAGTAGTATAAAGAAATAAGTATATTGTTTGGAAACATGGATAATAGTATAAAGAAAGGAACATTAGTGATTTAATGTAGGTTTAACTATAAAGTATAAATGTGTATTTAATTTAAAACTTTACAAAATAAATGTTAGGTCCAACAAAATGTTTCTGTTTTAATAAGATAATATTAAATAAACAAGAGGATCAAACAAAACTAATTATTTTTTATCTTAGCAATTGACAGTTTTTTTATTTTTTTTTGTTAATCTTTAGATTCTCTATTACAAAACTGTATATTAGTCATTCTTCTCTTCTAATTTTCTATGTAAATTTAGTTTTTCATTCGTAACTATTTTTATATCTTTTGCAAGTTTTCTATATTTAAAAAAAAAACTCAAAATATGAAATTGGCTTAAGGTGATATACATTAAAACTGTAAAAATACAGAAAACTAAAATTAATATGTATATATCATATATGTTGTATTTTATTTTTCTATATTTATATATTTCTTCTTTTTGTTGTAGGATTGTTAGTGTTTTTATATCTTATGAGTTATGATCAAAGGTATAGAATGTTTTCAAATTTTAAAAATGATTATATAGTAACAATTCTAGTTAAGGGCAGTATTTTTCTTTAGTTCGCTTAGGCGCCGTATTAGTCCGGACCGGCACTGTATGTATGAAGCACATATTTTATTGGTTTCTATTGAGATACCATGTGTTTTACTGTTCAGAATACTGTGGAATATTCGACCGACCAAATTAAATTAGCCATGAGAGGTTTAGTTAAGACTAGGCTGGTGAGTTTCGGTTTTATCGAGTCGACCTCACGGTGTGTCGAGCAGGTCAGTGCTGAACTGCCAAATCCGCATTTTTCATGTGGGCAGTATTTATTAATTAATTCTGAGTTAACATAATTTACTTGTCATTTTTGAGAAATAATTATATATATATAAGCTAAGGAGATTGTGGATTAGGTTGTGGATGTCAACTTTTATTTAACAATTATTGATTAAGGGAGATTAGGTAGTTCAGATGTTTTTTTTTTTTTTTTTTGTAAACTAGGAAGTGTCTGGGCCTTCGGCCCAAATAGTCCCCCAGACCCGGGATCAGCCGGCGCTAATACCGATAACATGGCATAAAGCATCCTTCCCAACAGGAATCGAACTAGGGGTGCAATAGAATCTACTCTAAGCACTAAACCATTAGGCCAACGCACCGTTGGTAGGTAGTTCAGATGTTATCGGTTGTTAATCACTTACCGACCACTGAGAAGTAAATGTACTGGACGTCGCTAAGTTTCGGCCTAATTGTGTGTCGAAAGTGAAAGTTTATTTGGTTTGGCTTTTTGCGCCCATGATATTGCATAACTGGATGGTTCATGCATGCAAATACTTTTCAATAATGAGCTATAGGGATTATTTGTAACTTTTTTCTTTAATAAAAATGTATGATTTTGTATAAGCTTTGGATTCTTATATTTTAGTGAAACTTATGTTATCTATGATTTTCTGTTATTGAATTTTTATTATTATTTTATTATTATTATTATTATTATTATTATTATTATTATTATTATTATTATTATTATTATTATTATTATTATTATTATTATTATTCAAAAGTTGAATTACCATCAATTTTAATTATTCTAAAATCTTGTTGGGACTTGGGAATTTAGAAAGAGAGTCTTTACATTGTTATTCGTAAGACACATTTCAAAATAAAAATACTATATAGTTTTATAAGTAAACAAAAGTAAATATTCGACAATTACAAAAATATACAATATATACAACGTAATATATTTCTATACATATACATATAGATTCTCAGGTTTCATTAACTGAGTCCCATTCTCCTTCTCATTATTAACAGATCTCATCTAGGTGTTTTTTATCGCATCATCACACATTAAACTTCACAAGTAACCTAGATCTAGCACATATAACATTCACAAAGAATCCTAGATCCGATTAACAAAAGATTAGGGTCCCAACATTTTATTCTGCATGAGAAAAGTTGATATATGGTGTTTTTGGCATCATTACACATGTGTTTTCTTATTAGTTTTGATCTTTTATCGAGTCAGTCTTGTTCTTTACGAGTCATTTCAGGTCTGGAGTAGATTAAAAATTTGAAGGAAGGTGCATGAAAAAAATGTGCAAGAATTGAAGTTTTTCCCGCAGAACAATCAAGCGGAGCAGTCTGACGGTTGATCCTACCAAGAGCAGTCAGGCGATTGTTCCCGACATTTATGAAAGTTTCCATATCTTGGAATATTTTCCTTTTTTTTTTGTCAACCCAAACGATTTCATTAAAGAAGAAACTAGATGTTCAAAGCATACAATGCAGATTTAGCCAAAGCATCTGCAGCAGAGTTCAAAGTCCTAGGAATATGATGGAAAGAAATAGCAGAAAATAAAGAAGATAGATTCTCGATATCCAAGTTGATTCCGTAGAGTTCCACTGGATGTTTCTTCGAGATTAGTGCTTTGATGAGCACCTGGTTATCTGATTTAAGGCAGATATCAGTGCTTGGAATATTTTCCTTAATCAAATATTACCTCCTCTGAAGTCGACGGGCCTCCATATAAAAAGCGCTCATATCTCTATTTTAATACTTACGTTGTTTTTGTAAGAAACCTAGACCTATTCTTTTGGCGATTTGCTATTGTAAGGGAGACAGCTCTTCTTCTACCAAGAGATCATCCTGAACCCTCTATTCTTTATCGGAATTATATGCAGTATCATTCAAAATTCACGTCTTTGTTATCTTGCATCATGACCGAGTAGTCGGCTAGCTTGCCTAGGGTTCTAGGGTGTTGATCATATGAGTTAAACATAGATAAGCAATCGTTTTGTGTCTTCATTCATTCAGTTCATAATGCTCGCTTTAACCTGATCACTTACTACTAGATCTTAGGTTTATTTTACTCATTAACCGTGTAGTGAATAACTTGACATTGGGTGAATGAGCCGAGCATCCCTAGTCAGCGAAAGTAAATATTAGGGTGCTTGGTGAACCTATCAGACTTGATCTCTATTGCTGGTAATCGATCCTTGATCCAAATGAGAGTTTAGGTAACAAGATCGATCCGCAAAGGGAACAGCACCACGACAGTGGGCTGTACTACTCGGCTGATCCGTGTTCTAGATTGTGCTTTATTGTGCTTGAATAATTGTTTGGCTCAGTATCAACATCCGATGAAGAAACCCTAGATTGGCTTCTCTTTAATATTGAATTTAAATTTACAATCATTTACTTTACTTGCACGCTACCATCAGTTCAAAATCATCATTCGTTTGAGCTAAGTTGAAAACTCATAAGAATAAAGTGTTAACTGGTCCTCTGGTTTGAATCTGAAATACTACAATTACCATTGATCTACGTGGATTATCAACGAAGTGTGTCCACCGGAAACAACACCGTTGAGTTCTTCCAGTTTTTCTCAGATGATACTTAAGAGAGCTATAAAGGGGAAAGGAGTTGTAGGGAAAAACCAAGAAACTCCTCCTGAATTTGTTTCTGAGCAAGATTTCAAGGTAAAAAAAGTTGGATAATAGCAAGTCGCCTATCCCTCACGATGTGTTAACTGTAAAATCAAGTCCCAAAGGAAATGGGATTATATCACATGGTGATGGGAATCATACTAAATCTTCTTCTTGTTGAATCAGTTTGAGGGAGTTTCTTAGATCGTTAAGTAATGGTAAACGAGAGAAACGACATGGCCTTTCTCTATGTATGCAGCTGGTTGACTCAGCCCATTCACAAGGATTATTCTTGATGGACTTGAGACCATCCCTTTTTGCTTTGGTCTCTTTTTGCATCTGCATTCTCCACGGAATCAACTTCAGGCTACTTCAACTGGGAGACCGTTCGAAATCATAATCCATGTGATCGATTTAAACGAGGTTGATGCATATAATCCAGACAGTTGTGAACTTCAACAGCAAAACTATGGAAAACATTTAAGCGTGCTTTCGATGACAGAGAAAACAGTCTATGTCCGCATGGCTAGAAGAGCAATGCTATAGTTGTCTAGGGAGCTAAATGGAGAAGATATATGAGACAAAACAAATGTATATGCTCTTGGGTTCTTCTGTTTGAGATACGGACAATTACTTGTTCTACAGTTGTGATAAGTTTTTAAGTTTATGTAACTTGTTTTAAATACCATTGAGGATGCAACTTTTCTTTCCGCTGAAACACTTTTCTGTTACCATATAATGCTTCTACATCTTCATCGGAGTCTCCTCGAGGGTATAGAGGTAGTGAGTTGGGCTTTGGGTAGCTTCCATTTTGTTTCTTCAGACTATTATTCGTAATCCCAAAGATAGTATTTACAGTATGTAACATGTCAGTTTTCAGTTTATTGAAATCCCTAGACCATGGTTTATTTCAGTTGCTATGCCATTGCGAGTCCAGTGAGATGCATGCTGCAATGATGGCAGATTTACGTCAACGGATTCTACCACCAACATTTCTCTCAAAATATCCCAAGGAAGCTGGATTTTTCTTTGGCTACTATATCCTGAACCCTCCTCGAGACCAACATCTAGGTATTTAGTTGTGTGATTCTCTGAAATGATCATGTGGGGGGGGGGGGGGGTGTATTTACTAGAAGTGGTACAATGGAGGATGTGTGGACCTTTTAGAGGATTGTTTTTTTGCCATTAGCTTAAATAGTTGTTACACGTTTTCTCTGCCGGGTATACTTTTAATTTTATAAAGTGTTCTCCTTCAAAATTGTATAGATAAAGTGACATGCTACTGTGTGAATGCTGATTCTCTTCTTTTTCTGTGACAGAGAAATACTAAAGTTTGAGTTGATCTTCAAAGGATGATTCAGTGATATCGACTGCTGCTTATAAGGAGATATCTGAATTGTTACCTCATTTTCTGTCTTCACTAGAAAAGTAGAAGAAGAAAAATGCATCTAAGCTTCTGCAAGACATCCATACCTTGGAGGATGATATTAAGGAGGCCGAGCAAAGATATTCTTCAAATACATCTCTGGTGAGATCTCATGGAGCCATTGAAACAAGAGTACAATCATCTCCCGTGGACGAGTCCTGTACAACTACTTCTAGTGCAGACTGCTAATACTGACAGGTTGATGAGTAATATCTGTTAACTTGAAGATGCATATTTCTTCATGAGAACACAAATGAAGTTACCAAATATTGCCATCTGTTCTGACAAAAGCCTTCTAAAGGTCAGGGACAGGTCGTCTGAAAATCAAACTGAGAATCAGGATACGAAAACCAATGAAAATTTTTCTGATCAACTGAATGTGTTTTACGAAGGGCTGTGGAAATTTGCTAGTATAGCAAGCTTGAAACCCTGTGGGACAATAAGAATTAGATACCTTTTAAGCTCTGCAAGTGTGGTATGCTCATTGAATTTTGACCCTGGAGAGGAACACATAGCAGCTGTTGGGATATCTTTATGAATGAATCTCTCTGTGTTTAAGTATCCACTAGTTGAGATGGTCCAACAAATCCAAATTAAGCTGTGTTTGCTGGAATAATTACATTTAAACTACTTGGCCTCGACTGACTAGGATGGTGTAGTTCAGGTGAGTATGAAAATTAGTAGTTCTCCTATCTATGTCATGTTAGACTATTTATTTTATTTACCATCATCTGTTGCTCAGTAGGATCTATCATGTGCTTTTTTGCCTTCTTCCTCTTAGAGATGTGTGTGGACATGTTAATCAAGTGATATAATAGACATAGAGCTGTCTAAATGACCGTGAAAATGGTCGTGGTTTTCACTCGACATTTCGTATTGTGTGGTTACTACAGATATGAGACGTTGGGACTGGACAATGATTCTCGCAGTATACAGAACATCAGAAGGGAGCTTGGTCAGTTGATTTTTCTCCATCTGACCCGAAAAAAATTTGTCAGTGGAAGTGATGACTGTTCGGTAAAGCTTTGGAGAGTCAATGAGGCACTGCTCTTCCCCCTTGTCTCATATTATAGCCACAGAATTTTTAATGCCAAGCTACTGGACGTGTTTTTTTTTCACTCCACATGTAGTGGAATTTATGATTCTCTGTTTAAACATAGGACTACCTAAGTGTAGTGGAATTTGTTTTCATATCTGACTTGTGGCTATGTAAAAACGTTCATTAGGCACAATCTGCAGTCCAGCTAATGTTTGTTGCGTGCAATTCTCTGCATATTCCAACCACTTATTGGCATTTGGGTAAGCTGGTTACACGGTATATTGCTATGATCTTCGGTACGTTAGAACTCCTTGGTGCACATTGGCTGACCATGAGAAAGCTGTTAGTTATGTTAAGTTTATGGACTCAGAAACCATTGTCCATGCTTCCACTGATAACTCTGTCAAGCTTTGGAATCTTAACAAGACTGGTTTTTCTCCTAGTGCTTGTCCATTGACGTATAAAGGACATACGAATTAGAAGGTACCCTTAAACTTCTCATCGACATCATTCGTTAGTTCTAACGTCTTCTAATCATCTACATGAATAAATAATTTTGTTGGATTGTCAGTCTTGGATGGATACATAGAATCTGGTTCAGAGACCAATGAGGTATTTTTTTCATAATAACAACAAATTTCAGCCATTAATATAAAGTTCGTTTGTAACTTCACAAATATATCCTTCTTTACTTTTATTGCTTCTGAGGTATATAGTAACTATAAATCTTTAGCAATGCTAATGACTTCATACAAGTTTGGACCGGTGGATCCCATTTCTAGAAGCGAGTGCTTGGATGACAGTGGACAGTTTCTGTTGAGCGTATGTTGGAGAAAAAAATTGAATATGCTTGAGGATGCAAATTTTAATGGGAACATGAAGCTACTAAAATTGGTTTAACATTTTGTGGCATTTGACTCCTTGAGTAAATTCTTTGGACAAACTTTTTGAAGTGAAGCAATGTTTTTTTGTCATGGAAACAATGATCCTATGTGACCCCACGGTAGGTTGGCAGCAAACATATAAATCTTGGGGAAGTTGAAGCAAAAAAGCTGTCTGTGTCTGAAAAATATTTGATTCTTCATGTAACTGTTTTTTCTGAATTATACAGGGGTACTCTGGTTCCACAGAAGTGATCCAGACTAGTTTCATGTTGCCACATATCGGTCTCATGTTTCTGGAGATGCCGAGATATTAATTCTCCAATGGCCGGACTCTTATGATATGAATTTTCATATTCTTTTGAGTGATTCATATATAAACTGTAGAAGTATGTTCCCGTAGCTTAACTATGTAACTATTGTTGGAGATTTTCTGTCAAAGATAAATAGAGAGAAAAGAAGCCTATGATCATTGTTTCTCAGTTCAGTAATTATTTGCTACATTTTCTTCTTGTCAACAATATTTTCATTGATAATGTCCATTGCGCAATGGGCTAGTACAAGAAGATCATACAGGTCAATTCACATTACAATAATCTCGAAATATGATGAAAGGTCTTTAACATCTCGTCGCATTAGGTGCAGTTCGTTTGCTCACCTGGGTGATCCATCTGGGTGAAGATGCAAGTTAATGTTCGTTTTGTACATTAAAATACTACATTCAGATGGGTCACCCAACTGCATTTATGAAAACTCACCTCAAATTCTCATCCAAATGAGGGTGAGTCTTCACGGAGCATCTGGATGAAGATGAGTCTTCACCAAAAATTTGATAAATTTTTCGTCAAAAAAAAAAAATTCCCGCCAAAACCGAAAAATACAATTTCCCGTCAAAATCGGAAAACACAATTTCTCCTCAAAATCGGGAAAACATAATTTCGCCAAAACCAGAAAACGTAATTTCTCGCCAAAATCGGAAGAAAGCAATAACCCGTCAAAATCGTTCGTCAAAATCGGAAAAAAGGCAATTTCCCACCAAAACCAGAAAACACAATTTATCGCCAAAACCGAAAACATACACTTTCACGCCAAGACCGAGAAAATGCAATTTCCCATCAATACCGGAAAACATAATTTCCCTCCAAAACCGAAAACGCAATTTCCTGTCAAAACCGGAAAACCACAATTTCTTGTCAAAACCGGAAAACACAATTTCCCGCCAAAATTGGAAAAACGTAATTTTCCGCGAAAACTGAAAAACGCAATTTCTCGTGAAAACAGGAAAACACACAATTTCTGGCCAAAACCGAGATAAACGAAATGCAAAGACGAACAACACCCAAATGGAGCATCTGGATAAAGCATCCATATGGACTATCTAGATGCATCTTTCAGATGTACAAACGAACAGGGACTTACACCCATGAAGCCAAGCGTCAGGAGAGTGGAGAGAGCCGAGGACATGCATCAGGTATCCCTTTTGCATGAAACATTTTCGTGTATGTGAAGTGAACTGTTGACGCGATTTCACCAGAGAATCCGCGATACGCACCAAATTTTATAGCCGGACAAGACGATCTTCATAAAGCTGCTTCTCTTTTGACGCTTTCTTTTTTGTATGAATTATATTACAAAAAAAAATTGCATTTCGTTTGGTTTTATATCGATTTGATTTCAGGAAAGAAAACATTTGATTCGGGTATAGTAGAGAAATGAATGAAATGACTTAGAAGATGGCGCAAGGAAGCTATACGCCTTAAGATCTCAGAGTACGTTAGCATGGAGCCATTTATCCAGCGCCAATGCAGCTCAACGCAGCACAAGGTTACAGACTCACATTGTTTGAACTTTGAACATAACAACCAATTTAATCATATAAAGCACAATGTAAATACTTGCAACAATGTATATACTTGCAACTAACTTAATCATATAAAACACAATTTATGTAGTAAATCAAACTTTTAAATGAACGTGTAAATAAAGTTTCATAAGAGAAAACAAAAAGATGAAGTCAGAAATTAACCTTCAAAGTGGCCCATACATAATACGTCATGGATATATTCTGTTCCTCTCCATCTTCAAGTGAGCAGCTCTTGTAAAAGAGGCATGGTAACTTTTAAATACTGCCAATGCACCAACCTCTCTCTTCTCTTCCCATACCTTGTGTAGAAGGTTTTGTTTAAACACGGTGGATTTGTTGCCCCAGCGTGTATATATTACAAAGATGTCCCCTTCATGCTCTGTCATCAACATTTTACTCAGAGATACTGGAAAGGCCGGTCTCACTTGAAGAATATTCCAGGTTTCTTTAGACGGGTCAAGAACCCCAAGGAGGCCGGCGGGACTGAGACAATAGAAGATACCATTTGAGAATCAACATATGTCCCAAAAATAATGTTTCCTATGGTGACAAGGTAACGGGTGCTCTAAGTGATGGGTGGTCCAAACGGATTTACCAAGCTTCCAAGTATTGATCACAGAATATGTGATGCCCTTATGAAACAATATTGTATAGCTGAGTGAGATCACCATACAACTAGTTGATGTAGGAGCGGCTGAGAAGGCCAAGCAATAGTCGTCTTTGGAGTAGCATGACCCCTTGGGTAGGTAGAAGCGCTCCCGGGTAAACGGGTTTAGAAAGAATATCAAATCCGAAGGGCACTTTCCCCACACAAGCAACCAACCATCCCTAGAACAAGAGAATCTAAGTCCCTTTAGATCTTGAAAATTGAGATTATATGTTGCAGACCGTGATGGGTCCAAAAGAACGTAGTTTCCGTCATCTGATGATCCTCTTTGTGGATAAAAAAGTGAAGGACGGGGCTCTAAGTTCCTGACAGAAACTGCTACTTCAAGCCATGTCTTGCATATTAGAAGCTATTATGTTGTCTTTCAATCCGAGATAGGAAAGTATCTCGTACAGGAGATCTAACGGAATATTCAGATCCCACGATCCTGTAATACTAATACCCTTCTTTGATCCACGATCTCTTCTAGCTTTTTCAGTGTACCTACTGAAATTTATTAGAAGAAAAAAAAGAAGAAGATGAATTCGTAGTTTCTTATTGATATTCGAATGTTGTTATAGTGAAAACTAAACTCCATAAATGTTCGTTCTTTTGTGCAACAGTTACGTACATAACGTAGGACACAAACGTATACAAATCTAACCCTAATTTAGAGATCATAAACCCTGGAATTTCGATTAAAAGGGGAAAACTGTTTTTAGTAAACTCACGACTGGGGCGGTTTCTTTCTTGAATTGGTCATTGTGATCGGGGGAACAACGACGGTTGTGTATGCTATCACCAAATTTGATAGCCACACGGTTTAGGGTTAGGTCAATTATATAAGTAGTTTTTTATTAGTTTGGAATTTTATTTTTTAACTGACCCATTGTAAGGTAGTTTTTTATTAGTTTGGAATTTTATTTTCTAACTGACCCATTGTATTTTAAAGATTTGCAAGTAATTTTATAGTTATTTGCTTTTTCGGAAATTAATATTTTTAAAATCCGTTATTTTGTATTTGTTCTATTAGTATTTTTTTAAAACAAAATTTAGAGACCGAATGGATTGTGGTCGAGTGGTAAGGAGACGAGACTGTGACGCTAACACGTTTCAGGTTCGATTCACCTGCTGCGTGAAACTAAGTCACAATTATTTTGGTCACCTTACACGGATATGGATCTATGCTTTAAGATCCATTTGAATATCCGGAGAGAGAGTCTATCCGTAGGTTGCATCTCTTCTTGGGAATTAGTATGAGCCTCTCCATGGGCTTGAGATACCCCTGTTAATCAAAAAAAAAACAAAATTTAGGCTTGGTGGAACAAGGCAGAGTTGCTGCCGTATATCGGTGTATGCTACCTCCAATTTTGACACGAGGATTAGATGCCTTTTTAATAATGTTTATATTAATTTGACCCGAGAAAATAAGAATAAATATCCGATTAAAAACTGACTCAAAAGAAATTACTCAAATCAAACATTTTACTAACTATTTTTGTTCAACCCATCAGCGGCATCGCATCCCGTTAACTCGGATCGATAATCTTTCAATATCAAATTACCATTCTCAACCATTAACTGTAGACACAGAAAAATGAGATTCATCTCATTTCTTTGGATACCACAATTTTCCATATCACTTCCAGAATAATTAGTTTCCGAAAATTTTATCTAAACTTGTAATCTTCACCGTCACTTCAACACCAGATGAACTAGAAAAGAGAAGGACTGAGAAACACTAACCTACAGAGAGCGCCTAGAAGCCTGACTCAACAATCCAGTCACTGCCGTCAAAATTAGGGTTTGAACTCAACACCGCAACTGCCTAGAAAGTCTCTAACGACCTGCACAGTATTAACAGCCAAACAACACTAACAAAAGGATATCAAGTGAGCTGAAAATGGCACTGGTCAGGTTCCTTGGAGATCAGATGGCTTTTATTGAACTTGGGATTTTATAAAATTTTAGGTTTTTGCCCAGTAATCCCTTATTGGACGATGTATTTATAAAAAGTTTTACAAATGCCCTTGGATATAACATTTATAGAAATCCTATTAAATCATCTCTTATTGGAAAATATGGATTTCATAAGTGAGATTTATCATAAGTTTTTTGGGATATTAAAAACTGAATAATACTTAGGTTCACCTCTGGGGGTAAACTTATGAATTCACCTATTTCCTTATTTCAATTATATTGCCATAAATATTAATGTCACATAAATAAATAAATTATAAATTACAAAAGAAGTAAACTTTAAATTATAAACTCTAAATTAGAACTCTAAATTCAAATCTTAGATCTTAAATTTTAAACCAAACCCTAAACCCTAAACCGAAACCTATACCCTAAACCCAAACTATATACCATAAATTCTAAATCTAAATTTAAATCCTAGACCCTAATCTCAAACCATAAACTCTAAACTCAAACTCTAAACCCTAAACCCAAACTATAAACCCTAAATCCTAAACCTTAAACCCAAACTGTAAACTATAAATCCAAAATTTTCAAATACCTTTGGGTTAATGATCATCAAATGTATTTTCAAATACATTTTAGGGTATAGAGTTCGGGTTTATAGTTTACAGTTTGGGTTTAAAATTTAGGATTTAGGTTTTAGAGTTTGGGTTTAGGGTTTAGAATTTGGGTTTAAGGTTTATGGTTTGAGTTTAGGGTCTAGGATTTAAATTTAGATTTAGGATTTATGGTATATAGTTTGGGTTTAGAGTATATATTTAGGTTTAGGGTTTAGGGTTTGGTTTAAAATTTAAGATCTAAGATTTGGATTTTGAGTTTGAATTTAGAGTTTATGATTTAAAGTTTACTTTTTTGTAATTT
Source organism: Raphanus sativus (assembly GCF_000801105.2). Classification (NCBI taxonomy): domain Eukaryota; kingdom Viridiplantae; phylum Streptophyta; class Magnoliopsida; order Brassicales; family Brassicaceae; genus Raphanus; species Raphanus sativus. The sequence goes on along the minus strand of NC_079513.1, from coordinate 8,906,590 downwards.
ATAATTTATTTATTTATGTGATATTAATATTTATGGTAATTTGATTAAAATATGGAAAGAGGTGAATTCATAAGTTCACTTCAGAGGTGAACCTAAGTATTGTTCTTAAAAACTATCATTTACCATTCAAATTCAATAGAATCAAATATCATCTAAAGAGATAAAATTCTTATTAAAAATAATCATTTCGTACGTAACTGAGATGGGAAGAGAATCAATTATCAGTTTTCTCACCATTATCGATCTTAGAGATGGTTCATATGATTAGCTAGCAACGGAGGTTTCAGCTAGAAGATGATGATGTGCGACCTGTCAGGCTGTCACCTTCTCAAACCTCCTTGTAGAAATCCAGTTTCAGCCACTCAAAAGTACTGAAGAATCTGAGTACAGTGGAGGAATAGTTGATTATATGTATGGTTTAGATCTGTCAAGCAATGGATTAAGTGGTGTTATCCCATCCGAGTTTGGAGAACTCTCGAGACAAGCCATGAACTATTGGGACTACACAAGACAGGTGATCTGTCAAAAGATGTTTGGATTTGTAACAACGCCAAATGTGTATAACTGGTATCAAGTCTGATGGTCGATGGCACATAGAAAGAAGGGGTCTTTTGTCTTTTTCGTTTTCTTTCCCTCTCTTGATACTTTACGAGGATGTTTCAAGCTTTTTTTGTTGTTGTTGTATTCTTTTAACTCCGTCACTTTATTTTATTCAACCCCACTACAACGTCTCTCTGTTTAAGCTTTTTAACCATCTCTATGGAAATTAACATTTGATAAACATATAACACCATTATTTGGAGATTTATTGATGTTGAAAGTTACCACAAACAAAATGAATAAAAAAATTTCAACTATACAAGTCTGAAAAACTATTTATACAAAACACAAACTCGATGCATCCAAATAGCTTGAAAATAATTTCACTCTTTGTTTCGATGAGGCTTTTGTCCTATAAAGAGGAAGAAGTGCTGATTTCTCTGACCTCATTTTTACAGAGAGGGCAAGTAGAATTAATTTTGAGCCATTTGTCTACACAGTCTACATGAAAGACATGTACACATGGCAGCTCTCTAACTTCTTCTTCGTCTCCATATCTAGCCAAGCAGATGCAACAGCTCTACAAAACCAATACCATCCGAGAACGTTTCAAATATTTCATCATATTTACAAATTTATCACTACATGCATATATTTATTTATATCATATAGTAGTATTATTGGTAAGTCCCTAGTATATATGTATTTAATATAAAAGAAATACATATATGTTGAAATATAAAATAAATTACACCAAATATTGGTATTTTGGTGTCTCATTGGAGTTGGCCTTAGGATTGGCTTCATCATGATCTGATGATTGTTATATTTAATTCAGAAGATAATTATATTAAACTACCACTACAATAATAAAAAATCTTGTAAGCAAAAATATAAAATAAAGAAAAAGTATCAGTTAAAAATATTCAAAAATCAAAATAATATATTTCCTTGGTATAATAGCATCTCACCAAAAAAAAAAAATCTTTCCTTGATACAATATCTGTAAGGTTTTGGTTCTATGCTCTCTTTTTTTTTTTTGTAACTGTCTATGCTATCTCTTGCAAGTCATGTTTCACATCAACCAGGTAAGTGTCTTTTGAATATTCTCCTTTGCCCTTGTAACAAGTCGGGACGAAAAAGGGAGGAAGAAGAAAATGAATTTTTTGGATATCATAGAGCATATGAATCTACAATCAGTAAATTGGCAAAATATCGATTTTTGGATACTTGTTCATCATGACACTAGCAGTTCTATCTACCATTCGCCTTTGTTGTCAGGTAGCATTTTTTTGTTTGATAAATATCTTCTTGTAAAATATCAAATATGTGACAAACATTGCTAATAGAATTGTAACCGAAAGAGGCAAGTTGGTTCACAGGGCACATGGCTACTTCACAAGCCCATCAGTGCATCCTTTTCATAGTCCCGCTATAATTTGGTCTCTTTGTGCTAATCTTTAAGTTCTTTAATCAAAAATTCATAGCAAGACTAATAATTGTTTAATTTTCAGTCGTCATATATAAATCTGTAGGCGGCAAAAAATATATGCTAAGCAAAGATTAACTACTAAACCTATCATGACTGAAGCTGCCGGGGTTGGGAGAGAACGATAGGTCATTCAACTATTTCCCTCATATATTGTGTGTAACTTTCCTTTTTGGAATGAACCATAAATCGAATTTCTATATATACTTTTGCTGATTATTGAACTTTTTGTATGTTTAAGCACCTTGAAAATACAAGGTGACTCTAGATTATTCGCACTGCAACATTCATGTTCGAGTCATTTAAAAAGATTATCGAGTTCGAAAAACAAAATGATTGATGCATCTGATCCAACGGCTAATACCTCTCACTAGTTTGTAAAATAGCCACCCATAAAGATTACATCAATCATTCAGTTAACAACTATATAATTATATAACAAATCATTGGCATTGTCTTACATTCAACAACCGAGGTGCTCCAAAGTAAAATAAGTCAAGTATATATAATCATCATACACTACCGAAAAAAACTATTGTGGAATAAATTCAAATGGTAAGATGTTTAAACAAACTCACTAAATATTTTATACTATAGTTATCAATCAAAACCATAAATTATGAAATATTACTTCGGCACTAGAACGATAAACAAATAACTTATGCCAAAGTAAACCGAACTTAATTGTTTAGAGCGTGTAAGCAAATTACCTAAACAAAGCAACAAATGTTTTAGGTTGTAGAACGCCATCAAATTATACATGAATTGTTTTCTTTTGAAACCACATGCATGAGATACGAAAATCTTTTTCAAAAATACAAATATGTACTGATTAACCGATAATCACGCTGATCAACACCTGCTAGCAGTTAAATTAATCAGAAAACAACATAGCTTGAAAAGAGACGTGAATCATTGTTTAAAAAAGGAAAAAAAAAATTGGAGAGACTCATGGAGTCATGATGAGTATGTTGTTGAGCTTGGCTGCCACTCTGTCAGTCAGCCCCACCATAAACTCCAAAAGATGAATTATATAAAATTGTTTTTTGTCAAGAACATATTTTTATATATTTTAACAAAATGCTAACAATAAATTTATACAAAATAAAAATTATAAAAATAGAAGTCCCAGAACAAAAGATAATACATCACATGGCCTTGGAAGGCCATCGCATTATTTGAGAAACTTTCTAAGTATTTTTAACACAAGCTTTTTTGTTAACACAAGCTTTATATTTAGTTAATATTAACTAATTTGTCAAATGAATGACTAATTTATTTTATTTTTCACTTTTTTATTTTAGTTACTCATATAAAAATGTTGAATCATTTTTTGATACTGATGTCCTGACATTTAGCAAACTAACCGTCGGTTTATATTATATATTCGTTTTTTTCAAATTGTTAAGTTTTATTCTGTGTTAAAAAAAACCTTTTATAACAAAAACAATAATAACTAATCATTTGTTTTGTTCAGACCCAAATTAGATTATATCAATATTTTTAAATGATCAGTATACTCATGTGTTTTTTGAATGTTTACTGCTATCCATATTTGAACACTCTCTTAGATTCTATAGTTGACCTAAAAAAATTTTCACTAACGAGTTTTTTTACAAATATATATCATCTTACTAGAGGATTTTTCGCATATGAAAAATCATCAATATATATGGATATTAATGCTATATTTAAAACGGAAGAAATAATAAAGTTTTTAGCAAAATAGATATGAATCCCAAAGATACTCTAAACTGGCAAACACATCTATATTATTAAAAGAGAAGTACCCATATAAATTGCCCTTAATTTTTAAAAGTTATTTACACTACTATGCCACTGAGAATTAAATAAGCTACCTATTTTAATGTTTGTCTTTTTCAGTTGATTTAATGTGATGTCCTAATATAAATTAAGTTACCTATTTTAATGTTTGTCTTTTTCAGTTGAGTTAATGTGTTGTCCAAATATAAAATTTAACTTTCCTTCTCTGTTAAATCAATTTCGAAATTATTTATAATTTTATTAATTGCTGTCTTTTCAGTTAATAAATACATTTATTAATTCTAAATTTACCACATTTAATAATAATAAAAATCGCATATGGGTATGGTATGAAAATTATTGTGCCATCACTATCTTTAATATTCGAACTAAACCAATTTTATGTTAAGTTTAAGTTTTTGCATACATTATTCAAATTTATTTTTTTATTTACTTTATATTTTAAGAATATTTTTTAAACAATTTAAATGAGTTATCATATAAATGTTAGATTTATTTAGGTGATCTCCAGTGTCGGTGATACATTTTACGTTAAACGCAAAATTATTAAATTACTTAATTTAGTACTATTACATTTACAAATATAACATTTAGTACACACACAAATTAAAATTTAAAATTAAATACCGAGTGAGATTATTTTCTTAACAAATTTATATTAATAGAAATTCCAAATATTTGGAATTTGAAAGCATTATGTTCCACACATATACTGTTTTAATTATGATAATTGAATTTATATTAGAATATTTTACTAAATTTTAATTTTAATTTTTTTATAACTGCCAAAAATTAGTTTTTGATCTAAATTTATGATCAAGTATTACAAATATATCATTTAATACAAACAAAAAAACTAAAACATAAAATAAATACCCGTGCGGTCGCACGGGTCAAGATCTAGTAATCTTTACTTTGGAAAGAGGTGTAAACTACATTTATACAAAGAACTACTCAAATTAGGGGGATTGAACTTACAACTTTATCCTTGATACCGGGTAAAATGTGTTTCATAGATGGATTTTGTAAAGACTAGGACAAACATTCGGGACAAGGCTGGTATAGCATCTTAGAGGGTTTTGATGGTTTAATGGGAGCAATAAATATTAGATCTATCATTTCACCCTTTTACTTGGAAGTAGAAGCATTTATTTGCGATGGAATATAAGAGAAATTTAATTACATCAGTTTCAGATCACATTTGCAATGGATTGTTCTCAATTGTTGAAGATAGTTTCGAAACCAAAAGAATGTTAGTTTTTACAAGTTATTTGGAAGATATCAAGATCCCGAAAGACAATGATTCGTTTATTAAAAAATTTCGTTTTGTTTTGCTAATCTGATAAGGAGCTTTTACTTTCTTTAATTTTCTATATAGTAAAAGTTTCAATCAAATTACAGATACATTACAATAATTATAATGTCTAGTATCTCGATCGAGGGAGAAAATTGGGAAATAGCATTCCTTGTAACCCTTAGGTTATCGGGGCATCTGATGTGAAAATAAATTTCATTGATATCATGGATATTATGGTGTCTAATAAGTTTTTGTACCCATTTTTTAATTTATTATTTTCTCGCTTTTGGATCCTATTTTTTTAAACGTTAGTTAGTTACAAAATTAAATCGTATTGAGAGCCTCGACGCGTGTCTGAGCCCTACACCGAACAAAATTAAGTGAATACCCAAAATAGTGGTCATTTTTTATATCTTTCCACTACTAGAAAACTGCCGGATTCTGAGGGAAATTCCGAGGGACTATGTGTCCGTCGGAATATTCCCACGAAATTCCGAGGAAATTCCGAGGAAACACAATTTTCGTGTTTCCTCGGAATTTCCTCGGAATTTTCCGAGGAAATTCCGACGGACTGGTAGATCCCTCGGAAATTTCCGAGGAAATTCCGAGGGATAATAGAGCCGTTGATTATTCCGAGGAAATTCCGACGGCAACGGCTAGTTGGTCGGAATTTCCTGGGAATGTCGTGGGAAATATCGGCAGATTTAATCTATAAATGCAAGCACCCCTCATCCTCTTCATTCACTACATATCTTCATCCTCTCTCATTCTATTTTGCACACACGAATCTGATTGAAAAAATCATGTCTTCTTATAATTATCATCGCTCTTGGATAGATCGACCTCATATGGATCCGAACACGAGATTGCTTACGCCAGAGTAAGACTTATAATGCTGGCGTTTGCTCTGCAGCTGGAGATGATGTATACTACAGAAACATACGCGAGATTTTGGAAATCGTGTATCCGGGCATGGTTGGATTGCGGTGCACAGTTTTCTATTGTGACTGGTACGACAACACTCCGGATCGAGGTGTCAGAACAGATGCATTTGGTGTCACATCAGTACATTCGAGGCGAAAACTGCCATATTATGATCCTTTCATTCTTGCTTCTCAGGCCGATCAGGTAATTTAAAAATATATATGTCAATTATTTTCAATATTTGCTTCATCATCATTCATACTTAATTAACAAATTTAAAAATGTTACAGGTTTGTTATATCAAATACCCCCGGGTTACGAACAGAGATGATCCATGGGTTACTGTTACAGCACTCAACCCGAGAAGCCGAGTTCAAGGAAGTTCTGAGTTGGAAGACCCACTCCAACCAAACACATCCGGCAACTTAAGTGCAGCAGGAGATGTAGCTGCAGTTGATCTTGTTATCGATTTCACCGATTTTGGAGACGAAGCCGTTGTTCACGTCGAAGATGAACCAGAGATTGGAGAGTTTCACCAAGATCCAGATTCAGATTCATCTGGTGGTGATGATGGTGACTCGGGTTCAGAGGATGAACCAGAGATTGGAGAGTAGTATAGTTTTTTTTTTTTTTTTTTTTTTTTTCAGAATTCCGAGGAAATTCCGAGGATCTTGAGGGTTTCCTCGGAATTTCCTCGGAATTTTACCTTGTAAAATCAGATTTTAGGGATTTGATTTTAGGGTATAGATTCCTAGGAATTTCCTGGGAAAATTCCCAGGAAATTCCGACGGATATCAGCATTTCGTGGGAAATTCCTGGGAATTTTCCCAGGAAATTCCTAGGAATTCAGCATTTCGTCGGAATTTCCTGGGAATTTTCCCAGGAAATTCCTAGGGAATAAGGATTTAGAATCGAAAACACCAATTTACGGTTCCCAGAAGACTTACGTAAGCCTTAGTAAGTGTCTTCAATTGATTATGGGACAAGACATTGGTGTTGTACCAATTAATGGCCACTTTTCCGATTGTTGCACCGAGATCCCCAAACAGCAATGCAAGATAAACACTTATACACTTTAATGAACCTAAACGACAATACTTATACTCGATTCAATCATTTTGTAATTTGAATGTTTATTTGTCATGTACTATCAATATAAGTCTTGAGAAAACTGCCAAATTGTTCAAGGAACGGTCTAAAGTTTGTAAATCATTAATCCGAACCCCTAAACTATGGTTCCTCGGAATTTCCTGGGAATTTTCCCAGGAAATTCTGAGGAACCATAGGATTCCTAGGAATTTTCTGGGAAATTTCCCAGGAAATTCCGAGGAACCCATAATTCCGAGGGAATTCCGACGGAATTCCTGAATCCCTCGGAATTCCGTCGGAATTCTGGTAAACCGGTTCGTAAACCGAAAATTCCGACAGAATTCCGAGGGTTTCATTTTCCGTCGGAATTTTCGGGGTAAAACCAGATCTGCGGATCTTCTTCCCCATTTCTCTCTTTCTCTCTTTTCCCTTGGCGATTTCCGGCTCCTCCTCCTCTCCCTTGGCGATTTCCGGCTCCTCCTCCTCTCCCTCTTGATATTCGGGCTCCCCCTCCACCCCCACTCCCCTAATCTCTCCCTCCTCCATGTAAGTTCTCTTCTCCCCCTCTCTTATTAGTTCTAGGTTAGATTTTAGGGAATTTTGTTAGATTTTAGGGAATTTGAGTAGATTAGGTTTTAATTAGAATTAGGGTTTGATTAGGTTTGATTAGGATTAGGGTTTTGATTAGGATTAGGGTTTTGATTAGGATTAGGGTTTTGATGTTAAGTTTTGATTAGATTTTAGGGTTTGATTAGGTTTTGATTTTAGATTTGATTAATTTTAGGGTTTCAATTTTTTAGTAATTATTTTGGCTACTTTATAATTTATAAAAATTTTATAAGTCATTTAATAATTATTTTAGTTAATTTCAAAATTTTTAAAAATTTAAAAAGTCATTTTATAATTATTTTAGCAAATTTCATAATTTATAAATAATTTTAAAAGTCATTAAAAATTATTTAGCAAATTTTATAATTTATAAATAATTTAAAAGTCATTTAATATTTTTTTAGATATTTTGAAATTTATAAATAATTTATAAGTTATTTAATAATTCTTAAGACATTTTTTTAATTTATAAATCATTTTAGCTGTTTTTATAATTTATAAATATATATTTTAAAAAATAAATTTTATTAATTTTAATTCATTATTTTTAAAAAATTATAGGGATTCTAGTGAGAAGATGATGGCGGCCTTCATGAGGCAATTCCCGGACCAGAACTTCGACGTCGACGAGGACGAGTAGTTCTAACTTTAATTTATGTTTTAAACTTTATTTTTATTTTCTGTTTTGTATGAATATTACTTTTGAACTATTTATATTATGTTTTTTATTTTAATTTTCAATTTAATAATTAATTTTCGAATTTAATAATTAATTTTCCAATTTAATTAATAAGAAATAAATTAATATTTATTTATTAATATAAATTATATTTTACGAAAATTCCGAGGAACGAAGGCCCTCGGAAATTTCCGAGGGAAGTGTTCCTCGGAATTTCCGAGGGAGTCTTCCGTCGGAAAATTCCGAGGAATATTCCCTCGGAAAATTCCGAGGAACAATTTCCTCGGAATTTTCCGAGGGAATATCCCTCGGAATATTCCGAGGGAGAGTTCCTCGGAATTTTCCGACAGTGTTTTCCGAGGGACATTCCCTCGGAAAATTCCGAGGGATATTCCGACAATGGGATCACCGTAGGTGTTCCTCGGAATTCCCTCGGAAAAAGTCTCCGTCGGAATTTCGTCACAAATTTCCGAGGGAATTCCGACGACTTACGTTATTCCGACGATATTATTCCGACGGATCATTTCCTGGGTTTGTCGTCGGAATACGTGAATTCCGACGACATTCCGAGGATATCTTCCCTGGGAATCGAGCAGTTTTCTTGTAGTGTTCCATACATAACCGAAAAAATGGACAATATTCTTCAAGAGTTTTGGGTCCAATTTTTCAAAAATTCATACACATCTACAAAATTTTCTGATTTGGTATATGCAAAAATCTTATTGACGGCGTTAATAATTTTAATAATATATCAAAGTTTATTCCTTTTTAATTGAAAAAAATTCCTATAGCTCCAATAAACGAAGTAAATAAATGCAATACAAGCATAGGAAATACAATAGTATTATTTGATTTATGGGGATAATATAAAGTTCTTGTACTAAGTCCAAAATTTTCAACAGTAATAAAAATTTGATTTCTTACATTATTACTAAATTAAATTAACCTTATTTAATTCATTTCAAAAGTAGAGTTCTAAAAAAAATAGGTGGGAAAAAACAATCAATTTTGTATGTAATTGGTCATATAATCGTGGCTACATAGATAGGTAAGCAAAAAATTTATCGACGACGTTACTAATTTTGATAATATATCAAAGTTTATTCCGTCTTGATTGAATGAAATTTTTATAGCTCCAACAAACAAAATAAATAAAAGCAATACAAGCATAGGAAATACAATAGTATTATCTGATTCATGGGGATAATAAAAAGTTCTCGTACTAAGTCCAAAATTTTCAACAGTAATAAAAATTTGATTTCTTACATTATTATTAAATTGAATTAACCTTACTTAATTAATTTCAAAAGTGGATTTCTAAAAAAAATTAGGTAGGAAAAAAAAATCAATTTTGTATATAATTGGTCATATAATCATGGCTATATAGATACTAAGACTCCTCCCTTCCCGTTTTTCACTTTCAAGTTTTTACAACTCCGAACTCATTCATATACCAAGAACGTTGAATTTAAGGACATATAACCTCGCACGTAATAAAAAAAAAACAGCCTTCTTTTGTTGTCCATAAAATGTTGAACTACCGGTTTAATTTGCTGAGAACGTTTTAAATTGATGGATAAAACCACTGTACACTCATAACTTTTTTATAAGTGATATAATACCAACTAATACACTAAAGTAATTGTGATTTTACCATAATATTTTTTTCAAATTTACTTTTAAGTTCTAAATGATAACCATTTTCATAAAGATCTAAATTTATTTTTATCAAAAAAAAAATTATGATAAAACTAACTTTTAAAAAATTATTAATAAATATTTAATAATTATTTATTAAAAATTATATATTCAACATTAACCCTTAAATACTAAACTATAGGCAATAATCAATAAATCGTAGACCTGACATATTTTCTTAAGTGGTAACAGACTTATAATATTTTAAATATTTTCTTAATACAACAACTGAACTTTGGTTAGCCTCTCGATTACGTCCGAATTGAACCGTTTGAATATAACAAATTTGTCCTTTTTCCCCTAAATTTTTATTTAAAAAAATAAAACTTATCTAGAAACATAGCGATGTCAATGTTGATATTTGATAAGAGAAAAAAAGGAAAAAGAAACGACGAAAAAACATGCATTTGAATTTTCAGCTAACTGGTAAATAGATTTGACCGGGTGAATTACCGGTTATATTTAAATAGTTTGTATTGCAATATTTTTAATAAACTAAAAATCAGTATATTTAAATTTTAAAATAAATCTTCAATTTGTATTCATAAATTTATGATTAGAAATTTAATAATAAAATAGTAATAATTACTTTCAGACATTTATACAGAAAAAATACAAAACAATACTATATATGCGCTTCAAGCACAGATCAAGATCTAATATAGGTCTAACATTTTACCGGATCCGAAAAACTAAACAAGAACGGATCCGAAAATACATGTTCAGATCCGAGTCTATGCTAAAATATTTATTGGATCTTTTTTATGGGGACCCACGAGTCTCGGTTTGGATCTACTTCCTACAAGAGACCCAATCGGGTATTCGAAATACTCAAAAAATATTATATATTAGGTAAATTTGGATGATTGTGTGTATTTTGAATATTTCAGATATTTTTTTATGTTTTGGATTCAGGTTTTTAGGTATAATTTCAGGTTTCGGGTAAATTTTAGATCTCCAAAAAATATAATTTGGGTGTTCGGATAAAATTTGAGATACCTTTCGGGTTTTCGGATCTGATTTTGAGTAAGTTTCAGATATATTTTCTCCAGGTATTTTTAGAATTTGCAGGTACTTTTCGAGTTTTCAAATTCAGTTTGGATATGTCAGGTCTTTTTCGGGTCCTATATACTCAAATCAATCCGAATCCAAAAAAGCTAAAATTACAAGTGTTTTACGGATATTAGAATTATATACCTGAACTGACAAGAATTCGACAAGATCCGGGCCGAGTAGACCTGAAAAACTATAGATATCTATATGGATCTAAATTTTCAGGAACCGAAGAATACGGATCCATACACATATATGACTACAAAAGAATATGATTAAGAAAAAAAACACAAGTATTTCAATTAAATATCAAGAAAAAAGTTAAACAAAAAAATATACATGTCCTTTTGAAAGGTCGGGTCAGAATCTAGATTCTGAAGACCCGAATATTCTCAAATATTTAAGAAAAATAGTTTCATTTAAAATAAAAAATCATATAAACTTTTTAAAATACACAAAAACAGATTTTATCAATACATAACGGGTCTAGGACAAAAAAACAATAGTTTAAAAATATTAAACTTTTTATTTAAATTAAAATACTAAAAATAAAATCAGTGTGAAATAATTCACAAGTTTAACAGCAGGTTAATAAACAAAAATCATAATACGGGTCAGAATTATTTGGAGTCTTCAAATTTTGGTCATATTTAAAATAACAAAAATAATTCATACAATAATTTTAGATAAATTCATAAAATTCTTAACAAAATATAATTTATCAAGGATAAAATATTCATGACATAAAAATAATTTTTCAACAAAAAATATATTCACCCTCTGAAGGGCGGGTCAAAATCTAGTTAACCCTTAAATACTAAACTATAGGCAATAATCAATAAATCGTAGACCTGACATATTTTCTTAAGTGGTAACAGACTTATAATATTTTAAATATTTTCTTAATACAACAACTGAACTTTGGTTAGCCTCTCGATTACGTCCGAATTGAACCGTTTGAATATAACAAATTTGTCCTTTTTCCCCTAAATTTTTATTTAAAAAAATAAAACTTATCTAGAAACATAGCGATGTCAATGTTGATATTTGATAAGAGAAAAAAAGGAAAAAGAAACGACGAAAAACATGCATTTGAATTTTCAGCTAACTGGTAAATAGATTTGACCGGGTGAATTACCGGTTATATTTAAATAGTTTGTATTGCAATATTTTTAATAAACTAAAAATCAGTATATTTAAATTTTAAAATAAATCTTCAATTTGTATTCATAAATTTATGATTAGAAATTTAATAATAAAATAGTAATAATTACTTTCAGACATTTATACAGAAAAAATACAAAACAATTACTATATATGCGCTTCAAGCACAGATCAAGATCTAATATAGGTCTAACATTTTACCGGATCCGAAAAACTAAACAAGAACGGATCCGAAATACATGTTCAGATCCGAGTCTATGCTAAAATATTTATTGGATCTTTTTTATGGGGACCCACGAGTCTCGGTTTGGATCTACTTCCTACAAGAGACCCAATCGGGTATTCGAAATACTCAAAAAATATTATATATTAGGTAAATTTGGATGATTGTGTGTATTTTGAATATTTCAGATATTTTTTTATGTTTTGGATTCAGGTTTTTAGGTATAATTTCAGGTTTCGGGTAAATTTTAGATCTCCAAAAAATATAATTTGGGTGTTCGGATAAAATTTGAGATACCTTTCGGGTTTTCGGATCTGATTTTGAGTAAGTTTCAGATATATTTTCTCCAGGTATTTTTAGAATTTGCAGGTACTTTTCGAGTTTTCAAATTCAGTTTGGATATGTCAGGTCTTTTTCGGGTCCTATATACTCAAATCAATCCGAATCCAAAAAAGCTAAAATTACAAGTGTTTTACGGATATTAGAATTATATACCTGAACTGACAAGAATTCGACAAGATCCGGGCCGAGTAGACCTGAAAAACTATAGATATCTATATGGATCTAAAATTTTCAGGAACCGAAGAGATACGGATCCATACACAATATTGACTACAAAAGAATATGATTAAGAAAAAAAACACAAGTATTTCAATTAAATATCAAGAAAAAAGTTAAACAAAAAAATATACATGTCCTTTTGAAAGGTCGGGTCAGAATCTAGATTCTGAAGACCCGAATATTCTCAAATATTTAAGAAAAATAGTTTCATTTAAAATAAAAAATCATATAAACTTTTTAAAATACACAAAAAACAGATTTTATCAATACATAACGGGTCTAGGACAAAAAACAATAGTTTAAAAATATTAAACTTTTATTTAAATTAAAAATACTAAAAATAAAATCAGTGTGAAATAATTCACAAGTTTAACAGCAGGTTAATAAACAAAAATCATAATACGGGTCAGAATTATTTGGAGTCTTCAAAATTTTGGTCATATTTAAAATAACAAAAATAATTCATACATAATTTTAGATAAATTTCATAAAATTCTTAACAAAATATAATTTATCAAGGATAAAATATTCATGACATAAAATTAATTTTTTCAACAAAAAATATATTCACCCTCTGAAGGGCGGGTCAAAATCTAGTTAACCCTTAAATACTAAACTATAGGCAATAATCAATAAATCGTAGACCTGACATATTTTCTTAAGTGGTAACAGACTTATAATATTTTAAATATTTTCTTAATACAACAACTGAACTTTGGTTAGCCTCTCGATTACGTCCGAATTGAACCGTTTGAATATAACAAATTTGTCCTTTTCCCCCTAAATTTTTATTTAAAAAAATAAAACTTATCTAGAAACATAGCGATGTCAATGTTGATATTTGATAAGAGAAAAAAAAAGGAAAAAGAAACGACGAAAAAACATGCATTTGAATTTTCAGCTAACTGGTAAATAGATTTGACCGGGTGAATTACCGGTTATAACCAGTAATCATGAACCGGGTGAATTACCGGCTATAAGACCAACACCTAAAACAAGTTGCCTCTTCACTTCATCATTCCTCACACTGTTTCTCTTTCCTCCTCGGTCTGTCTCGTCGCCTCTGCAGATACTCCGGCAAGCTTCTTTCTTTCGTCGGATCAAAAGAAACAGAGAGAGAGAGAGATGGCGTCAAGGAGTTACGTTACTGGTTTCGCGTTATTCACATTTGTTTTCGCCGTCATCTCGTCTCTCGCCAGCGCTCAATCTCTAGCTCCCGCTCCTGCTCCGACCAGTGATGGTAAGTATCTTCTTCCACGATATCACATCCCCTTCTTATTCTCTCTCTCTCTCTGTCCAGATCTGAATTCGAGAGTGTTTTTTTTTTATTCTCCAGGGACATCGATAGATCAAGGGATTGCATATCTGCTAATGGTGGTGGCGTTGGTGCTGACTTACCTCATTCATCCTCTAGATGCATCTTCTTCCTACAGCTTCTTCTGAGTTGTCTCTTTATTTTCAGTTTTTGTTTTTTTTTGTGTGGATAAAAATCCCGAGTATGGTTATTAATTTGCTCATGATTTATGTTTTTTGTCTTGATTATGATCATGGATTCATGATGATGATGACTCCTGGAGATTGAATCTCTGTTGTTTTCCATCAGATTATGATGATGATGATGATGATTCCTTTTCTTCCATATTCAATTTATTCATATATTATTCCTTTCTTCCATATATTATTAACTTTGAACCGAAGAGAAAAAAAAAACAAATCCTATTCTTGTTCAAGTTTGTGGCCTTCCAGAGAAATCTGAAAAATTTAAAATCAAATCTAGAAATTTCTTGCCGTTATATTCGATTTCGTTTGAATTATTCTTGTGGAAACGGCTCTTACATTACACATTATGAGTTATATCTTAAAAGCGATGGATATTACACTTCTAAATGGTGAAAAAAATATTAATGTTATTGCCAAATGAAACAAAACGGATCACAGAGAAAATAACTATATAAAATCAAACAAGTATTAAAAGGGGAATAACAAACCCAGGGAAGACCTCCACGTCAGATGATTAAATCGACCAATGGGATTGGTTTTGTTTCCACGTCAGACTTGCTTTCATTTCCGATTGGGCTTTTGTGTTTTGTAGGTCTGTTTCGAAATTTTTTAGGCCCAGTAAACCTAATTATCAAACAATCGCCTCTTTCCTGTCACAACCGCGATCTTCTCATTTTCCCTTTGTGCAATCCCTAATCACCTGAAACCTTTGCTCTTCTTTTCTCTGTCGATCATCAAACCTTTCCTATTCTTTCTTTCCGTTCCGTTTCGCGATCTGAACGACGACCATTCAAGACAGCCTTCACTTCTTTTCTCTCATTAATGGACTCTCTTATGTTTTGTCCCTCTGTTTTTTCATATAAAACACAAAATCAAGGTTTCATTTCGATCCAACTTCGTTCTAAATTCTCTCTACCACACTGCAATGAGTTCCAACGGAAAGTCCATGGTATCTGGTACCTCCAAGTCGGAGAAACCAAAGGGCGCTGCCGCTAACTCCTTTCCGGACACGACCAAGCCCATCGCTGCAACCTCTTTCTCTTCAGACCTCTCCATCGGCGCTCCCCTCTCGAAGAAAGACAAAGTCGATTCGTCGGACTCCTCTTCCAGACTGACGAAATCCAGCTCCAACACCGGTGTCTCGATCGGCCATCCTAATCCGAAGACATCTACTGGTAATAACCCATGTCGTTTCTTTTTCCAAATTTTGATCTGTTATTTGTAATATCTATAGGTAATTTGTATGTTATATCTAGTGGATGTTTTGTTTAATTTTGTCTATGATTTTTAAAAACAAAAATTCTTTGTTCAGATATGAATGTTTTGCTTTAGTTTTATGAGTTTTTTTTATTTTAATTCATTCAATCTAAACCCAGTATTCTTTGTTAAGATATGAAACGTTTCTTCATGTTTTTTAGTTTTCGTCTCTGTATTTTTTTTTGTGTTTTAGTCACTTGATTAGTCAAGTGATATGGAACGTTTCTTCATGTTTTTTAGTCAAACTCCGAACCTGTCCATCATGTAGATTCTTCTTCTACTACAACTGTATCTTAGTCAAGTGATTCTACTTCGCTGGGGATTCGTGAGCCAGTTTATGAGGTTCTTATGAATTGTTTCTTTATCCCATTGCATGCCTCAGAGATATTGTTTCTTTATCACAGAACAGAGACTTCTTTACTTTTAGTGTCTGAATCGCTTTGTGTTTTTTAATTACTCGAACTAAACAAAGGTTACAAAATTTTGCTATTCCTAGATTTAGCTTCTAAAAAACAACATCATGTATCTCTTTGATAGAATTAGTCGGCAGTGGTTTAGGGTACTTGAATCTTTTTTGACTATGTTAAGATACAGTCCGTTTGATCACCAAAAAGAAAAATATTTAGTTTTTGGTTTGAGTTTCAAGACGTCTTTAACTCTCTTTATTTAAAGACACGTATACTCCTATCTGATTTTGTTGCTGGCAACGCTTATGTTTGTCTACAGGCATGAGAGGCAAAGGCGCTGTCTCATCTGTCAACAAAGGGAAAGCCATCGTCACCGCCAACGGTGGAGAAGTGATCACTTTCAGACATGCGAAATTCGGTCCGCATGAACGCGAAGTGAGGTTCCGGTTGATCCACTATTGGGAAGCTCGAAATATCAAGACAAAGGTGCTGATCGGTGTCGAAATGCTGCTCATTGATGAAGAGGTATGACCCGAGTTGCTCGCTATTATCTTTCTGTTCATTTTTGTTGGTTCATTTCGGTTTAAACATCTTCAAAAAGTTTGTCTACTTTTAAGAGATTTCCTGTCTAGCTTATCTTATTCAGTCTTTTCAATGCTGTCCACAGGAAACTGTCATCCAGGGCTTCATCCCAG
The DNA here is from genome assembly GCF_000801105.2 of Raphanus sativus. Classification (NCBI taxonomy): domain Eukaryota; kingdom Viridiplantae; phylum Streptophyta; class Magnoliopsida; order Brassicales; family Brassicaceae; genus Raphanus; species Raphanus sativus. The sequence goes on along the minus strand of NC_079513.1, from coordinate 8,889,620 downwards.
CTGGGAAGGTAGATACTTATCTGCCACACATGAAGGCTGGTGGCCTTTACAGGCTCCACAACTTCTTCGGGTCCTACAACAAGGAACTCTATCGAGTGGCCGATCCAGACTTCACAATCACCTTCACAACGACTTCTGTCCTCACTGACCTGGATGACAGTTCGGTTTGTATCCCTGAGGACCATTTCCGATTCCACGGATATGCAGAGTTCGAGGCTGCCTGCGACCTGAAAGGGGATCTTTATGGTAAGTTCCCTCACTTCAATTTCTTTATATAAGTTGTTCTTTCATATCGAGCAAATCTATTTTCTTCTTTCCCATATATATGCAGAGTCTGTGTAGTGTGTAACCTTAGATGATGTGCTTCGTTCAATCTAATATATTCATAACCATTTGGCTACGTTTGGCTAGGATTATGTCCTGTTCCAGTATTAAATGTAGATTTCATTGCTGGGTTTATACAGTATCAAGTATTGAGTTTTGTTGTCTTTTTCAGATTGTATTGGGCATATCAAACTTGTGAATGGCCAGGTTCTCGGCGACAGTCTCCTGATAGATGTCACCGAGATAGCTTCTACCTGCCGAGTTCAGCTTCATGTTCAAACACATGAGTAAGCTACACCATAAATTTTTTTACATACATATTTTGTCACTCTTACCACACCAATATTTGATGTTGCAGTGGTCCGGTGATGAAGCTGTACCTGTGGGACGAGGCTGCCCTACGCTTTGGTGAGAAATTTAAAGCATCTGGAGGAGCTGCAAGAGTGGTTTTAGTGACCACTTTAAACCCGAAACGATTTGGTTTTGGAGGTTCGTAATATAACCTTTTTATATTGTTTGAGAAGTAACTTAGTCTGGTCAATAATAGATTAGCTTTGCGTGATAGAACTACAATGGATTGGATTAGGCGCTTATTAGGTGTGATATATTTGAATCGTCTGTGAGAAATATTGAGATGTACACAACTCTATATCTCATTTTACATTAAAGTTTTGCCTCTGTCTAATACAATTGTGTCTGTTATAGGTGGTGCCCTAGGTCTCTCTCCTATGACGTCATCCCGTGTATTCCTTGACAACGATATTCAGGAAACCCGTGATTATCTCTCTTGGTAAGCCTGTCTGTATTAAAATATAGTTAGACCATGATTGTAACTGATATTTGGGCATTGACTTCAGGTTGAACTCAAACTTAGCTGTTGCTAACCGAGTAGATGCAGCCGTTGTTACCAAGCCTGAGTCAGTGACCATAGGCGAGCTATTCTCTTATATGAAGCATGCCGATGCAAAGGTAGTTCACAACCAATGGATAACACAGTCGTTTTTATAGTCTTAGTTTCTCAAATACATTTTCAAATGTTTTGCAGGTTGCTTGGTTTGAGTGCATAGCAACCATTGGTGATATTGTGCATGGTTCAGCATGGTATTACATAGGGTGTGGTGGATGCCACACTAAGGCCATCAAAGGTGCTACCACACTAATGTGTAAAAAATGTGGGAAAAGTGATATTGTTGGTGTTGCACAGTAAGTTAATCGGTTTATTAATACTCATACTTCCAATATATTCATTGCTAATTTGCTTCTGAAACAGGTACCTAGCGAAGATATCTGTGTATGACAATGCCGACCAGGCTATCTTTGTGCTCCTTGGCGCTGCTGGGCAAGAGTTGACTGGAAAGAAAGCTTCTGAGTTGGTTGAGAGTTATTTCGAGGTAATTACAAACCTGACTGCCTTGCTTATTTAAGTTTGTGTTCCCTAATATATTTTTAAATGTATAGTGACAAATGTTTAAATGTATGTCAGGCCAATGAGAATGTAGGTTCTAATGACTTGGTTCCGGTTCCTCAAGCTCTAATTGGTACCATAGGACAGTCTCGCAAGTTCATTGTGAAGATATCAGAGCACAACTTGACTGGCAAGACACAAACCTTGACTGTGACAAAGGTGCTTCCTATAGAAGATCCAGAGGATGAAAGTGATTTAGCAGAAGCTGTGGCTCTACCAGATGCCAATGAATTGTTGCAGAAGGGAGTTTCTGAGAGTGGTCCATCCGCAGGGTATGGAGAGCCTGGCGGTGAGGGGGTGAAAAGGTCTGGTGATGAAGTTGATGCGGAAGAGCACAAGAGGGCCAAATGTGGCTAAGATATGTGGTTCTGTGGTTACCAAAACTCTATGTTCTGTTTTTTTTTTTCATTTTCAGACATCATCTTTGCAACATTTAACTGCTTTCTTTTAATCTCTGGTTGTTAAACTTTCTGTTTAATGGTTTTTATCCAAGATCGAATTTTTATAATCTTAGTGTCGTTGTTTCTCATGCTTTTCTTGCTTCACTATTTACTTGCAGTGATATATTATATAGAAACTGTTATAACTATTCTTGAATGAAAGAACTTCTTTCTTATTAAGTCTGTTACGAGTGTTATGTCAACTACGATGCTCTCTATAATTTATTTCTTCTTAGAGTTCATATGTTGTTTTCTCTCTTCATCTTAAAATAAAAAAAAAAGATTTTGACATGTAGATGAGAGAATTAGTGGAGGTAGCACTCCTCTGTCAAAAATATTTTGATTAAAAATAAAACACCAAATGCGGCATTTTGTTTCTCCTATTCAAGTATTTCGGATTAATCAATTCAAAATTTCCAGGACTGTTTTCAAGATGAAACCGTACACATGAGAAAGATAAAGCTGTGTGCATCAACCAATATAAAGAAAAAAAATTAAAGAGTTATAACAACAATTTCATTAACTGTGGATAGTAAAAACAACCGTGTAACTTATAAACGTTACGAAAAAACTTAAAATCCATTAATCTTACCTCCGCCATTAGCACTATATAAGGATGAGTAGTCCTTTTTACGTATATAGAATTCTTGATTTAGTTCATCATCATGAACGGCCAACCACATATTTATTACTCCTTCTTCTCCGAGACAGAGCCTGCGATCGGCGATCCGGATAGAAAGCTTAACATCAAGATTAATAGAAAAAATACCAACCAAACAAAGATAGACTTTTCCATAAAGTTTTCGACAACCGCTACTGGTCATATAACTTATGAGACAGTTGATCTTATGGAACACATGTTCAGCTTTCATGATATCTTCTTTCCAGTGTCCGAAATATCATTGGATATACCAGTCAGAGGTTCGCTGCTATGATCCCATTATTAGTCGATTATGCAGGTATACGAACTTCAAATTATTTTCTTTTGGTTGGTTTAGAATAAGGTAGGGGCTTATAGATATATAATTGTGTTTATGGAAGAAATTTAGTAGTCAATATTTTATATTAGTCTATTACTATGATTCTTATTTATGTTGTTATCTAAGAGGTTTTAGTTTTTATTTCTATATGAATTATTGTTATCGGCTTATCATGTTTGATTCTTATATCTAGGCACACATGTCCGTACTGTTCTATCCTTACAAGATTTTAACCCTAACGCGACCAACAGGATAGACCTCGAGGAAGCTTTGATGGACCTAGGATCATCAATGAAAGAACCCATTCCAGAGGATGCTGGGGAAGTGTGCTCCATATGTCATGACAGCTTCAGTGGGACGGGGGTTGTAAACTCACTGAGGTGCAACCACGTATATCATCATCATTGCATCGTCAAGTGGTTTCACCATAACCTAACTTGTCCCACATGCCGTGACACAGATTTCTAAGCTGAAGTTTTTTCTCCTCAACATAATTGAATATTATGTTATCATCCCTCCTTAGATAAAAAATGTTACTTTCTACCATTGCCAGTTACGTTTGATTAATCAAATTTAATATTTAATACATTTATGACCTATAAAAGCCCTGGCGCGATTCTATATTAAATACAACCAGATCAATTACCGAATACGGTAGTTATTATCTTAAAATTATTTAACATGTAAAAAAAACTATTTAACAGAAAAGTTAGTTATTACCATAAAATCAGTCAAGATTTTATACATATATGAAGCTTCAAGAAATAAAGTATGAAACAACTTTATACATATATTTTTACCCCCCAAAAAAACTTTATGCTATACTACACTTGATTCGTGTTTTCAAAATATATATTTTCTGGAATTAAAAAAATAATAATATGAATTTATATATAAGATACTGTAAAGATGTGGATACATTTATCAGAACCAAAAAACAAAACCAAAATTGAACTAAATTCATAAATAAACAAACATATCATATATCTCTATAGTACAAAAACAAATCTATCCTTAAAAAATATTGCAATAAAAAACCGTTAAATAACAAAAAGTAACAAATACATAAAAGCCAAAGAAAATCAAAACACAAACCGCGCGTAGCGCGGTTCAAAAATCTAGTACATATAAAACGGTGATATTAACATTCAAAATACCTATAAATTAAAATCACAGAACTATTTAAGATGTTTCACTTGTTAGATCATAGTATTCGGTTTTAGAAAAAAAAAATAGAGTGATGAACAAAATAAATATATAAATAAATAGAATAAACCTGTTAAAAGTAGAATGAAAAATATTTTATTATTGAAAAAAATTTACCCTAAATTCTATTTTAAAATAGAAAATAAAATAGATTAGAGATGCTCTTTATCAAAAATCTAACTTTACAAAACTCTATAGGAGTAGAAAGTCACCAAAGAAGCTTCAAAGTATAAGTTTTAGGTAAGAAAAAAGAGACTTGGTTATACAATCGGTATACATTCGTTCTCTTTGTCTATCTCTCTAGGAGGATAAAGTTTCAGTGGTGTTATGTCTACCAGACGATACCTAATCAGTGAAATAAAGACAAGATTTTAGTATAATAATTTGGGCAATAACGAGTGCTCAAACCCTTAGGCTTATCTGATTCCGTGTCCTTGCCAACTCACAGGATAACAAGAGATACAAGCTAAGGAGCATGCTATTGTCCCGACCACAAGTGGGACAATATAACGTGTCAAAGATGGAGACTTCTCCCACGGGCAGTCTTTCATTACATTGCGGAAATAATCATAACAAGACATGTAGATCTTAACCTAGCAACATATTCGAAGAAAGTCAATAGCTTGCGGAAGCAAACGGGTTTACCAAATAGTAAACATAAGAAGAAACATTATTTGTTGTCAAAAGGACTCACGGTTAAGAGGTTACTGTGGCAGCACATGAAGACTACGTCACGATTTTTCAAAATTAAATTTATTTAAATAATTATTTATATTTAAATAGTTGTTTAGAATTATTTAAATATTTTTTATATTTAAATAATTGTTTAAAATTATTTAAATAAAAAGAAACAATTATTTAAATAAAAATAATATTTTTGAATAGTTTTAAGTTATATGTTTTCAAATTTAAACTTTTTATAATATACTTTCGAAAAGTTTTTTCAATTTTCTATTGTGCCTTATTTATTTTCATATGCTTTTTTATATTTTTTTGTAAATTTTGAAAAAAAAAATTCAAAATTTTTATTTTGAAATTAGAAAAAATAGATCACAATAAAAAAAATTAAGGTAATTAACCACAATTCTTAGAATTTATATATATATATATATTGTGGAGCTAATTCTAGATAATTAGTAATATATGAACAAAATATATTAGATATAAGTAAGACATAATAGATAACATTATCAATATTTTCGTGTGGTACAGTGGTTGATTGAATGGTTCATTTTGGTTGAACCTTGGTTCGATACTCCCAAATGACAGATTTAAATTTATTTTTATTTTACTAGTTAAATACAATGTAAAAGCCACGTCAGCATTCGTTAAGTCCACATAAACACCGTTATAATTTGACTAACGGTAAGACGATCAATGTATGAATTAACCGAAAAGTAAGAGTTGATGTATGAAATTTTAAAAAAACGTAAGTTGATGTATGTTTTAGCACAGGTATGTTGTGTGTATGTATTGATCGGGACCGCGGTCGTCTGTTGATGAATGAATTGGCGGATTTCCCTACAAAAGTGTAAAGTGTCTTGAGAAGGTTTGACGGAAAGAAGATCTTATGGGGTCCATAATCTCATTGGTACAGAGATTTTGTACACAACTTGTCTCACCTCTCGATTGCTTGGGCCAACCTCTCTCTGAAAAAGAAATTACCTTTTGCAACGTGATTCACTACATGGGCTTAGACCCACTTTTAGTTACTCGTTTGTGTGAGATATTACAGTCTTTTGAATTTTACTGTGGTAAAAAATTTGTTGACATTATTTTTATTGATATATAAATTTGGGACAAGACTTAGGTTCACCCCCTATGGTGAACCTTTAAATTCACCACACTATTTATGACCAATGAAAATGACATGTAGATAATTAAAAAAAACATTATAAATTTATTTTAAAATAATTAAAAAAGAATAATGCCAATTCTAAACCATAAATCTTAATTTTTAAACCCTAAATATTAATTTTTAAATCCAAACTCTATACCCTAAACCAAAATCCTATATCCTAAACCCAAATCTTAGACCCTAAATCCAAACCATAAACTTTAAATCTAAATCTAATATCCTAAATCCAAATCCTAAACCCTAAACCCAAATCCTAGACTCTAAACCCAAACCGTATACCCTAAACCCAAATACTAGATCTTAAACCCAAACCGTAAACCCTAAATTTAAATTTAAATTCTAGGGTTTACGGTTTGGATTTAAGGTCTAGGATTTGGGTTTAGGATATACGGTTTGGGTTTAGAGTTTACGATTTGGGTTTAGGGTATAGAATTTGAGTTTAGGGTATAAGGTTTGGGTTTAGGGTCTATGATTTGGGTTTAGGGTACTTGATTTAGATTTAAGATTTTTTTTTTTTTTTTTTTTTTTTTTTTGTCAAACATCTACTTGCATTAATAAAAAAACACCCAAAGAGTTTAGTCTTCAGCTACAATTAGACGATTAAGGCCAGAGCTTGCTAAGGCATCTGCCTGAGAGTTTTCTAAGCGAGGTACAAAAGAGTAAAACAATGGACAGAAGAGAGAGGCAAGGTTTGTAATATCCTGGAGGATACCCGCGATCTCATTCACATCCCGCCCTTCCCGCAGGGCTGAAACTAGGACTTGAGAGTCCGACAATAGGTGAAGGCTCTGGAGATTTAATTCCTTTGCCTTTTTGAGTGCTTCCCGCATAGCTAGAGCTTCCGACATCAGAGCTGAGCCGACATATAAGCGATTGGAAGAGCCCCGACAGAGAACTTCTCCATCTTCGTTCTTTATAATCCAACCCATTCCTCCTGTTTTTGAGCTTTCCTGCCAAGCCCCATCACACCAACAAGTAGGTATCTTAAGAGAAGTTTCCCTTACCGGTACTTTCTTATTTTGTTGATGAGGTTTCTTCACATTTGCATCCTCCCAGGCTCGAGCGTCAGTAATAGCTTTTGTGATGATTTCTTCCACTCGATATATTGTGCCTTCGAAAATCATCTTATTTCTTGCAGTCCACAGATTCCAGAGCAGCCATGGGATGAGGGGGGATTCCACTAGTCCAACCGGCGGCAGTGAAATGTTTTTAACAGTGGAAGACAACCAACTTTTGAGGGAGATAATTGTTGCATTTGCTGGAACAGGGGAAAACAGAGGTACTTGAGCCCAGAACTCAATTGCAAAAGGACAGGAGATGAAGAGGTGGGCTATAGATTCTGGCTCTCCACATCTTTTGCAGTTTAGTTCTGAGTGAATTCCTCTTGTAGCAAGGAGGGTTCCCACTGGTAGTGCATTATTAAGAGCTCTCCATAGGAAGTGATGGAGCTTTGGCGATATATGCAGCTGCCAGACTAGTTTTTTCCAGTCGAACTCATCAGGGGTGGGCATAGGTTTCTCTTGAAAGATCCTTTTGTATCCTGATTTTGCAGAGTAAATTCCTGAAGGATCAGGCAGCCAGACTTGTTTATCCTTTGGCCTTGAGGAGCTTGGGATAATAAGTCTGATAATCTCCTCATAATGAGGTAAATGACATCTAATCATGTCCAAGTTCCACTCGTTAGTCTGCTGGTCTAGAAGGTCCGCTACCATCAAGTTCTGATTGGCTAAGGTAGGTGGACCTATTGGCGCTGAAGGAGTAAATGGAGACAGCCAATGCTCTGACCAGACCCTGATATCTTCCCCGTTTCCCACCAAGTAGCCTAGACCTTTCTTAAGTACCTCTTTTCCAACTTGGATGCTAGTCCAGCCATGTGAGGAGTCCGACTTATCACTGCTCTCCATGAAGGAGCACTCACTGAAATATTTCCCCTTCAAAACCTGAGCTAAAAGTGAGTTTGGATTGTTTAGAATCCTCCATCCCAGCTTCGCCAGCAGTGAGTCATTGTAGTCTTCAAGGTTTTTGAAACCCAGCCCTCCCAATTGCTTTGGTTGTGCCATTCTTTCCCATGAAACCCAAGCTATCTTTCTTTTATCCGGTGAACTATCCCACCAGAACCGAGTGAGGATGGATTGGATACGTTTGCACAGAGAGGTAGGGATTTTGTAGCACGACATTGAGTAAGTGGGCAGGGCCGTCAAGACTGACTGCAACATCACGTGTTTCCCTGCACCTGATAGGAATCTAGATGTCCAAGACTGCGCCCTCTGTCTGATGTTATCTACCATTCCTGTAAACACGTCCTTCTTGCTTCTTCCAAAAGTCTCCGGGAGGCCTAAATATTTTCCCATCCCTCCTTCTTTGTCAATTCCTAGAGTGGCTTTCACTCTGGTTTTGGTGATCTCCGGGGTTTTTGAAGAGAAGGTTATTGTTGACTTGCTCAGATTGATACTCTGTCCCGAACTCGCTTCATATCTCCGCAAGATAGAGCGAAGAGCCCGGCAGTTTTTCTCATTTGTTTTGCAGAAGATCATTGTGTCGTCCGCGAATAGGAGATGATTGACAAACGGACTTTTCTGAGAAACTTGTAGACCCCGCAGGCTTCGATTTTCTTGTGCATTCTTGCACAGTCCAGACAGTACTTCGGTGCAGAGAATGAAGAGGTAAGGAGAGAGCGGGTCTCCTTGACGGAGACCTCTAGCTGGGACGACCCTTCCTTTGGCCACTCCATTTATCAGGAAGGAATATGAAACCGTAGTGACACACTCCATGACCCATTTGATCCAGATATCTCTGAAGCCCATTCTGATCAGCACTTTCTCGAGAAATCTCCATTCTATGCGGTCGTACGCCTTGCTCATATCTGTTTTTATCACCATAGAGCACCTCTTCATTGCTTTTGAAGACTTCAGATAATGGAGCGTCTCGTGGGTAATTAGCACGTTATCTGAGATCGCTCTTCCGGGGACAAATGCTGTTTGATGTTGGGAGATCAGCGATGGAAGCAATTTTTGAAGCCTGCTAGTGAGGATTTTAGCAATGATTTTGTACCGGACATTGCACAAAGCTATGGGTCGGTACTCCGCTGCTGACTTAGGTGCTGAGCTTTTTGGGATCAAGCAGACATGCGTCTCATTAAGCTGCGGGTTCATTGCTCCTGTCCTGAAGAAACTCCGAATTTCTCGGTAAACATCTGAGCCTAACAAACTCCAGAAAGACTGGTAAAAACTAGCTGAAAATCCATCAATACCCGGGGCTTTATCTGCATGGATTGCAAAAATAGCTGTCTTAATTTCCTCTTCCTCCGGGATTCTACACAGACTGTCATTCATCTCCTCCGTTATGACTTCTGTGATTGTTTCCTCCACTATCCGAAAATCTGAATGGCCGTTGGAGGAGAAGAGACTTTGATAGAAGTCTGCAAAAGCCTGTCCTATTTCATCCTCTTCATAGACTGGTACCCCTTCTGCGTTTTCTATGGCTGTTATGCGGTTTCTTGCTTTTCTCTTTTTTGTAACCGCGTGGAAGAAGGCACTGTTCCTGTCGCCTCCTTGAAGCCATAGAATCCTGCTTCTCTGTCTCCAGTATAGTTCTTCCGCTTTGTAAGCTTTGACTAGAGTTTCTGTGAGTTCCTTGATCTTATCAGTGTCCGGACTTGCAGCTGATAATTCCTCCTCCAGCTTCTTTTGTTTCTCCTGTACTTCCTTTGTTCTGATCGCTTGCTGCTCCTTTGACCATTTAATTATCTCATGCCGGCATCTTGAGATTTTAACCTCCACTCGTTCCTCTACTCCCTTCATCCAAGCTGCTTCTATGATCTCTCTGGCCTCAGGGATCTCGTTTAGCCGTCTGTCGTACCTAAATGGTCTCTTTTCTTTTATCACCCTCGTGTCCAGATAGGTCATAAGGGGACGGTGATCAGCGCCCTCAATCGGAGGTAGTTGCAGCAGCTGGCTGGGAACAAGTCAGACCATGCCACATTTGCTAAGGTCCTGTCTAGTCTGGCTTGTACATCATGGGTGTGTCTTCGGCCTCTCCAGGAAAGTTGATCACCTGTATGCTTCACATCCCATAAGCCATTAACCGAGACAAAGCTTCTGAAGGGAATGAAGGATCCTTCACATCTTTCTGGTCCTCCTGACTTTTCTGAATTATCTAGTATGTCATTAAAGTCTCCCGTCAAAGCCCAGGCTGTATCTCTACCTAACAAAGTTTAATTTAAACACTAAAAAATACATAACAAAGTTTAATTTAAACACTGATATTTTAAAAAGTGAATTAGAAATATTATTTGAAGTAATATTAGTTAATATATTTTAGTCATAACATAATAAATATTTTACTAAACAATTAAAAACTAAGAGAGAATCTTGTTTAATACTATAATAACAAAAAAAAAATCTTTTTAATGTAATATTTGGTGTTGTAGATGTTAAAAAAAAAAGTTGGAGAACTAAAAAAAAATCAGTGCTAAAGTCACATTAAAATAGTGTAATTTTGACATTAAAATAGTGATATGGGTTCGAAATGCCGGAATTTGTAAAGTTGTAACAGAAATTTGGTAATTTCTGGAAAAAATCCATTCAAGAATAGTGAACAGTGACAAAAGCATGTGGTCATAACATCACATGCAGTCACTGTCGGAGTGCTTGCCTGTCTTGCTATTAGGGATGCTACGTTCGAATGATGATTTCAAGCAGAAATCAACGGCCGTCACAGTAGACTATTTGAAATAGTTCGGTTCGATTTGGTGGAATGCACATAAAAGCTTGACTAATCAAATTGTGCAAACCAATCACAGGTTCCCCTAATTTCATATGGTTGAAACAGAGCTGCTTCATCTCAACAAACAAAGAGTATGCATTTGCAGATAAAAAGGAGAATCTTATAGTTAAAAACCAAAGTTTATCAAGCTAGAGAGTGAATGACTTGTGAACTAAAAGGGGGCTCATTACTCGGCGGCTGCTTCCTCCATGACCTGTTCCGCAGTGGCTGGCGGCACGGGGTAGTAGTGATAATGCAGCTCCCCAACATCATCTCCTGACAGTTTCGTCCACCCATTTGGTCCCACGTGGTACACTGATCAACATGAGAATAGACAAATGTTATTATTATATGAGTTGAGGAGCATCTTGAAAGTTCGGTATTCACATTTGGGACTACTAACCGCTAGCAACTCCACCACTGGCTCCATCACGGAATGTGGCATGGTAGATTGATCTCCTTGCTAACTCAGATGCTTCTTCAACTGACATATCGAATTTGTACCTAGATGATAGAAGCAAAGATTAGAATCTGGGAAAATGAGATGAACATGTTGTTGGGGGTATTGATTTTACCCGCTGTCAAGTACACCATAAGCGTATGGTGAACCAGAACCGACTGAAAACCTGTCTCCCTTGAGTCTTCCTCCTTCGTTGTCCACATAGTATAGTCCAGGACCCTATATCCAATGAGGAGTTAGAATGTTTTTTTTATCTGGGTGAGTTGATTTAAAAGGAGAAATTAAAGATATTAAGTTTGACTTCACTGACAGTTTCATCCCATCCAGCAATCATCGTGCCGACTGAAAGTCCCATTCCACGGTATGAGTAGAGCATGTTTGCGAGAAGCTTTGAAGCTCCGGAAACAGAGATTCTCCTCTTGTTTGCCAGTTCATGTAGACGGCACTTGGATAGACAAAAAAAAAATATCACGAGATCAGCCATAGTTTCAACAAAGGTAAATGACGTATATTACTTACAAAAATGTTTGGTTGACAGAACAAGGATGCTAATGCTACTAACTATCTTGCAGAAAATGCATGCATTAGAATCATATGATATAAGGGTCACCATAACACAAACCAAAACCTTTCTACTCAGTTAATACAGACAGTGAAGTCTTTGACAACGCAACAGCACTCCCCATATCAACAGAAAGTAACAGATCTAGGCATCAGTACAGACAGAAAAGAAAGCGAGCTAGATACCTTAATTCCAAGGTTTCTGTGCCAAAATTGACAGTCAGCAGCTCCTCCAGCCATCGTCCCAAGCATATAAGGATTGATCTCAATAATCTTCTTCACAGATTGTGACGCTAAACAGAGAAAAAAAACAATACAAAACATCAGCAGCAATAATACAAACGCTTCCTTTCAAATACTGTCTCTCAATCATTAACAAGCAGAACGGAGACTAAAAATTTGTTTTAACAATCCAGCACAAAACTAAACCAACTTAATCTCCATCCTAAATGTTTCTACCACAGTCAACTACATCGAAAGGAGGAATCTTTTTTCACAGCTATGAGAGAAAGAGAACATACAGATATATCCACCCATGCTAGCACGAGAATCAGCAGCGACCATGACACCTTCCTTGAAGATAAAAGCGAGTGTGGTTGTTCCTTTCGCTGGCTTCACCATCTGTACAGCCTCTTTCTGAAACCCATCGAACTGAAACCCCACACACCCAAATCCAAATCCAAAATCCAAAATCAATCACACACACACACACTGCTTTAGCGGATGAAATCCAAAAAGAGGTTTAATGAATCAAAAACTCACATCAGTAGTGCGGGGAAGATCAAAGGAGGGCACAGTAGAAAACCCATCAAGCGTATCATCGCTCGATCCGAATCCAATCGTAGGCATGGAGGTCTCGAACCCACTTGTATCAAGCTTCATCTTTTTTTTTAAACCCTACAGAGTCATCGAAAACACTCTCAATTGATAAAATTATAAACGCTCAAGCTAATCTAGCATGAATTAAACCAAACCCAGATGTCAAGCAACGAGCTTTTCCTCTCAATAACTCAAATCAGATCTAGCACGAGATACATGTATAGTGTATGTATAACTAAACCTTCGTCGTTGTTAACAATCGAGGTTAACGGTTCTAGAGCTCGATCGAGGATCGGAAACGTACCTTACTGAAGAGAAGTAATCAAATCGAGCCAAAGGGTTCCGAGAGAGAAGAAGAGGAAGAAGTTGTTCTAAGTGAAACGAAGACGAGAAAAAAAGTTGTAGAATCGTTTCTTGAGCTCCGGGCAAACTACAGAGAAGTCATATATGGGCCTATACTAGGCCATTAAACATGGGCTGTTAACTACTAGTTGGGCCTATCTTTTTTTCTTCTTACAATTTGGGCCTGAAACTGTCTCTGGACTAAACAATAATGTCAGTCAAAGTTTAAACTTAACTGTATTGTCTGTTGACAAAATGTTAATCAAAGCAAACGGTATTGCAATGATTTTTCAAGGAAAAGAAGTTTGTAATATTGATCCTTTTCTTCTCGTGTAACGTTTATAAAGGCAAGGACTTTATTCGAACATGTAGGTATCACTTCAACAGAAAAGTAAGACAATTACTAAGGGAAGGTTTATGTTTTTATTTTTCTAAAAAAAGAAAGCTGCATCAGTAGTTAGATTCAAACTAAATACAATTTTGGATCAATACTGTTATTCAAGAATCAAGATACAAGATCAATTGCATTTTTCCTTTGCAAAATTTTTGTTTTATTTCTAAATGTAGCAGAAAACATACAAAACAATACAAAAGTATATATTTGCATATGTACTAATCATCAAATGCATCAAACAAAAATTTAAGTAGTATACTCAGTTGCAAACCGCTAGCGTTTTGTAACGCATCTTCTTGCTCGCATGTACCCTGAAGGAGGGTTCTTCAACGAGATGCTGCAACGGGTGTGCAGCCAATAAGAGTATCTCATTAACGACCCAACGTTCGAGCGAGCGTGAAACGTTCCTCTCAGGTTCAACAACACAGGACCTGTTCCGAGCTGCAGCTGCAACTCCTGGCTCTGAATCGTTTGTATCGGGACCTTGCTGCTCACGAGATGGAAGCTCGTGAACATAGACATTCCCTTTGGAACAATGAATGGCTCGATGCGCTCGGCAGCGATAAGCGTGTTGTAAAAGTAGAGCTCGAACATGATGTAGCTGAAGTCGACATTGCTTTTCTTGCTTGGGTTTGTGAAATTTACCACAACCGCGAGATCTCCGTTTAGGACGTAGCCCATTTCGAGATTCGCGGTGTTTAGGTTTGCTGCTGCGATGTCGAAGTAGGGTGTGTGTGGACGGTTGCTGAGGTAGACGAGGAGGAGGATGAGGCCGGAGAGAATCAGGATGACCAAGAGAATTGCACAGCAGACTGTAGCCGGTAGTTTCATGGGTTTGGTCATCTTTGGACCTGGTTGGTGGTGCGTTGGTCGTGTTGGAGCGGTCCTCCATGGAGTTGGCTCAGGTCCATAGCCACCATGGTGTGGAGGTCGTTGCTGATCTTCAGGGCTCGATAGCAATGGCCTACCAGGGTTTGGAGTATGGCGTGGTGGTAACGGTTCTTCTGGCCTCAGCGGCATGGGTCTTGAGGAAGGCGGTTCATGGATAAGTTCAGGTGGCTCAGTCTGGTGGCGACCTCGAGTCTTTATTTTAGGCCCTGATGGAGCAACTGGATGAGTCTGCGGGTTCTGGTGGTGGTCCGGATAGGTCCATGAGCTAGAGGGATGTTGATCCTGCGAGGAAAACTGAACGAAATGAGGGTTGGTTTCATAGTGGTGATGAGACATTGAAGAATCAATTAAATGAGAAAAAAAGAGTTGTGTGATGATAGCAAGTGAAGGGAAATTTTAAATGTTTCTAAATGATAGAGAGAGAGAATGATAACTTGATGAGAAGTTCAAGTAGGATTCTTGTGCAAAAGGAAACTGACACAAGGAAGCAGGTAATCTTTTCCGCTCTAATAAAAATCAAATCAAGCAAACGAAACTATAAACATCATCTCTTTTTTCTCAACTCAATTGTTTGAAAAAGAAATACATAAATACAAAGGCTCTGTTCGCTTTATTTTTGTCACAATACCAAAAATATTCAGTTGGGTT